>NW_012119655.1:655606-663990 GCF_000951035.1 Colobus angolensis palliatus | reverse complement strand
GGCATCCCTGTCTTGTGCCAGTTTTCAAAGGGAATGCTTCCAGTTTTTGCCCACTCAGTATGATACTGTCTGTGGGTTTGTCATAAACAGCTCTTATTATTTTGAGATACATTCCATCAATACCTAGTTTATTGAGTTTTTAGCATGAAGGGCTGTTGAATTTTGTCAAAGTCTTTTTCTGCATCTATTGAGATAATCATGTGGTTTTTGTCTTTGGTTCTGTTTATGTGATGGTTTACGTTTATTGATTTGCATATGTTGAACCAGCCTTGCATCCCGGGGATGAAGCCAACTTGATCTTGCTGCATAAGTTTTTTGATGTGCTGCTGGATTTGGTTTGCCAGTATTTTATTGAGGATTTTTGCATCGATGTTCATCAGGGATATTGGTCTAACATTCTCTTTGGAGATAAGATCGCAAATAGATGAAATAATTTTGGCTGGATCCTCAGCTGAACAATAAATAACACTTTCGAATATTTTCCTCATAACACTGCCCTAGGTTTTTCTTCCTGCCTCTTAGAGAATCATTATTACTGCCTCACTAAGCCAATTCATTTATGTTAATTTAACAGTAATACAGACTTATAAAAATCATTTTGTACCTGCCATTCTTTTGCAAGTATAGTAATAATCATTAAACTTCAAAGTTAAAAATCAAGTAATACCTAGAAGATATTATTATATTTTACTGGAATCTTAACCATTTAAATTTCCTTCATGTTTAAATTAGGAAAAAAAAAATACATTTTCCTCTCAATAACTTTAAATAATCATTTTATACATAGATGACATTTCCAATGGTAAAGCAAAAAAAATCAGAATATCATTATAATTTTAAACCAAAAAAAGTTCATAAATGTAGGTAGGTTATTAATAATAAAATGTTATTAATAATATACCAGCATAGTTGTTTTAAACACACTGCTGTTTCTTCCTGTACAAGTAATTAAAGAGGGTAGTTATTCTATCTAGCCTTTTGACCTCTAACATTAATCATTTATATTACGTATTTTTCAGCCAAGTGAATCTTTGTTGGCATTTTCATTTTCAACATAATAAAGAGTTACTTATTTTATTGATTGTTTTATTAGCAGTCCTAAACTCTGGCCATTACTTTGGGTTCTTGTATTATACAGACATCTATATACAGGTGTTCCCTGGTATCCACAGAGGATTGGTTTCAGGACCTCCTGCAAACACCAAAATCTGAGAATAATCAAGTCCCTAATATAAAGCGGTGTATTATTTGCATCCTCTAGTATACTTTAAATAATCTCTAGATTACTTATAATATCTTACAATGTATATGCTATGTAAATAGTTGTCATATTGCATTGTTTAGGGAATAATTACAAGAAAAAAAATCTGTACATGTTCGATACAGATGCAATTTTTTTCCCTAAGTATTTTTGATCCATGGTAGGCTGAATCCATGAATGCAGAACTCAGCAATATGAAACTCATGGATACAGAGGGCCAACTGTATGGAGACAGTATATGGACTGGATTTGGGCCTAGTTTGGGCCTTGAGTCTAAGCCGTATGCTCCAAAACCAGCTTCACAAGAGATCTATATAAGGCAGCACTTTGTTAATCATTGGATAACACACATACACACACATATACATACACACACACACACACACACACACACACAAACTCTCTCAAGACTCTCACTGGGGAAGGTGACTAGCAAGGAAGGATTCATGAATTTCTGATCTTCTGGTTGAATACCACAGATTCTTACCCTTACCTTTTGTTTTTGTTTTTCTTTCTGTAGAGATGGGGTTTTGGGGGTTTGTTACTTTGCTCAGGCTGGTCTTGAACCCCTGCCTCAACCTCTTGAAGTGCTGGGATTATAGGCAAGAGCCACTGTACCAGGCCCCCTCAAATAATTTATCCTTTGGATTGACAATCAAACTAAATTAAGATTCCAAATGCAAAGCATGAAAAATCCTCTTTAACTTCTTACCTTAGCACACTGCATGTGATTGCAGCCTTCATTCTTCTGTATTGGAGACTTACAGTTGGCACAAGGCTTGGAGTTAGTTAATAACCAGAGACAATTGGCCGCATCCTCGTAGGCTTCACTAACTCCCACAACTTTGGGATATTAAGCACAAACACAAAAATAAATGATTTATTGTACAACTTCTGGGGGGAAAAAACCCTCCAGACTTTTCTTTGCAGGCTCTCAATTTTAATAAAATATTTATTTTCTGATCAGTGTCTGTGGCAACATTTTTAAACTTCTTCATTTTGAGTAGCCTAATTACAAGATAAGGAACTCTATTCCAAAAGACCTATTCATGAAACCTGGTTTAAGGGCAATTTCTACATAAACTTGTTCCCAAATAAACTGGGACCAAAAACAACATACACAAAAAAGGTTCTTTTTTTTTTTTTGGTTTTTGTTTTTTTTACTCCATTTAAAATGACTATTGTATCAAAGAAAATTACAGAAAGAACAGTTATTTAGACGATAATCTACTTAACAGGCCAGACGCAAATATAATTATCAGAAACTCTTTACTATAGTAAAAAGCAAAAAATATCAACATCTTTTTTATCCATGCGTATTCTGGATAAACTTAAAATTAATTCAATGTGACATGTCTAAAACTAAGCATCTCATTTATTACACCCTCTTTCTCTATCATATCTGGTTCCTCTCCATTCCCAGTTCTTATGCTTTAGGGTAGGGTCCTTCATACCTCTTGCCTAGACAACTAAAGCACAGAAAATCAACTATCTCCCCAGTTCCTTCAAGGGCCCACCTCCAACTACACTGCTTGCACAGTGATTTTTTAAAAAATCTCTCCATGTGTTTTTCTTTTATTGACACAAAATATTTTACATATGTATGAGGTAGATGTGACTGTAACATGCATAGAATGTGTAATAAGTCAGGACATCTGAAGTACCCATCACCTTGAGTAATTATCATTTCTATGTGTTGGTATCATTTCAAGTCCTCCCTTCTAGTTATTTTGAAATATAAAAAATATTGTCTTCTATCTAACTCTATGTTTGCCCCCATTAACAAACTTTTCTTCATCCTCCAATCCCCTGCCAGCCACCCAACCCACAGTGATCTTTTTAGAATATACACTGCTTAAAATCTTTTAATTTGCTCCCCACTGACTACAAGATAAAATCCAACTGCTTTTGCAAAGAATATAAAGCCCATTATGATATGGCCCATCTGGCAAGCTCCTCTCACCCTCCATCCCTAATCAAACTTATACTCTTCATTTTCTTAAACTCAAGTTATTTTACTATAATTTGAGATCCACAATCTTAAGGAATGTCATGGTTTTTAAAGATTCTAAATTTTACATTTTATAAACTTCCCTCTCCCCTCCATGGAGAGTTAGGGGCTACAGAGTTCCAGGTGCATATTTAAAAATTTTTTTCCTGCACGAATGTCAGCAATCAAGTTGGTTTTGTTCTCTTTTCTTTTTTAACTCTAAGTGCACTGAGAAGCCCTACATTTTCTTTACTCAAAGAGATGCCAGAAAATCATTTTAGAATCACTGAAAGTGGCCCATCTAATCAAAGCTTTGTTTACATGCCGACACTTTCAGAAGGGTGGAGGGGTAAATGGTTGGCTCTACTGTCAAAGCAGGGGAGAAATCAGACCCTTTGCATTTTGAAATTCAAAAAGAAAAGTTACCCAACCCCTAGATATAAGCCCCTGGGGAGGGATGGGGGACAAAGGTTTGGGCTCACTGACCCCTGGGAAGTGGCTCTGTCTATGGAATGGAAGGGCTGAGCACCAGAAGCAGTCCTCTGATGGAGCCTAGCAATACAGAAGTGGAGCTGTCTTGCTGCAAGGAACCCTAAGAGCTTGTCTACTTAAGTTTATATTAACAACAGAACAGCAGCTACTGTTGGACTATAAAAGCATTGGTTTTTAACTCCACACAGCAAAGAGAAACAGCAGTAATGAACTGATCAGACTTTACTCCAGTTCTGAACACATTTGGTAGAAGATGGTTTGATTAAGCTGTTGGTGGAAAGAATTATCAGATAATTTGGTGGGTGACAGGAGTTTCAGTAGGAACTTAGTACATTTAGGGCTAACAAGGTCAAGCTGTGGAGGCAATTCCACTTACAAAGGGTATTGCTATAATACCTAATCATTTAAGTACACTTGACATTTAAACATCTAATTTTTGTTAAAAGCAGTGGCCTTTCTTCTTCCTTTAGCATCAACATTATTGTTAGCTCAGAGGCACTAACATATTCTTATGACTCTTATTGTCCATTGTTATAATAAAGAAAGCACAAAGCCATTAAAACAAAGCAGCAGTGTGGCCTGCAACATAATAGTTTTTTCTTCCGCCCTTGGAGAGAATGTGATCTCCTAACTGTGTTTTAGTGAACTGCATGAAGTAAATCATGTTCAGAGAATAACCAACTATTACTATGATAAAAACTCGTGCTGGAAAAAAGATCTTTATTTCCAATTCTGTGAACATGCTTATTCCACACATCTATCCCTTATACATACTTTTTTTTTTTTTTTTTGAGATGGAGTCTTGTACTGTTGCCCAGGCTAGAGTGCAATGGTACGATCTCAGCTCACTGCAAGCTCCACCTCCTGGGTTCACACCATTCTCCTGCCTCAGCCTCCCGAGTAGCTGGGACTACAGACGCCCGCCACCTCGCCCGGCTTTTTTTATTTTTTATTTTTAGTAGAGACAGGGTTTCACCATGTTGACCAGGCTGGTCTCGATCTCCTGAGCTCGTGATCCCCCTGTGTTGGCCTCTCAAAGTACTGGGATTACAGGCATAAGCCACTGCATCCAGCTTATATATACTGTTCTTAACATCAACAACGCTGTATCTACCTTCAACCTATCGGGTGAGATTTTTTCACCTCTACTGACTTTCAAACTCTTCACTTCAGTTACAGCTCTTATTATATACTGATGTTCTTTCTTAACAATCTAGTGTGCTTAGGTCTCTTTCTAAAATGTATTAACTTCATAATAAAGTATTAGAATATCATAAAATCTAAGATCTATTAATAGAATCAACATGTATGCATGTGAAAACTGTTGCTTTTAAAAATTGAATTTTTATTTTTAATTTTTTTTAGAAATAGAGATTCACTCTATTATCCAGACTGGAATGCAGTGGTACAATCACAGCTCACTGTAGCCTTCAACTTCTGGGCTCAAGAGATCCTCCTACCTCAGCTTCCCAGGTAGCTAGGACTATAGGCATGTGCCACTATGCCTGGCTAAGTTTTTAATTTTTTGGAGAGACAGGATCTCACTGTGTTGCCCAGGTTTGTCTTGAACTCTGAGCCTCAAGTGATCCTCTTGCCTCGGCCTCCCAAAGTGCTGGGATTACAGGCATAAACCACTGCACCTAGTCAAAGACTGAATTTTTAAATAATACAATTTGAATTCAGTTTATTGAGTATGTCCCATGAAAAATACTGGTCTGAAAAATTTATAAATTAACCATTTCATAAAAAATATAACCATTCCTGCTTCTTGCTCTAATTAGACACAACAGAGGCAATATCAGTGCTTAACAAACACTATTTAAATCTTTGTATGAAATTAATTCCTCGAATTGATTTCAAAATATTTTCAAATACTTTTTTCTCATTAATTAGATTTTCTCATCCTGAGTCTCATAATTCAAAGACTTTGGAAAACTGGGCATAAAGAAGAAAACTATTTCATGAAACTACAAATTTGGTTAAACATGCTTACGTCTTTTTTTTTTTTGCATAAAATCCAAAGTAAAAATGCTATGATCCAAAGTAATACATAAACTTAACATAGTACCTAATCATATTTTTGCTTTTTGAAATATCATTTTTGTATATTTAATGATGGGGTTCTACTTTAGTATTACAGTTGGCCAATTATTGTTCACTTTAATCCTCACCCCAAATTTCATAAACATAAGTGGCCATTACTGGTCACCATCTTTCAGTGTGGAAGACACAAATCAGTAGAGGGAGAAAATTCCTAGCCTTTTCTTAACAACTGGGACTTTCTCTGCAGCCTTGGCTTGGTTTCTTCTCTGGTAGAACAAACCTCAGGTGTCTTCAGTCTTTTGTCTCCTCTCATGTTTTCAAACACTCTTTCATCTTTCCAAATCAAAACCCCCTTTGGGATCTCCCTATCTCTGGCCATCAGAAGTAACCATGTATATACCATGTATACCATTTTCTAGCTTTTCTATTTCTTTCCTCCTCTTAGTATCAGGATCATTATCATGTGGAAGGTCATTTTTTCACAGTCCCACCCATAATCTGTTCTCACTAGCCAGTCCATTCTCCTTCCCCCGTTCCCTAGCAAAAACTTATCTGTGGGTATGGAATGATTCATCCAATTTTAATATGGTAAGAGATAACTAAAAATAGCCATCAATTTAAAAATACTTGCTTTAAAGAGTTTTTCTGTGTTCTGATACCAGATGTGAGATGGATTTGCTGTGTGGCAGGGCATTTTTGTTTCTCTTGGCCTTGGTATCTCCCTCTGTAAAATCGGGGTAATTTGTGAATTAAAGGCAAGTAGGGAGACGTATTAGTCTAATTAGACCACAGGCTAAACAGAAAATTATAATGAATTTGAAGAATTGTGGGAAGAAACCCCAAAGTGGGTTTTGATTTGGAAAGATGGAAGAATGTTTGAAAACATGATAGGATACAAAAGACTGAAGACACCTGAGATTTGTTCTACCAGAAAGGACTACATAAACTTAAAAGATCATACCCATAGTTTGAGACTGCTTGAGTGAATGATCAGCAGTCACCTAGTAAGTGATCTGTTCTTACAGTTGGAACCTTTAAAGACGAACAGTTCTTTCAGGGTAATAGATCAGACTTGGGGATAAAAGACTGGGAAAGTGATGTACGAAGCCATTTGATGCCACAGGATAGTAGCACTTTGAGAGGGTCAGTGTGTCGTTTAGTGCCCACAAGGAGATTAGTATTCACCTCGAGCTCCCAGGACCCAGGATCTAGACAGTTGTAGAGATGCTAACTCACCTCGGAGGCTGGGGTGGGAGGTTTGGGGGAAAATAAAAGAAAAATACTTGCTTTATATTTCAAACATTGCTGGGCATTTTCTACTCAAGAATTGAATAATATGCTAGACTAATTACTTCTTATGGTGCATTAAATCTTTTAGGCAACTAGCAGGCACACAAGGTTTGCTACTTAAGGTTATTTAATATATCTTATAACTCTCCTGTGTATGCTCCCTCCCACCTGAATTACCCATCTTAAGCCTTCATATCCTCTCACCTGGCCATTCTGAAGTTGTCTCAGAACTAACATTCTTACCTAGTTTCTCAACAGTCTCCATTTCATCATCCATACATCTGCCTGAGTGATCTTTGTAAGTAAGCATCTTCATTCACCACTCTCCTACTTAAAACTCCTTTTCAGTGTCTCATTACCTTCCAAATCTGAAAGGTCAGATTTCCTAGCATTGTGCATAACCACCTCTTTGTGCCCAATGCTTGATTTGGATTCCTGTCTGCACAGTCTCATCTCTCAGTGCACCACTAAACTGATTGTAAGAATTATTTGCAGTCCTTGAATATGCCACGCTGCTTCACAATGCCACTTCACCCTATGCCTGGAAAGTCTTTCCTATTCTGGTTTATGTGAAGAGCATCTATCAGCTTTCAACATGCAGCTTAAGCATCAATTCTTTTAGAAAGTGTTTCCTAACCCTCTCCCATAGATAATTGGCCTCTTCCTTCTTTGTCCTTCCCCTGCCCTAAAAGTTATCACATACATGAACAACATTCTCTCACATTCAAAACATATTTTTCCTTAGTTTTGTATACAGTTGCTTCTCTAATATATAAACTTCAAGAGCATAGAGGGCATCTTATTTTTGTATTCTAACATAAAACAGCACTCAATATACGTTAATTAAAGAGCGAAGATAACATTTAAAATCAACAATTGATTCCTAAGTTTCTTAGCATCTTTTCTGAGTTTCAGACAAACACTTATAAAATTCCACAGGACATCTCTACACATATGTTCTGTAAGTACTTCAAGTTCAGAATGTCCACACCAAAACTCATTATTTTCCCTGGAAAGTTACTTGTTTATCTGAGTTTCCTGTTTCACTAATGGCCTAATTTACTGTCTGACCCAAACTAAAAATTCACCTTCCTACCTTTAGTCTATCTTTTCTTCAATTCACCCTTCATATTCATCAGCTATCTTGACAAAAATAACTTTTCTGATACTGCCACTTCTCTACTTAAATAACACACTTTATGGCTTATTCTATTAGGAGGATAAATTCAAACAATTTGGCAATAACACTCACAATCTGGCAACACCTACCTTTCTAGCCTCATCTCTTTGCAAGTTTCTCCTATGGAC
>NW_012119655.1:626892-654720 GCF_000951035.1 Colobus angolensis palliatus | reverse complement strand
GGATTACAGATGTGAGCCATCGCGCCTGCTTAAAAAATCTGTTGACTAAACGATGCATGAACAGGACAAGAATGTTTAATCAGGCTTCACTATAAAATATCCAAAGATTATCCACTTCTCTTTGCTCCTGATAATGGACATGAAGCCTTCTCAACAAGTGAAAGGGATCTCCCTCATTATCAACTAATAAGTGGCATTTTGGTTTATACAGTAGTCTCTTCTCCATGGGTCAGAATAACCCTGAGTCAGTGGACAAAATGAACCTTGTAGATCTAAAATGCTGAGGACCAGCCCTCAGGCAGTGGTAAACTCCCTGATATAATACAAGCCTGTAAAGTATGATGGCCGTCGGGCAGTCTCTCCCAATGCCACTTCAGTTGCTGACAGTAATTACCTACTAAAAGGCAGAGATGCTAAAATCCAATTCACAGCTCACTGCCTTCAAGAAGATTCTTTGATACCCTTTCTTCCCCCAACCTGAGTTTATCATTATTGTTTCTGGACTCTCATCTTTACTCAACTATATCAGTTATCATATGATACCATAATGTCTGACTGCTTCCCTCTAGCCTCTGCATGCCCGGAAGTCTGGCATCATCTTTATTATGTGCTTTGCTCATATAAGTGTAGATTTTTTTTTCTTGTTTTGAGACGGAATCAGTCTCACTCTTTCACCAGGCTGGAGTGCAGTGGCACAATCTTGGCTCACTGTAACCTCCACCTCCCAGGTTCAAGCAATTCTCCTGCCTCAGCCTCCCAAGTAGCTGGGACTACAGGCGCACACTACCACGCCCAGCTAATTTTTTATTTTTAGTAGAGATGGGGTTTCACCATGTTGGCCAGGATGGTCTCCATCTCTTGACCTTGTAATCCACCTGCCTTGGCCTCCCAAAGTGCTGGGATTACAGGCGTGAGCCCCTGCACCTGGCCCCTATAAGTGTGTAGATTTATTGGGTGAATTCTTGATCCTGACTTGTGACACCTCAAGCTAACACCATTATCTGAGTCTTTTTTTTTTTAAGACCAGAACTAATTAAATTTCACTTACATTTTTTGAGAGAAAACAGTTGTCATAAAACACTTTAGAAGATGGGAAATTATTGCAAAGCAGATAGATTTATCTGTTAAATGTGGGAACTGCTATTAGGAAGGCTTTAAAAAGGAGTCCCCTCAGAGATTCAAACCCATTCTGTTCACAAGGCACATGCCCTGTGTCATTCAACCCAATCTAAGCATTAGTTTTCCTCTGTAAAACAGGATTACTAACATCACCCTTGTATCATTTCTGTGATGATTAACAGAGATAATGTATTTATAGAAGTCTCAGTGACAATCCTTATCTATATGGTATTTAACATCAGTAAATCTACAGAACTACACAACAGCAAGAAATTAACTTGCTGTACCCTTCATTGGAAGCTTTCAGGGATATGAGAAGCTCACTCTCACTACAGATCATATACTACTTCCCACAAAGTACAGAACAACTGGTTAGCTCACCCTAGGATAAAAGAAAAGGGATATGGGAAGAGGATTAAATGTGACCCCCATTTACCCTGTTTATCTTCAGCTGGAAAGTAAGTCTGTTAGAAACATGGAACTTGTCCCTGATTCCTTCTTGCCAAAACTCTATTATTTCCAAAAGGAAGTTAGTCAAAGGGACTGTGATGTTAAACAGGAGAGCGCTAGCATTAACAAATGTGAAAACCTCTTAAATAAAGACTAAAAAATATATGACCACATTATCTTTTGAATGCTATCAGGAAATATGTAGCAAAGCAATCTAAAATTCCTTACGTTCTTCTGGTTTCATTTCGGTTATTTTTTGCAGCCAATTCTTCCATGTTTGGCAGTCACAAGGCTCATGTGCTTCACCAAGGCACTCCCTAAAGAAAATAAACATAGAAAAGACAATTTTAAAATATTCTTCATCAACATTAAGGCAAAAAAAAAAAAAGTGTGTAGAGGCTGGGCGTGGTGGCTCATGCCTGTAATCCCAGTACTTTGGGAGGCCAAGGTGGGTGGATCACCTGAGGTCAGGAGTTTGAGACCAGCCTGGCCAATATGGTGAAACCCCATCTCTATTAAAAATACAAAAAATTAGTAGGGCGTGGTGGCACATGCCTGTAATCCCAGCTACTCAGGAGGCTGACGCAGGAGAATCGCTTGAACCTGGGAGGTGGAGGTTGCAGTGAGCTGAGATCGCACCATTGCACTCCAGCCTGGGCAACAAGAGCGAAACTCCGTCTCAAAAAAAAAAAAAAAGTAGAAAGTATTCTTCCAATTTTAAAGTTGAAAAAGCTAAGACATGGTGATTAATGAGAGATGGAGTATTTCAATGGAGGCATTAAAAATGAGATTCCAAAGCTTGATACCATTAGACCAGTTTAAAAAAAAAAAAATCAGTACATTCATTTACATATTTCAAAAGTTCTAAATAGATTAATATTTATAACTTAGACCTGCAAGCCTTCAGAGCTTTAAAATATTTGATTAAATTACGTTTTATCCTCATTAATATTTTAAATTCTTGTTATTCAAAGGTGTATTCCTGGCCATTACTGAGCAGCTTTTTAGACATGCAGAAGAACAGGCCCCATGAGATTTACAGATTAGAATCTATATTTTATCAAAATTACCAAATGAACCTTCTTCATTTTAAAGTTTGAAAAACACTGTTTTAAGCCAAATTATTGTAGTTAATTTTACCTCTGCATCTCCAGGTAACAGCTAGGGTAACTCAATTTACTTTTATTGGAATTTGGGAAATTTTGATTTAAATAATTAAAAACATCAATTTATCATTTGTAACTCTATTTTATATTCTTTTCATAGCTATTTAAGAAGTCAAACACTAAAACGAGCCTAAAGCCTTGACAAACCGCCATTTTAATTCAAGATGATGCTATATTGTATAGAACAAAGGTAATTATTCCAGTCAATGACAAAATATTATTTGGAGGAGGGAACAACCCAATCTGGAAGTGATATCATCACCATCAGTGCTATTTTAAAAGATTTCATTTACAAAGGTTAAGCTTGGGCAGGGAGGGGTGGCTCACGCCTGTAGTCCCAGCTACTTGGGAGGCTGAGGTATGAGAATCACTTGAGTCTGGGAGGCAGAGGCTGCAGTGAGCTGAGATCATGCCACTGCAGTCCAGCCTAGGCGACAGAGCAAGACCCCATTTCAAGGAAAAAGAATAAAAAAAGGTTAAGTGTGTTAAGAAGATACACCAACTGACTCATGTAGTCTTACAAACTAAGAGGTAATTAAGAATGTATTGATTATACTTCATATTTGTTAAAATAGTGATTATTAAAAAAAGAAGGTTTTGGTGTGGATGTGCAAAGACTGGAACTCTTGTGCACTGCTGATAGAAATGTAAATGCTGATGCAGTTGCTGTGAAAAATAATTCGGTGGCTGGGCGCGGTGGCTCAAGCCTGTAATCCCAGCACTTTGGGAGGCCGAGACGGGTGGATCACGAGGTCAGGAGATCGAGACCATCCTGAGCTACACGGTGAAACCCCGTCTCTACTAAAAAAAAAAAAAAATACAAAAAACTAGCCGGGCGAGATGGCGGGCGCCTGTAGTCCCAGCTACTCGGGAGGCTGAGGCAGGAGAATGGCGTAAACCCGGGAGGCGGAGCTTGCAGTGAGCCGAGATCGCGCCACTGCACTCCAGCCTGGGCGACAGAACTAGACTCCGTCTCCAAAAAAAAAAAAAAAAAAAAAAAAGAAAAATAATTCGGTGACTCCTCATAAAAAACTTAGAATTACCATAGGATTCAGCAATTTCATTCTAAGGTATGAAAGAACTGGAAGCAAGGATTCAAACTTGTACACCAACATTCACGGTATTATTCACAACAGCTAAAAGGGGGAAACAACCCAAGTGTCTATCAACAGATGAATGGATAAACAAATTGTGGAGTATACACACACACAAACACACACACACGTTCACACAATACAATATTCAGCCATAAAAAGGAATAATATCTGCATACATGCTACACTATGAATGAGCTTTAAAAACATTTTGTTAAGTGAAATAAGCCAGACACAAAAGTACAGATATTCTAGAATTCCACTTAAATTAAATATCTAGAATAGGCAAATTCATAGAGAAAGAAAATAGAGTGGTTGTTACCAGCCTGGGGGAGGAGAGGATGGGGAGTAACTGCTTAATGGTCATAAGAGTTTCTGTTTGGGATCATGAAAAATTTCTGAAAAGGAAAAGTGGCTATGAGACGTTATAGTTGCACTCTGAATGCAATTAATGTCACTGAATTGCATACTTAAGAATGGTTAAATGGTTAAAAAAAAAAAAATTCACCAATTGCCTTGAAAGGGTAATTTAGTTTCCTTACACTCCTGACTTACCACCTAATCTGACACTTGGGAAACCTTTTCCATAATTGTGGTTTTACAGAGCTCCTAGCAACTTAGTGGTAGCTTAACAGACATTCAAAAAATATTGGGTTGATTAAAATATGGAAGTGAGCTGGGCACAATGGCTACTCAGCAGGCTGAGGGAGAAGAATCAATGGAGCCCAGGAGTTTGAGGCTGTAGTGTGCTATTACCACTCTGTGAATAGCCACGGCACTCTAAGCTGGGCAACACAACACGACCTAATTTCTTTAAAAAAGTGGATATATAAAGTCAGGAAACAACAGATGCTGTAGAGGATGTGGAAAAATTGGAATGCTTTTACACTGCTGGTGGGAGTGTAAATTAGTTCAACCACTGTGGAAGACAGTGTGGCGATTCCTCAAGGAGCTAGAACTACACATACCATTTGATCCAGCCATCCCATTACTGGGTATATACCCAAAGGATTATAAATCATGCTACTATAAAGACACATGCACACATATGTTTATTGTGGCACTATTCACAATAGCAAAGACTTGGAACCAACCCAAATGTCCACCAATGATAGACTGGATTAAGAAAATGTGGCACATATAGAACATGGAATACTATGCAGCCATTAAAAAGGATGAATTCATGGCCTTTGCAGGGACATGGATGAAGCTGGAAACCATCATTCTGAGCAAACCATCATAAGAACAGAAAACCAAACACTGCATGGTCTCACTTATAAGTGGGAGTTTAACAAGGAGAACACATGGACACAGGGTGGGGAACAACACACACTGGGGCCTGTCAGGAGATGGGGGGCTAGGGGAGGGATAGCATTAGGAGAAACACCTAATGTAGGTGACGGGTTGATAGGTGCAGCAAATCACCATGGCACGTGTATGCCTATGTAACAAAACTGCACATTCTGCCCATGTACCCCAGAACTTAAAGGTATGAAAAAAAAAGTGGATACATTAGATTCACTTTAGTGCATACTAACACCAACTCTGCTTTCCAGAAATGTAACGGATACCTGTGATAACTGCTAATTTTAATTTGGCACACATGCTAGCAGACATTAGAGTAAGAAATATGCCACAGATCAGGAACAGTGTTTCCATATGGTGCTTGCAAACACAGGTGGAAATGCAGAATCTACATTTCTCATGACTCATTTAAAAAAGCTTGTTTGTCATTTGCATTTCAATAAAGCTAGAAAAATAAAAAAAAAAAAAAGAGCCCTGAAGTACAAAAAGCCCTTATATATCTGCAGTAACTAAAACAAACAAATGCAATCAATGAAATAAATTATTTCTATTAAGATTTTTTTCCCTGGAGACTTTTTCCCTTGGAAATTAAACAGCATATTCAATATCCATTTCCTGGCAGAATCAATGCTAGTAAATACTGGTTTTGCTGTCAGAACATTTTCTGAAAACGTTCTGGAAAAAAAAAAAAAGAAAGAAATCATGGGGGAACAAAGCCCAGTGTTTTCAAATAAAGTCTGAAAAAAAAAAAAAGCCACTTCTTCAAAAGGCCGTAATTGCTTATCGATGCACTTGGCTCTCCAAGACTGTCCTAGACAGCAAAAGAAGGTTTTCTTTTCTAGAACCTCACAGGAGGACAAAGACTTGCTGCTTCCTTGGCTGTGAGCCCAATCAGTAGGATCACTTCAGGGTGTTATAACTGGTTGGCACAGTTTCTACTAGTTTCCGGTGCAATACTAAAAAAGGATTAAAAAAAAAAACCAAAAAAACCCAGCAGCTTACTAATAAAAAAATAAGCTACAGCATGGACTGTGAATTAAAGAGGTTGAGGTTGCCATTTTTTTTTCTCTTTTTTTGAGATGGAGTCTTGCTCTGTGGCCCAGGCTGGAGTGCAATGGCATGATTGCCACTCACCACAACCTCTGCCTCCTGGGTTCAAGTGATTCTCCTGCCTCCTAAGTAGCTGCGATTACAGTTGCACACCACCATGCCCAGCTAATTTTTTGTATTTTCAGTAGAGACGGGGTTTCACCATGTTGGCCAGGCTGAACTTGAATTCCTGACCTCGTGATATGCCCGCCTCGGCCTCCCAAAGTGCTGGGATTACAGACGTGAGCCACTGCGCCTGGCCGAGGTTGCCACTTAATACTATAAAATATATTTAAAAACTAAGGCATCTGGAAAAATAAATTCAGAATTCTCCAAAGTATAGTAATAATAAAGTCACTAAACATAGTAGGTAATTGACATTCTAGATGATCAACATAGGGAAGAGAGGTATTCTGAGAAAAGTAGTGAAGATGCTAGAATGCCAACTTCCTGAAGAAAGTTTAATTTTTTCTTTTTCTTTTTCTTTTTTTTTTGAGAGTCTTGCTCTGGCACCCAGGCTGGAGTGCAGTGGCATGATCTCGGCTCGCTGCAGCTTCCACCTCCTGAGCTCAAGCCATCCTACTGCCAGCCTCCCAAGTAGCCAGGACAAGAGGTATGCACCAACATGACCAGCTAATTTTTGTATTTTTTGCAGAGACAGGGTTTCATTACGTTGCCCAAGTGGTCTCAAACTCCTGGGCTCAAGGGATCCGCCAATCTCAGCCCCGCAAAATGCTGGAATTACAGCTGTAAGTCCCTGAGACCGGCCTACATTCCTGAAGAAAATTTTAACCAATGACTGTTGACAAGTATTCTAAAGTCCCTGGTATCTGTTGCTGAAACTGCATCTCAAAATGTCAGTAAAACAAGAGTATGGGGAGGGGAATCTCAGGACATAGCCTACTGAATCTCAGCCAGAGACACCAATAGGGTGGGTTTATTCAGGTAAAAAAATATCCTGGTAAAAGATTATAAAGAAAAAAATAGTTGCCTAATCTAAATTGCTCCACCTAGTTCAAATATGATTGGTTAACCTAACATCAAGTGATCAAGGAATGGCTCTCTTCTTGAAAATGTGCCAGTATGCACAACTGGTTGCATGACTATACAGTGGTTCTAATGGGCTCTGGAAAAGGAAAAAACCTTCCAGTAACGTTTTAAAATTTATTACCCGATGGAAGAAATTCCTATCCAGAAGTTGGCAATTTCAATTAAATGCCATTTTAGAACGTTTTATTAATAAGCAATTCTGACTGAATTAAGTAGAAATCCTAATTTCTATGCTTCTCCCCTGTAGCTAACATTTTTTAGTACACCAGGTAATGTTCTAAATACTTCACGTGAACGGACTCATTTAATTCTCTTAACAATTCTTGTAACTGGTACTATTTATCCCCATTTTACATGCACAGAGAGGTTCAGTAACCTACCAAAGGCCACACAAGTAAAGAGTGGATAAGCTAAAATCTGAAGCTAAATAGTTTGGTTCTGGAAACTTGCCCTCTATGTTGACTGCATTAGATAGGAAGGCTTTATTTATCACGTTATTTTAGGAGAGGATGTTTATCACCAAGCCATAGAGCTAGTTAGTGGCAAAGCTATATCACAGGCAGGTCCTGTCCATCTCCCAGATTATTATCTCTGTACTCTGTTGAAATTTGATAAATTGAACCCTCAAGCGGTATTTATTTATGGAGATGTGTTACTCTGCAGAGAATATACATGATATTTAAACAAGGTCTTCTGATTGAACTACCAAATAAGTAGTATCATGTTTTTATTTCTGGGACTGTGAAGAGCTGGAAAATGTTCTGCTAGTTGGCAGGAGTCTGATACTTAAATAGCTAGATACTGCCAATCCAGAAAAATCTTTTCTTCTGTAACTAGAGCTGTTAATCTAAGGGCTTAAAACTGATTTTGTAAGAAAAGATGAGACACAATTATTAGGTCTACAAATACAGACTGCTTCATCTATTTTGTCCATAGGACTCCTGGAGAGTCCCTTGGCCTGTGAGGTCTGTGGAGATGTGGAGATGATGCATGCAACTATTGCTCTGAATAAAGGAGTAGGTATTGATCAAAATCCTTATTGTGAATGTTGGAGAAGTTGGAGAAAAAAGATACCCACTTTCAAACTTTTCTCCAAACTTGACAGGTCTGTATACTGTACTCTCTGACCCACTGGAAACTTAAGTGGACTAGAAACCTGATACTGTGGTTTCTCAAGTTGTACATCACTATGATTCAAAAATTTGTTCCTTTTAAAGACTTCTTTACACAGTTTCAGTAAATAAGTGCTCAACCGCTAGGTAATATAAACTTTATTATTATTTTTCTCTTTTTTTGAGATGGAGTCTTGCTCTGTTGCCTGGGCTGGAGTGCAGTGGCTTGATCTCGGCTCACTGCAACTTCCGCCTCCCGGGTTCAAGCAATTCTCCTGCCTCAGCCTCCCGAGTAGCTGGGGCTACAGGAGCGTGCCACCACGCCCAGTTAATTTTTTGTATTTTTAGTAGAGACAGGGCTTCACTGTGTTACCCAGGATGGTCTCGACCTCCTGATCTCGTGATCCCCCTGCCTTGGCCTCCCAAAGTGCTGGGATTACAGGCGTGAGCCACCATGCCCAGCACCATATTATTATTTAGAATATTTTCTGCCAATCAATTTCAGTGAATAAAATATGTTTGACTGTCTATGTGTTTAGAAGAGAAATTCCAAGTAAGGTTTTCAGTTTTCAATGCACACTGGTGATTAAAAGGGACCAGAGTAAAAAGAGAGGAAAGAAATGGCCACCACACCATCTTAAGTTTGGTGGCTAAGAAGTATTTCTGACAATAAATCTGTGAAGAGTTGTCTCAGAGAAGAGAGACACTTTGTGTCAGTTCAGAAGGCAGAGAAGTTACACAGTAGCATATTTTACTTAATTAAAAAGAAAAAAAAAAACAGAGGAAAAGTCATTGGTTCAAGTCAGAACCCATCTTAGTTTTGAGTATTGTCTTGAGATAATTTTGCCCAGATCACACAAATTGTATTATAAAGGCTAGGGGGAGAAACCACGCTAGCTTCAGTTACTAAGGGCATGGAACTTGGTGCACAGCTAGAGAAGGGTATCCTGTGGTGGGAAGGGGAATGCCTATTAATACTACTTGTCTCCCAACAATGAATATATTTAGTTATATCCATGCAGGTATCTCTTGGGTATGGCTCAACTGTTTCTGTCATATATAGTTCTTGAAAACAAGAAATTATTATTGTCTTTTGTTGTGGTTTTTGTAGTCATCTTTAGAAAATTATTTCTGGGCTTTTCAAGAAGGAAAGAAGCAAAACCAGAACCATTCGCCTTTAATTTGTGAAGACCTCTCTTGCAAAGCGTCTTTTTACATGAACAGATTTTGCTTCTCATTGAAATAAGAGATAAAGGCAACAGAAAGCATATGACAATTTCTTTCTTTTTTTTTTTTTTTTGAGACGGAGTCTTGCTCTGTCGCCCAGGCTGGAGTGCAGTGGCCGGATCTCAGCTCACTGCAAGTTCTGCCTCCCGGGTTCACGCCATTCTCCTGCCTCAGCCTCCGGAGTAGCTGGGACTACAGGCGCCCGCCACCTCGCCCGGCTAGTTTTTTGTATTTTTTTAGTAGAGACGGGGTTTCACCGTGTTAGCCAGGATGGTCTCGATCTCCTGACCTCGTGATCCGCCCGTCTCGGCCTCCCAAAGTGCTGGGATTACAGGCTTGAGCCACCGCGCCCGGCCGACAATTTCTACTTAGATTTTAAAAGTATAGACAAAGCTCTTATACTATATAAATAAGGGTAGAAAGCTAAGAATGCAGAAAAAAAAAAAAAAAAAACCCAGGAACTGTAAATTAACGCCTAGAGACATGAAGTAGGCAATACAAAAAAATCCATCCTATAACTTAATAAATACCAAAACTGAAAGGCAAAAGATTAAGTTGAAGAACCTAAATCTGAGTTTGTCCTTCACTAAAACTTATTTTTATTCCATTTAAGTCCCCTTCTTCTCTTCCTCTCTGGTGCTATGTCTAAAAAGTGATGATTCTGTTAGGTTTCTACTACCCTAATGAATAGGAGAAAGAGTAAATAATTACCAAGTGTGACCTTACTCCATGTGGCCATTCACAGATCCCTTGAACTGGGATAAAACTCAAAGTAGGGCCCGTGATCTTGGTATATTGTCTCCAATGCATCTTGAGTATAACCAGCCTGATATTTTGGGGCATGAGAAAAAGTAAGCTGATGTATTTCTTCAAATGTTATTCTAGAAATTTACAGTTTATAGCATCGTCTATGTTTACAGACATATGTACATAGTTTATAGAGTCTGGCCTATATTGGCAGGTTTTTCCATTAGCTTTCTTATCTTCAGTTGAACCAAACTTATTATTACTTGCAGCATACAAAGAGAATGCGGACGAACACAAGAAATTAAAAACTAAACTACACCGAAAACTGGTAAAAGCTAGATCACAGAAACCACAGTGCTTAAGAAGACAATGCCAATCAAAGTTTCTTCTTTTCCCTTCAAAACTTAACTTTTCTCTTATCTCAGCAAAAGCTAATATTTTTATCTTTTAGACATTTTCCTAATTTATGTTTTCTTTCTTCATAGCTTCTCCAACTAATCCTCTAAATCATCCTTTTTCAACCACGATTCCTCATGTGAACCACAGAACTCAGAAAATGATTTACGGTGTATGACAATTTTTCTCAATTTTTCCCAAGGATGGTATATAATTAGTACCATTTTAGATGCATAGGATGTATACAATGGGTGCTGCTTCAGGACACCAGAGTTTAATTATCTCTGGAAACCACACTGGCTCAGGAAAGAAAGCTCCTTTATTACTTTTATATACTCGTTTTACAATAAAATAGGTTCATATTCATCTACATACCATTAATTTGCTACCAATTTAGCTCATGTACATTAACTTTCCTTCTCATTTCAAGCCTTATCTCTCATGGTGGGTTAATGAGGTGAGTTAGGAACCAAACTATTGAATAATAAAAATGTAAAACTTTAATAGAAATTTGCCTTTTAAGTGTTTTGAAAAATCACTTGAAGGCATATAGATATAACCCACTGTTCAGTATTTTGTTGCTATTCTGCTTGCTTGGTCTGATTTAGCCATGAAAGCAGTATACATGGTTTTCCTTTCATTAATCACCATAGCCAAGCACCTAGTATAGGGGTCAGGAAAATTTTTCTGTAAAGGGCCAGACAGTAAATATTTTGAGTTTTGTGGGCCATGTAATCTCTGTCTCAGCTACTCAATTCTGCTGTCATAGCCCAAACGCAGGCACAGACAATATATAAATAAAGTGACATGAAATGGTGTGGCTGTGTTCCAACAAAATGTTATGTTTAATAATAAGTGTAGACAATATTTTGCTGACCCCTGACTTAGAGTCAGGGGTTTGCAGTTCAATAAATACTTTTAACTAATGATGATGGCAAAGGTAAGAAGTAGACCAGGGTAGGGACAGTTCCATAACTATACCTTCCTACTATATAGCAGTGATACAATTAGTTTCTGGTTTCTGAGAAGTATAAAAGTAAAGACTAGAGTTTTATATCCACCTAAACTATATCCATGCATATATGGTGATTCTGGAAATGAGCAAAACGGAGAATAAATACTGTTGCTTTTTTTTTTATCATTTAATTAAAATAGTTAACTGAACTTTCTATGAATAAGCAGAGCGCTGATGGCTGACACATACATAGTCAAAAGAGTATTCAGAGTTACATACCCTTTCCAATACTGATTTATCATCAGTTTGTACTTATTGAGTACTACCAGGTACTAGAAACTAAACAAAACACAAGAAACAATGAGACTGCAGTCACTGATTCCTGAGTAGAACTGTGCATTAGAATCACCTGGGAGATTTTTAATTTTCTTTTTTTAGAGCCCCACTCAAAAACCTACTAAATCAAAATCTTACTTGTTAGGGCCCAGGATAAAATTCTGTAAAAGGGACCTTGGTAATTTTGGGAGCTCCTGGTGAAGAATCATTGCTAGAAGTTTATATTTTTAATGAAAGGTTAAACTCTAAACATTTTCTAATCTATGGTCAGCAATTGGATATTATAGTTTAGGCACATGGGCTTTAAAATCAAACAGCTGGGTTCTAATCCCATTTCTGCCAATTCCTAGCTGTATAACCCTGGGGAACTTCTCTGTGCCCGAGTTTCCTTATCTGTAAAATGGGCATAACAACATCAACTCAACTCAGCATTGTTGGGAAAATTCAATATGTAAAAAATAGCTGGTGTAGCGCTTGGCACTCACTAAGCACACAACAAATATGAACTATTACTACTTATTACACATTTCTTAAATTAAGAATACTATCAAGTATACTATAATTTAACGGCCCGACTCAAGGTGCAAAGTCTCTTTAATAACTATTGGAAAGAAAGGTGATTAGACTGATTCCAACTTATCTTATACTAACCAGCAGAAGAGGTGTCCTTTTCCACAATCAACAGCAGGCGCTCTCAGCAATGGGAAGCTGAGTGTATCAGATCCAGATGTATTTGACCCCTGTTTTGTTAGTCTTACTGCTCTGTCACAGCCTGGAGTAGGACACCATTTAATGGCAGGATTATTTTCAACAAAGGCCTGTTTAAACAGCAATAACAAAACACAAAGAATATTTTAATGCTAAATTCTAATACAGAGTGTACCTCTATGGTCATTTACTATAAAGCAAAGAAAGAAAAAGAGTGAAATAAAATGCATGGAGTTGTCAGTCTCAAGAAATTTAAACAGTACTGGAAAGTACTGAAAAAATTATTAAGGGGAAAGTAACAATTAACTTAGTAACAAAATGATTTTTAAAATTTATGTTTTCTTTAGTCTAAAAACCATGTAAATGATGATAAAGTAAAAATGTAATTGTTCGCACAGAAAATATGTAATTTTAAAATGTTTTCTCATACAATGTGTCAGTTTCCTGATGAATATGATTATTAAGTAGAAACATGCATGTAGCTGTATTAGAAGAGTAAATTTCTAAATGGTATCCAAATAATACATAATATTCAATACTATGATACTTTCTATGTTAAAGAAGAGGGGGCTGGGCACGGTGGCTCACGCCTATAATCCCAGCACTTTGGGAGGCTGAGGCAGGCAGATCACCTAAGGTCGGGAGTTGGAGAACAGCTTGGCCAACACGGAGAAACCCCAACTCTACCAAAAATACAAAAATTACCCGGGAATAGTGGTGGGCATCTGTAATCCCAGCTACTCGGAAGGCTGAGGCACGAGAATCGCTTGAATCTTGGAGGCAGAGGTTGCAGTGAGCGGAGACCACACCACTGCACTCTAGCCTGGGAGACAGAGTGAGACTCTGTCTCCAAGAAAAAAAAAAAAAGTAGGACTTGTCTTTTAAAAGTTCATATATTAGACTCAGTAAAATCTGCTTAAAGCAGTTAAAATGTAACTTTTAAATCTCACACACACAAAAGAAGTAACTCGCCTACACTTAAAACTTCTGAAAAAAAAAGAAGACAAAAAAAGATGAAATAAACATTATAATGCATTAAATAAACCTATTACTTGGAATAAAAATAATAAACTTCCAAGTTGAGAATCTTTATTTCCAAATATTTTAGGAGCATGAAAGATAATGTCTTTTAAAAAACTTAAAGTAGGTAAAATCTAATTTGAACATTATCTTGATCAATCAGTTATTAAAGTGCAAAAGGCAAATTAATAAAAAGTTCTGATAAATAGTTTTATTCTAAATTTTGTAAATTACTAGTACTTTAGCCTTTCCCCTTTCCTTTTGTTATTATGAAATAATGCTTTAGCTTCAAACTTTGTCACCATTCCTTTATGCAACTTTTCTGATAAAGTGTTTCTAAGAAAAGACCCATGATTTTGTTTTCAAAACTAAAACAAAAAGAAAAAATAATGTTATAAAGGTTTAATAAAATCAAAATTATGGAAATTGGACAGATAATTGGCAGCATACCTTACCTTAATATCAAACTGTAGGTATCGTTTGTCCATCTCCTTTGAAACTACACTTTCTATGATATCCACAGGCACAAGTTGGAAGCAATCATATGCAGGGCAAAAAATGTTGTGAGCTTCACCTTCTTGAATTTTCAGATTCAAAAACCTATTAAAATGATCAATGGACAGCAAAGAAGCAAGGATATTATGTTGTGCATACATTCTAAGAATTTTCCTTTTTCTTCCTTTTTTTTTTTTTAGAGACAGGGTCTCATTCCATCAACCAGGTTGGAGTGCAGTGGCACGATTGCAGATCACTGTAGCCTCATACTCTTGGGCTGAAGCAATCCTCCCACCTCAGTCTTCTGAGTAACTAGGCCTACAGGTGCATGCTGCTATGCTGGGCTAATTTTTAAATTTTTGGTTGCGATGCGTCTTGCTATGCTGTCCAGACTGGTCTTGAACCCCTGGTCTCAAGCGATTCTCCTGCCTTGGCCTCCTAAAGCTCTGGGATTATACACATGAATCACTGTGCCTGGCCAATTTTTCTTTATGCTGAATTTTCTGTCAGAGTATAATTAAAATAATACCAACAAAAGTGTGAAACAGCAACTGTAACGCATATTATCTGTTAAGCCATTCATTTTATATATCAATATATACACATACACATATATACATACACTCGTATGTTTTATATGTTTCTATTTTGCTTTATTCCCACTAAAAATCTGAAACAATCTGAAAAAATACTTTTATTTAAAATTAAAAATTCAGAAATGAGTGGCTCAGAAAGGTCATATTCAATTCTCAATATGCTATAGCTTTAAAGAAAAGGGGGCAATGGTATAGAAATGAGTCATAGGTAATTCAAGAATATTTTGGGGTGGCATTAAAATATAGCATAGATTTTTAAGAATAGGTTTATAGGTTTTCTCTTTATATTTTATTTAGATGAATATTAAAATAAGTTTTATGTCCTACTTAGGTATACTTGAGTAGTGAGGAAAAAATGCCCTGTAAAGAAAGAAGCAGGAATCTGGCACAAGGTTAGATTAAAAGCAGGGTTCTTTTTTTCTTTCCTTTACTTTCTTTCTTTCTTTTTTTTTAAAGGTGGGGTCTCTCTCTTTGCCCAGGTTGGTCTCAAACTCCTGGGCTTAAGTGATCCTCCCACCTCAGCCTCCTGAGTGAGTAGCTGGGATTACACGCATGTACTACCATGTTCAGCTAAAAGCAGTGTTTTGACTTAGAAAATTCCAGGTCTGTCACCAACAAGGCATATGATCTTAAGCAATTTATTTAACTGCTCTAAGCCTCCGTTTCACCGTATATAAAGTGGAGATAATAATGTGAACTTCCCAGGGTTGTTATACAGATTACATATGTGAAAAATCTACATGGTGCATGACATAGAGTAAGAATTCATAAATTTTAGTAAGGATTATTATTTGTTTTGTTTTTTTTTTAGACAGAGTTTCACTCTTGTTGCCCAGGCTGGAGTGCAGTGGTGCAATCTCCAGCTCAGCACAACCTCCGCCTCCTGGGTTCAAGCAATTCTCCTGCTTCAGCCTCCCAAGTAGCTGGGATTATAGGCATGTGCCACCACACCCAGCTAATTTTGTATTTTTAGTAGAGAGGGGGTTTCTCCATGTTGGTCAGGGTGGTCTCGAACTCCCAACCTCAGGTGATCTGCCCGCCTCGGCCTCCCAAAGGGATTATTATTGTTATTATCATTTAATACTTCCCTTAGAAAAGTAAGAAACAAACTTTTGAAGTACAGATTATTGTATATTGAACACTTAAATCTAGAGAAAATAAATGGAAAACCAGGAAATTAAATCACAACTGCTTAGTCCTCACCATCAACATTTTGTTTATTTCACTAACTATAGTATCTTTTTTCTTTAGTTCTCTCATTCTCTTAATTCCACTGCACTTAACAACAACAACAACAACAAAAACCTTATTGAGACCTTGGCAGGCCCATTCCCTTTGCTCCATCTTCTCTTTCATATCCTCGTCTGGGCAATTCATAGAAAAGAGTGTCCCCAACAGGCAGTTCTCTAAGTGCTCTCTACCACACCTCAAACCTAGCAGTATCTTTAGCATTCTTTCCTTTTCATCCCACTCACTTCTGTGAAAGGGAGAGCTTTCTCTTTTACTCCCAGGCTAATCCTCAAATCCTCTGGCCAGCTCTGGGACTTGCACTATCCAATAACCTATCCTTTCTGTCTTTTACTTTCTAATGTCTCTTACCTTGGGCACAATAAACATGCTCAAGTTTTTCCCATTTTAAAAACCTTTACTAACCACACGACTCTCTTTTGTTTCATTTTCTTTTTCTTTCACATCAAAGTTTCCTGACAAAATAGTTTATGATGATCTGTTATTCCTTCCTCAAGCCCATGTCATTCACTTCTCAATCTGCAGCATCTGGCTGCTACCACCTCTTCACTGGGCCACAATGACTACCCATTAGCCTAATTTATTAAATAATTCACAGTTTTTATCTTCCTTGATTTCTCTAGAACATGAGACACTGTGAACATTTCCTGCTTTCAAATTCTCTTTGGCTTCCAGGAATTAATTTTTTTTTTCCCTTGGCATTCTTCCTACCTCTGGTAGATCCTTATCCATTTTTTCACAAGTAGTGTTTTCACTCCTGTGCTAAGGAGTGATATATAAGGTACATTGTGGCCTGACATGGTGGCTTACGCCTGTAATCCCAGCACTTTGGGAGGCCGAGGTAGGCGGATCACAAGGTCAGGGGTTCAAGACCACCCTGACCAACATGGTGAAACCCTGTCTCTACTAAAAATACAAAAATTAGCTGGGTGTGGTACCAGGTGTCTGTAATCCCAGCTACTCAGGAGGCTGAGGCAGGAGACCCACTTGAACCCGGGAGGCAGAGGTTGTAATGAGCTGAGACGGTGCCACTGCACTCCTGCCTGGGTGACAGAGTGAGACTCCATCTCAAAAAAAAAAAACAAAAACAAAGAAGTCTTAAGACTAAAAGTAGAGAACTGTTAACTGTAGAGTTCTTTTTTCACATAACAACATTCTCTTCTTTTTAGCTATGAATAGATTCCCCGGGAAGTTGGATAGTCTCTTGTCAAAGTTCACAGTTTGCTTAGACACAGTTACTACATGATGATGTTTTGAATTTTACATATTTTAAATATATCAGAGAAGATTTAATCATCTATGGGGAATTAAATTACAGAACTGAGAAGACCTCATTGAAGACAGGATCAGTTCTGTTGGCCATGTTATTATTTTTCATCAAGACACAATTTAATAAAAATGTATGAGCACAACATGGAGTTGATGAGTGTCAGTAAAAGAGATAAGTGTGGGGCAAACTTTACCTATATTTTTATCTTGCAGGTAAGATTCACAGATGATATCATAGGTAGGCTCTCTCTGCTTATTACAATGCTTAGGAATATGATAATAAGTAATACTTATTGAGTGATTATTACATGCAAGATCCTGTTTTAAGCGCTTTACATGTATTAAGAAATTTTAAAAAACTGACGATAATCCTATGAAGTACATACTATCATCACCACTTTATAGATTAGGAAACTAAGGAACAGGCAGGCTACCACTTACCTAAATCAATAACTAATAAATAGCAGAGTTGGAATTCGCAACCCAGTGGCCTATTGTATCTAGAACCTGAGCTCTTATATTCTCAATATTAGCAAAGAAATTCTATTCTGGCTAGAAAATAATAATTTCTAACTAATCTGTTGATTGATCGATCAATCAATTGATAGGATCTTCTTCTGTTACCCAGGCTGCAGTGCAGTGGTGTGGTCATAGCTCACTGTGGTCTTGAACTCCTGCGCTCAAGTGATCCTTCTGCCTCAGCTGCCCAAGTAGCTAGAACTACAGACACGTGCCACTATGCCTGGCTATTCCCTTTTATTTCAGCCCTTGGCATCAATACTTTAAAGCAGGGTGTCCAATGTTTTGGCTTTTCTGGGCCACATTGGAAGAAGAACTGTCTTGGGCTACACAAAAAATATACTAACAATAATGACAGCTGATGAGCTTAAAACAAAAATAGCAAAACAAACAAACAAACAAAAAACACCAAAAACCTCATAACGTTTTAAGGAAGTTTATGAATTTGTGTTGGGCCACATTCAAAGCTGTCCTGGGCCACATGCAGCCTGTGGGCCACAGTTGGACAAGCCTGCACTAAAGCATCTAGCTGTATTAGTAAAAAGGTTGGGAAGAGTAAGATAGATTGAGGGACTTTCAAACTATCTGAGGACCTATAAAAATGCTTCCTTGGTTTTAGATAGAAGTTTCTTTTCCTATATGCCTATTAAAAAAAACAACTGTGATAATTTAAAAATGATTTCATCAACATATGAATCACTCAACATGGAACTTCTTTTATTGGCGCTTGATTTGACAAACTTGGAAGGGATGGAAAGGAGAATCCTAGGTAGGCTAGAACATACTAATGAAATCAATAATTAGATCTTTCAAATTTAAATCTTACCATACATTTCTTATGGCTAGTTTGTGATGAGTTTGGGAGATAGTGCCTGTGATACAAATCAGGTGAGGAAGGTCAGTGACACTCAAAAAAAATTCAAGAAAATACCTGGGGGGACTCAATTTTCATAAACATACCAAGACCAACAGCTAACTTGGTAGAGCTCAGGTAATACTTCCTAATTCAGTACAGTTAACAACTAAGGTAAATAAAATTTTACCTGGGAAGTATTTTCTGCCTCCACAACTGGGTTAAGGATAGCTTTGGATTGTGAGGTCTGACCTTTGTCAATTAATTTACCTGTAACAGGTGTACTGATCCGATCCTATTTAAGTAGACTCTGAGTAGAATCTAGTCTGTGTCTTAAAAGGAACAACCAGATATTCTGACTTAAAAAGCAGTAGCCTTTTTCCCCCTCCACATAAAATCTTACCTCTGACTCCAATTTGGAAAACAGATAAAGAAATGTACTCAAAATCAAACCAGACACGTTGGGGGACTGAGGTGGGTGGATCACTTGAGGTCAGGAGTTCGAGACCAGCTTGATCAACATGACAAAACTCCATCTCTACTAAAAATACAAATATTAGCAGGGTGTGGTAGTGGGCACCTATAGTCCCAGCTCCCTGGGAAGGCGGAGGCGTGAGAATCACTTGAACCCGGGAAGGAAGATGCTGCAGTGAGCCGAGATCATGCCACTGCACTTCAGCCTGGGTGACAGAGTGAGACCCTGTCTCAAAAAAGAAAAAAAAAAAAACAGAATGACAGCTCAGTGGTTGCCTACAAATGGGGGTGATAAAAGGAAGGCAGAAAGAGAAAAGTAGCAGGGATTCAATGAGAAATGAGGAAATGGGAATGATAGAATCTAGGGGTTGTGGTGATGGTTTCAAGGTTGTATAGAGATATCAAAGCTTATCAAATTATTTATTTTAAATGTGTGGCTTTATGTATGTCAACTGTACCTCAACAAAGCTGTTTAAAAAGAAGAACTCAGAAAATCTGCTCAGGTTCTTGTCTCTTACCCACATAGTATTCCCTAGTTCCCTATACTTCCTAACTAATATTCCATAAAAAAAAAAAGGTTAAAAACTTCTGATTTCTAAGATTTTCTTTAATACCAACGATATACCTCACTTAGGTCATCGAACAACACTTTGTGTGTCTCCAGAGATAACATGATATTACAGTGCTCATTATAGCAATCTCTGTTTAGAAACTTCTCTCGAAAAGTGCAACATGAGAGCTAAGTTAATGGATGGTGAAAAAGTATAAATCTTGAAAGGTAATGGGAAGGGTAAACAGAGATAAACACAAGAAGCAAAACAAATTTTCCATTGGTAAAATATACCCAACTATGTCTAGCTAAAACATTTAACTTTGCATTCACTAAAAAGGAATCTTAAACATCCATATTCTTACAGATTTTCAAGGCAATTTGATTGTCACAAAAAATTGAGACAGCACAAAAACAAATGCTTAAGATTCCTGGGATATAAGACAAACTGATTCTTGCCTGAAATTTACATTAGATGTAATACAAATTAAAATACTAAGAAAAATTATTTGTATAACTGCTTTGTTTCTAAAGGTACCTTACATTAAGCTAAATAGCATTAATTAAAATAGCTGGGGAAGATGTAAAAATAAAAACAAAAATATTTTTCCTTACTAGTAAAGTCTAAATTCATTTCTGTGTAACTTAGAAGTCAATATAAACAATTTGTATCATTAAACACTGAAAGTAAACAATTTTATTAACAAATCAGAGCGCTATCATGCAGTAAGAAATGCTAAGGTGCTCATATACTCACGACTCCCAACATCCTCTACAAAAGTCATGTCCACAGGGCATATCCACGGGGTCTTCAAATACAGAGATACTGCACATACAAATGTCACACTGGAGATGAAGAAGAACAATGATTTAAACAGAACTATACTTTTGAAAGAGAACAATACATTCACTTTGTTCACTTTTTTAAAAGGCAAAAATACTAGTACAGTAAATAAAAGTTTTTGAAAGTTACCTTTTTCAAAGTTTTAAGGACAGTTAGTGTGCCTTTCAGTAACAAATACCATGACTACCTCACTATAAACACCAGTGGGATTTAAATGTTTTAATGCAAAAATCAAACCCTTACATTCCAAATTTATGTATTAATCAGCAACTGTGCATTTGGAAAAGGAAGTACAAGAAACAAATCATTCGGGTCAACATCAAATTGAATGTTGCAAAAAACCACTTCAGCATCATGCCCTTCACATTACACTTGCCCTTCAAAATCCACAAAAACAGAGTAACTCTGTATTTTTAATGCAGCAACTCAAGATATCCAAACTTTCCAGGGAGAGAACCCTGCTGGGTGTGGTGACTCACACCTGTAATCTCAGCACTTTGGGAGGCAGAGCTGGGCAGATCACTTGAGGTCGGGACAGCCTGACCAACATGGTGGAACCCTGTCTCTATTAAAAATACAAAAATTAGCTGGGTGTGGTGGCACGTGTCTGTAATCCCAGCTACTCAGGAGGCTGAGGCAGGAGAATCACTTGAACCCAGGAGGCAGAGGTTGCAGGGAGCCGAGATCGTGCCATTACACCCCAGCCTGGGGAATAAGAGTAAAACTTCATCTCAAAAAAACCCCAAAAAACAACAAAACTCCACCTATGTATTACAACTATGCCATTTTAACAGCCAAAGCTGCAATCACTTTTTCACCTACCTAATATCTTCTAAACAATAGCTCTCTAGAAGCAAAATGTATCATGTTACATATGCAAATTACAGGATTCTGTTTTTCAAAAAGGCACAGATAAAATGAGAAGTACACAACAAAAAAAAAAAAGAAAAAAGAAAAACAAAAAAAAGAAAAAAACAAAAACAAAAAAAGAAAAAAAAGAACAAAAAAATAGAAAAAAAAATGAGAAGTACTTTCATATTTATCACATATTTCGAGTGGCTGAGTCATTCAAGAAATATTAAAATCTTCTATAACAGCACACCAATGATATGCCAATTAAAAAAGCTGGCAATGGCAGCACTGTTTTGTAAAATAATGAAACACTTATTTTGGAAATGCATCTAGTTAAACTACAGAAGCTTTACTGAAACAAATACATAACTATCAATATATTGTAAACGCTTAAAAATCAGCTTTCAAGAAATTATTAAAAATGTTTCTGTATTTTTGGTTTACAGTGCCTATAACAAACTTAACTTTTTATATTTCAATATATTGTATACATGTGTGTACGTATTTTGAGATGTGGTCGTGCTATGTTGCCCAGGCTGGTCTCGAACTCCTGAGCTCAGGCAATCTACCCACCTCGGCCTTCCAAAGTGCTAGGATTACAGGCATGAGCCACCAGGCCTGGCCTGTATTTAAATCTTCAAGCAATTGAGGTTTTAAGGGAAAATAAAATAGATGGTTTCCTTAAACTGTTTTAAGTTCTCTGTTTGGAAATGAGGAAAGAAAACCTTTTTTTTTTTTCAATCTATAATTCAGAGATCACAAAAATAGTCTGTAATAACAAATATTTACTGAAGCATGGAAATAACTGAACCTTTCAAGAAAGGGACAGGATTCAATTATAAGAACACAACCAGACACTCCACGGAACAATATTAAATCATCTGAATGTTAAAAGACAAAGCTATGAGAAGTACAGTGAATACCAAAGCATACCAAACTAGTGTCTAAGTCCCCAGGAGATAAGCTGATTTCATCTGGGGAGGTGACAGAAGAGCGCGTAGTCCTTGGAGTTCTTGGAGATGGGAGCGTGTCCCAGGCATTATACCCACTTGGTGGTGGAGTTGGCATTTGAACACCTGATCGTTGGCAGCAGTTCTCCGGGTTGGACATCCAAGCTTCAAGTAATTTCTCCCTGTCCCAGTCTTAAAGAAAAATGGAATGGATAGCTCTCAAAAAAGAAAATATGGTAATGTTTTAAAAGCTATATAATAACAAAAAATCTGAATGAATTACAAATTTTGGTCATGTAAAGAAAAACGTATTTATATAAATGTAGTAACTGCAAATGAATGTCTAGGTATGTTCTTGTTATTAGCATTTTTACACAAAATTTAAGCTTTCATAATTGATCACGGCTTACAACCATGTCAAGATCTAGCAGTATGGTCAAAATTTCCAGTACTTTCTACTAACAATCAAAACAGGTCACTCACATATCACTCTTGGAATTCACTACATTTTCGCTGGCATAGGTTTAATTTAGCTTCTTTACTCTTTCAAATTTATATATATATATATATATATATAATTTTTAAACTGTCCTCACTGGCATCAAGTTGTAAAATGATTACATAGTTCACTATAGATATATCAAAATGCCAATAGCAGGTCCTAAAAACCATTTAATAAACAGCTTGAAAGCAGAAGAAACTTCTGAAGAAATCAGAGTTATAAACAAAGTTTTAGTGAATTAGGTATAAATTCTATATATATATATATTTTTTTTTTTTTCGAGACGGAGTCTCGCTCTGTCACCCAGGCTGGAGTGCAGTGGCCAGATCTCGGCTCACTGCAAGCTCCGCCTCCCGGGTTCCCGCCATTCTGCCGCCTCAGCCTTGGAGTAGCTGGGACTACAGGCGCCCGCCACCGCGCCCGGCTAGTTTTTGTATTTTTAGTAGAGACAGGGTTTCACCGTGTTTAGCCAGGAGGGTCTCGATCTCCTGACCTCGTGATCCACCCGCCTCGGCCTCCCAAAGTGCTGGGATTACAGGCTTGAGCCACCGCGCCCGGCCACAAATTCTATATTAAGTGATCCTGAACCTGGCTTAACTAAAAAATATTATCTTCCTACTGTGAATATTTTAAAAATTGCCAAGTAAAACATATTATAATGTCTAGAGCCATAAAAACCTAACCCTTTAAAAACAACAAACTAATACATTTGATTACTTTGCTAGGTGTTTTACATAATTTCATTTATTCCTCCCAGCAAACTTTTCAATTATTATTTAGGCGAAGAAATCAAGACTGAAGGAAGTTATATAACTTGTCCAAGCTCATAAAGATATTTGAAACCAATTTCTGTGATTCCAAAGCCTGTGTTCGTCCCATGATCACACACTATTTCTGAGAAGACTAAAGGGTAAATTATTCACTGTAGGCACATTCTATAAAATTTTATAGCTTAAACACAAATAACTGGAAATTTTCTATATATGTTTTTTTTTCCAACCATATTAAGCCAATGTATTTGGCAGTTTAACAGGATAAATATGACTTTGACATGCAATGAAAACAGGGGTGTATTTCCAGCTAAGGAAAATAAACAAGTACATATATAAATACAGATGCTCCTTGACTTACGATGGGGTTAAGTCCTGATAAACCCACTGTAAACTGAAAATATAAGTTGAAAATGTGTGGTTGCCTAGGAGCTACAGCTCACTACAGTGGCCCAGCATCTCAAGAGTAGTATGGTTTCTACTGAATGCATATTGAGTTAGCACTATTGTAAGTCAAAAAATATAAGTCAGACCATCCTAAGTCAGGGACTATCTGTATATACAGAGTTTTTCTGGTGATTATTTTACATAAATAGAGTATCATATAAACTTTATCTCCTTTTCCCATTTAATCAACCTGAAAATCTCTCCAAGTAAACTAGTTTAACATTATTTCCTTCTTTTTAATGACTACATATTAATCCACTGTGTTTCACTGTGTGAAACAATTTGTGTATCATAATTTAGTCAAATGTCCCCCTACTTTGTTTATAGTTATTTTTTTGCCACAACAATGAGGCTGCAATCTATATCAGTGCAGTTAAAAGTATATATTCATGTTTATATTGGTATTTCATGGGTATAAATTCCCTGGAATGAGACTAATGAGTCTAAGGCCCACCGTGTTTTTAAATGAAAATGCTAGATGGCTTTCCAAAAAGGTTACAACAATTCTTTTTTTTTTTTGAGACAGGGTCTTGCTCTGTGACCCAGGCTGGAGTGACATGGCATGATCTTGGCTCACTGCAGCCTCTGCCTCCCAGGTTCAAGAGATTCTCATGCCTTAGCCTCTCAAGTAGCTGGGACTACAGGCAAGTGCCACCACTCCAGGCTAAGTTTTACATATATTTTTAGTAAAGACAGGGTTTCACTGTGTTGCCCAGGCTGGTCTCAAACTCCTGACCTCAAGTGATCCGCCCACCTTGGCCTCACAAAGTGCTGGGATTACAGGCATGAGCCACTACGCCAAGGAGGTTATAACAGTTTTTACTTCTGTTAGCAATGAGGAACCTTACCAGTTTCTTCTACAGCAATGGGTGTTAACAGTTCTTTTAAACATTTATAAACTGACAGTTCACTGTTATTTTAATTTGCATTTTCTTGACAACGGATATATTCAAATATCTTTTGATGTGTTTATTGGCCATCTGGATGTGCTCTTCTGTGAATTACCTATCCATATCTTTTTGCCATTTTGGCACTGGGGTATTTACCAATTTCTTGTCAATTTAAAGAAGGTTTTTATATACAATAAACATTAGCTAATATTGTTTCCAAATCAAAATTATGTTTCCTGACTTTGTTTATGGTACACTTACAACAAAAATTTAAAGATCCAATATACTTTAATATGTCTATCTCTTCTTTAGCTTTTCTTGTCTTAGCAACTCAGAAGTTTTCCTCTGTCCTTAGATTTACATGTAAGTCTCCTAGACAAACTGATGAACTGACTTTATACCCCTCATCCTTTTTTTTCCTTGGTATTCCAATGGCCAGTCATATTAGGGCCATTTAATGAATTATATATCCTTTCCCCACTGATCTATAATGTCATCTTTACATAAATTATATTCCCAAATACTGTAAATTGGATTTACTATTCTGTTTCAATGGTCTATTTGTCTAGAGTTGAACAAGTGCCATACTGACTGAATTGCAGTGGCTTATAGTGTGTTCTCTTTTCTGGTAAGGCTAATTCCTTTCACTGGAACCGAATGAGCACACCTGATCTCTGTGACCCTGAGGAAACTGAGGAAGAGCTGAACAGGCAGGTGGAGGCTTCTTATTTAGACCCAAGGTTGGGCTCAGAGTTCAGAGAGACAGTTGCAGAGAGACAGCTGCATTACAGAGAATCAGGATTAGCACAAAAGATTTCTTGGGACAAAAAAAGCCATCATTAAAAAAAAAAATTCAGTGGCCAAATAAAGAGAATGGTCCCATTTGAGACACAAATTAATGTTCTTTAAGGCCAAGGGAGAAGAAACACTTCAAAGGAAAAGTAAAGAAAACACCAAAAAAACTAGAATTTTCTGATTAAGATAATACATGCAATTGAGCCCTCATCATTAAAAAAACAAACAAAAAACCCTACAAGCAATCAAACCCAAGAAAAGTGGAAGAAGGTCATAAAGGCAAAGTAGAAATCATACGTTAGAAACTATTGATAGAAAAAATGATAGACAACCTATAAACTGCAGGAAAAAAAGACAAACATCTAAGAACTAAAAATAAAAACTAAGGCAATCAGGAAAACTCAGCATATACACATTAAAACTGAAAATAAGATATGGCTATATGTAGAGAGAAAATTAAAAGAACTGTGACAAAATGCAATGTCTTTCAAACTGTAAACTTATTTAAGGGCAGAGCTTGTACCTATATTACAATCAATTTTATCTCCATTATTCAGCCTAGAGCCAGGTTCAAAGTGTATATTCAATAGAAATCTGTTGAATGAACAAATTAATATAAAACCACATGCCCCCATTATTAAAATCTAACTGAAGAAGATAACATTCCAAGAAGTTGTAAATGATTACAGCTGAAGAACTCATGAAAAGGTAGTAATTCTAAGCAGACTAATAACATTGGGAGAAACTGAAAAACACAGTAATTATTTATTTTAAAAATATAGGGTTCACATGGTTTCATAAGCAAATTTTTAAAAATTTTTGGCAGGGCACGGTGGCTCATGCCTGTAATCCCAGCACTTTGCAAGGCCGAGGTGGACGGATCATGAGGTCAGATCAAGACCATCCTGGCTAACATGGTGAAACCCCATTGCTACTAAAAATACAAAAAAATTAGCCAAGCGTGGTGGTGGGCACCTGCAGTCCCAGCTACTCGGGAGGCTGAGGCAGGAGAAGGGCGTGAACCCAGGAGGTGGAGCTTGCAGGAGCCGAGATTGTGCCACTGCACTCCAGCCTGGGCGACAGAGCAAGACTCAGTCTCAGAAAAAAAAAAAAAAAATTCAAGTTGAAATTAATTCTTGTGTCCTTGCACAAGCATAAAGAAAAAGGAAAGATTCATATATATATATGTACACACACACACACACACACACACACACATATATTTTCTTTTTTTTGAGATAGAGTCTCACTCTGTCACCCAGGCTTGAGTGCAGTGGTGCAATCTCAGCTCATTGTAACCTCTGCCTCCCAGGTTCAAGCAATTCTCCTGCCTCAGCCTCCCAAGTAGCTGGGATTACAAGCACCCACCACCACGCCCAGCCAATTTTTGTACTTTTAGTAGAGATGGGGTTTCACCATGTTGGCCAGGCTGGTCTTGAATTCCTGACCTCAGGTTATCTGCTCGCCTTGGCCTCCCAAGTGTTGGGATTACAGGCGTGAGCCACCACGCCCGGCCAAGTCACATAGATTTTTTTAAAAAGCTATCATAAAAACCTGAAATGCCAAAACCCAACCTTATTTCTAAAACAAATCTTGACATTATCAGCACAAATAACTGGACATGTAAAATGTAGAATTATAAAATGTAGAATTATTAAAAACAATTATATACACATAACTCAAACATTCAATAAAACATATATATTAATTTACTAATTTTTTTATTTTTATTTTGTTTGAGGCAAGGTCTAGCTCTGTCACCCAGCCTAGAGTGCAGTGGTGTGATCATGGCTCACTGCAGCCTTGGCTTCCTGGGTTCAAGTGATCCTCCTACCTCAGACTCCTGAGTAGCTGAGACTTACAGGCATGTGCCATCATGCCCAGATTTTTTTTTTTTTTTTTTTTTTTTTTTGTTTTTTTTTTTTTTTTTATTATATTTTTTTTTTTTTCAAAGGAGAGGGTTGAAAAAACCTTTTTTTTTTTTCAATCTATAATTCAGA
>NW_012119655.1:623315-626466 GCF_000951035.1 Colobus angolensis palliatus | reverse complement strand
TATTTCTTGCCTAAACTACACCCACAAAAGATTGTCCATTTCTCATTGTTATTTTCTTAGATTAAGATTTAAAACACATTCAGATAGAAATATGAATGTAAAGGCCTAGATTTTTATGACCTTTTTTTCAGTTATTTTACTCACGCATAATTTAGAGAAATTTTAAAACGAACTTGCCTTTATCAAGGCTTTCCAAAGCCTCCAACTTAGATTTCAATAGATAAATATTTGCTCATGTTTTATCAGTATCATTCCATTATATCAAGTAATTACTACAACAAAGTGTACAACTGAATTAAGTTTGTTACTGGCATGCAATTCAAGCCAGGTGCATGGCAATTCTGAAAAGGAGACCCCTAGACAGAAGCATTCAGCCTATTTGACAAAGGGAATCCTGAAAGTTAAGTTGATGTGGGCTAAGACAGCATTTACTGTATTATAATGTCAAAATCTACATAAAATATTATCAATAGGAAACCAAATATGCATAACATATACCCCAAGCCCAAGGATGCCTTATTCCTGGAATACAAGAACAACTGAACATTAGCAAAACAATTTATGATACCAATGTATCAAAGAAGAAAATCAGTATTATCATTTTTAAAAAAGAACTGGAAAAAGTAAGTCAATCTGAAAAATTAGTCCTGAATTTTTAAAAAGACAGCTCTTAAATAGTAAGAAAAAGATACTGTTTTAACATGATAAGCAGAATCTCTTTCAAACCAATAGCCTAATTCTTAATTTAAAACAAAAGCCATTCTCGGAATTTCAATTATCTATTCACTGATGCATTACAAGAATCTATTTCCTGCTTAAATGATTCTGAGCTCTAGACAACTTCTCCATTTGGAATTCTCGAAGTTTACTGCTTAGTACACAGTAAAGGACAAACTGGTGACTGAATGAATTTCCACTTAAGCCAAGAAAATAATAAGCATCACCTACAATGTTACATAGGAGTGCTAGCCAATGTAATTACACCAGATAAAAGATAAGGGAAAGCTGCAGGCACAATTATCAGTATTCACAAACGATAGGATAGCCCTCCTGGTAATCTTAAGAAAACCATAAGGAATACTCTGAATACAATAGACAGAGTTCTACTTCTGGTAATGTTAAAGTAGCTACTATCAGACCAAGTCTCCTACAGATAATAGCTATAAATAGTGGACAAAATATAAACCACAACTATCTGAGGACACTAGAGAGCAACCAAAAGCAGGCAGAAATTGGAGGGGAATTAATGTCCGACAAAATTAAAAAGCACTATATGAGTTTCCATTTCTACAAGTTTTTCTCTGTGGGCAGACAACATTTGGCATGAGGACAGAAATTTGTAATTTTACTAGCTTAAGAACCTGAGATTAGATTCACGGTGACCAGAACACTTCGGACATGAGGGAGGATATCCTAGAAAGGAGAGAGGCACAGGAAGCACAGATTCTGGATATAGACTCTCCAAATCTCAAACAGAAGCCTACATATATAATGCCTACAGCAATATATTCCAATTCCAAATTACTAGACATGTGGAAAAACTGGAAAATGTCAGAAAATGCAACAGTGAAAACCAACCTTGAGGTAATCCATATGTTGGAATTAGTAATCACCATGGATTTAAATAACTTTATGATCAAGAACATAAAGAAAACTAGTTGGTAAAGTACAAAAGGCCAGGAAAACTAAGTAAATAAATGAAAGCCATAAAAAAGAACCAAGTGTAAATTCTAGAACTGAAAAACAATTCTAAAAAAATTTTTTACTGTGTTGGCTTAACAGCAGTTTAGAGGAGATAAAAAAGAGATCAGAGGGAAAATTTGGTGAACTTGGAGACAGAAATGATCCAATCTGAAGAACAGAGGAAAAAAACAGATTAGTTTATTTAAAACACATATGGCTGTTTAAAGCAAAAATTATGACACTGCATTGTGATATTTGTGATTATGTACTATAATAATGATAGCATAAGGGATGGGGCAATGTACCCATATATAGTTGCAAGATTCTTACATTTTGGGCAGGGCGCGGTAGCTCACGTCTGTAATCCCAGCACTTTGGGAGGCCAAGGCGGGCGGATCATCTGAGGTATAAAGTTCGAGACCAGCCTGACCAAGATGGAGAAACCCCATCTCTACTAAAAATATAAAATTATCCGGCATGGTGGCACATGCCTGTAATCCCAGCTACTCAGGAAGGCTGAGGCAGGAGAATCGCCTGAATTCTGGGAGACGGAGGTTGCTCAGTGAGCCGAGATTGCTCCATTACTCCAGCCTGGGCAACAAAAGCGAAACTCCGTCTCAAAAAAACACAAAAAGATTCTTACATTTTATGGGAAGTGGTACTACACTAATTCTAAATAGACTATAAAATGATAAGAATGTATACAACAGCCCAGAAAGCAGCATGTTAAAGAATAAAATGCAAAGAAGAATTAGCTAAAAATCCAACAGATAATTACAATCTAATGCTAAGATTATTCAACTAATTTAAAAGACAGCAGAGAAGGAGAAACAGAGAACAAAAAATAAGAGACAAACAGAAAACAAACAGTGAAATGGAAGACCTAAATCCAACCACAGCAATATTACATTGAATGTAAACGGACTAAACAATCTATTAGAATGGATAAAGAAAGAACTCAGCCATATGCTATTTATAAGACATGCAAATAGCATAAAAAAGTTGAAGTGCTATATTAATATCAGATAAAGAAAAAATAGTAAAAAAAGATAAGGGATATTTCATGGTGAGAAGAGTCAGAAAGACATAATTATAAATGTATATGAGCCTAATATCAGAGTTTCAAAATAGATTAAGCAAACTGACACCATTAAGGAGGAGCTATATGAAAATCCACATTCATAAATAGAAATTTTAACATCCCCCTCTCAACTGATGGAACTAGTCTTTAATTTTTATTAGTAAAAACAATGACAATTTAGAGAACACCACTGACCTTAATTAACATTTATAGAACACTATGATGAACAACTTCACAATTACATCCTTGTCAAATGCACATGGTATAGAGTCATCAAGACAGACTATATGCTTAAACCAGTCTTTTTTTTTTTTTTTTTTTTTTTGGAGACAGTCTTGCTCTGTTGCCCTGGCTGGAGTGCAGTGGTGCGATCTTGGCTCACTGCAA
>NW_012119655.1:610660-623220 GCF_000951035.1 Colobus angolensis palliatus | reverse complement strand
GGTTTCACTGTGTTAGCCAGAATGGTCTCGATCTCCTGACCTCGTGATCCGCTCCCCTCGGCCTCCCCAAGTGCTGGGATTACAGGCGTGAGTCACCGTGCCCAGCCAAAAGACTGAAAGTCTTAACCAGTAAAACTGAAGTGAAAACAATAAGACATCCAGAAAAATCTCAAATATTTGAACATTAGACTATAATATTCTAAATAACTGATGGGGCAATGCAGAAAGGGAAATTTTGAAATATTCAAAAATGAATGATAAAGAAAATACAACATACAAATTTTTTGGCTTCAACAGGAAAAAAAAGTAAAAAAGATACGAATGACAAATCACAAAAGAAATACAAATGTACAGGAACCATGAAAATACATTGGACTTTAAATGAGAAATGTACAGTTTTAATTAAGAGCTTATTGTTTGAACTTGTAATTTTATTGCTAAAAATTCATCCTAAGTAAATTAATGGATAGGCACACAAGGGCATATTTGAAGGATGCTAATCACAGCACTGTTTACAATAGCAAAAAGAAAAAAATGGTGCAAATAGCGATAGAGTATGGTATGTTTATATAATGAGATTATGTAGTGATATATGAAAAGCTTTATATCATGCATTAATTTTAAAAAGCATATTATGAAATATATGTAGATTAAGCATACTAGTGTTATAAACATTTTCTCTGTGCCCTACTGGATTTTCATTCACATAGATGATATATTTATTACTTTTAGAGTCATATAAAAATCATGAGAGCCATTTTTGGTTTGAAAATAACAACTATAGAAAAGTTCATTTTTATTTATTTTACTTTGTTCTTCTCTTATTTTACTATTTCAAAATTATTTTCAAAAATATTTCTTCATATCTAAATCAGGAAACAATTCTTTGTAAGATAATTTTCTAGAATCTGTCTGATAGTATACTACATTTGGAACACATGCCCCATATAGTTCCTCAGATTTTCTCATTGCTGCCATTCAAACTGTTAGCAATGGGGCATAGTACAAAGATTATCCTCTGGAACCAGGAAGTCCTGAGTTCAAATTCCAGATGTTACTTATTTAACTGAGCAAAATACAGGATAATTATACCCACTTTGATTCTAACTGTTTTAAGTCTCTGTAATGCATTACAACACATAAGGAATTCAATAATAACAGCATTAAGTACTATTACCTCTTAAAAATTTATCCTTGGAATAATGTAATCACAAATGAATGCAAGAATGAGTGCCATCTCCCGAATTTGCTTTAGCTTAGCACATCCAAACAATTTTCTTATAACAGTCATTAAAAATGGTCATTATAATAACTGTTGAAAAATGTTTAGGATATTATGTGAAGACTTTTAATAAGAATAATATTGGTTACTGTGTTAAAATGTGTCACATATAAAAAATTTGAGGCATACAAAGTAAAAATAACTTTCTTATGATAGTATTATTTTTAAAAGAGTTCCATTATGTTACTTTTTAATAAAAGTAAAAACAACAAATATAACTAATACAGAGAGACATTAAATATGCTACATTTTAGTCTTTTCTACCACAAATATTTTTCAACAAAATTTGTTTGATTCTATCACATCAGACTCCTTAGCAAATATTTATTGAATAACCTTTTATGTCCCATCCACTATGTCAGGTAGTGGGGATACAATGACAGGAAAATCAGACGTAATTCCTTTCCTGTCTCCATGGAACTTAACAGTCTAGTAAGGAGAAGCACATGAGTAAAATAAACACATAAACAACACCAAAAAATCACCACTGTCAGAAACACCATAAAGGGAGGTAGAAAACCAGAGTCAGGGAGGTCAGAGAGGGCATTCCTAGGGAAATGGCATGGCGTGAACATCTAAAGATGAGCGGGAGTTAACCAGATGAAAGGGGGAGGGAAAGACATTCTAGAAAGATAGAATACAGCATGTTCAAAGGCCTGTGGCAGGAGGGAGGGTAACACCCTTGTGAAATTAAAAAGGTCAATGTAGCTAGAGCATGGGACTAGAGAAGAAGCACTGTATGAGATAAGGCTAGAGAAACAGGACAGGGGCTCAGTCATGCAGGATTTTAAAAAAACAACCACTTCCATTTTCAGTTTAGGAGTGATAGGCAATCAATGAAAAATCAGGACTAGAGATAGGAAGAATAGGCTGTCATGATTAGATCTGATAATATTATTTTGACTTTCTTTTTTCTGTAGTGTAGTTGAGAGATGATGGCAGCGGAAATGAAGAAAAAAGGCTAAGTTTAAAATTGGGGAGGTGAAACTGACAATTAAGTGATGACAGGATGGGAGAGGAAATGTCAAAATTGGTGTTCCAGGTTTCTGCCTAGAATACCCAGTTGGTTGGCTGCTGCTGCCATCTATGGAGTTAGGGAACACCAGAGAACCAGGTTCAGTTGCAAGAACATGATCTTAGTTTTAAACATGATGAGTTTAAGGCAGCTTTGAGATAGACTGGAGGGGCTTTCACATAGGCAATTATATACAATATGAAATATGGAGCTCAGAAGAGAGGCCTAGTCCAGGGTGGAGAAATGTATTACTTCCAAAAAGTCTTGGGAAAAGGTAACATTTTCCAGGAAAAGAACAGAATGAGAAGAGAGGATGTGGGAACACAAATGTTTAATTGCTTGGAAGATGATGAACCTCCAAAGGAGTTAAAAATAAAGCTTCAATATAAATTTATTCTAAGCACAAGCAAATTAGCCTCAGTCACGTATTTTGTAAATTATATTCATTTTCTCATTAGGTAATATTCAATTACATAAGTTACTTTTATTACTGGGGAAATACTCAGAGAATGACCTTTGTATTCCTAACATAGTCCTTCTTAAAATTCAACTCCATTTAATAAATACTGCTAAATATTTATGTCGTCGGCTTAATCTACATCAACTTCATTACCTTGGGATTATATTTGACAAGGTAGTATAATACTCAAAACTATTTTCCTGTATAAAAATGAATGAATGCTACCAAGGATACAATCTATAAATCTTCCTAATGGTTCAGTTTAATAGCTCTAAAACACAGCCTGTCCTGGCTTTAAGAGCAATAACAGTAAACTATAGTTAATATGCACTGTCTAACTCACAACCGTCACTTACCTTGGTAAATCTTATTTGCTTATCAAATGTCACTGATACTACCTAAACAACAGAGAAGAGATGCTCACTTGAAAACCTAAATTAGTCTCTATTTTATGCCCTAATAGAGGAATGAAATATAGAACAATGCTTTAGTAAGTTATCAATGCCAAGTATGAAAATTTAGTTGGGTTTCATCTTATTGTAAAACAATTAATTTAGGGAAATATCAATAGAGTAAAAATGGAGTTGATCATTTCATAATATTTAATGATACAATGTGTTAAAAATAGGGATAAAATGTTTCTTTTAATTATGGTGAAATTATAGGTAAAGTTAGATTCTATATGATACTATAGCTTAAGAGTTATGACACAGTATATGATTTGGCTGAATGTAGAGACCTTTGGCAAAGATGGCTATCTGTACACAAAAATGCTACAGCATAGAAACATTTTTTTTGTTTGCAGTTAGGTATGACCACGTGACAGTGAGGTGTGGCCACATGACTGAATTCTGCTCAATGAACGAAACATGTGCAGGAGTGACATATGCCACTTCCAGGAGTGGCTCATAAAACTTCCCACAATTGTTCCTTCATGCTCTTTTCTCTTTCTGACTAGCTGGCTGTAACTAGTAGGCCTAGATAACCCCCAGGACAACCTCAGAAGTGATGTTGTTGGCCAGGCATGGTAGCTCATGCCTGTAATCCCAACACTTTGGGAGGCCGAGGCGGGCAGATCACTTGAGGTCAGGAGTTCCAGACCAGCCTGGCTAAACCCCATCTGGTGAAACCCCATCTCTACTAAAAATATAAAAATTAGCCAGGCACTGTGGTGTGCACCTGTAGTCCCAGCTACTTGGGAGGCTGAGGCAAGAGAATCGCTTGAACCCAGGAGGCGGAGGTTGCAGTAAGCCAAGATCGCACCACTGCACTCCAGCCTGGGTTGACAGAGTTAGACTGTCTCAAAAAAAAAAAAAAAAGTGATGTTGTTTAAGATGACAACATTCCAGTCAGTCAGAGTCCCTAACCAGAGTCCACATCCTACCTAATCTAAATGAAAATGCTTTGGACTATTACATGATTAAGAAATTTTTACTGTATTTAATCCTACATTTTTGTTTCAGCAGCAGCCTACCCTAACCAGTAACTATGACGCGGTGGCTCCCCGCTGATGAACAGCTTCTACTTTTCTGCCAGCTCTACACTATATTTAAATGCATACCTTGCATTTTAAAAATCTCAAGCAAAGGACAGAGTATACCTTCTGGTGCTATGAACCCTAACATAGGTATTTTGTGTTTCTGTACAAGTTTTTTACATTATGACTATTAAGCATTATTATGAGCTAAAACGAAAATATTTTGTTTTTAAAAACTATTCAGAATTTCTAAATTTAATTTTTTTACTCAGGTCTAAAATTTTTTCTATAGAATTTACTGTGAAGTTTATAAACATGGCGATAAAAACATACTTTTATAACAAAAACACTAATTTTCAAAAAATATAAAAATAACATTTTTGGCATATTATCTATTCATTCCAAAACTATTTTCTGAGTGATTAATATATATTAGGTATTATGGAAACAAAAAAAAAAAATTAAAAGCTGCCATTTCAAGGAGCTTCAAGGATAATATAAAAGAAGCAAATAAAGAGATTACAATATTCCATTCTAAATGTATGACACATATATGCATGGGATAAAATGGGAATAGACCCATTCTATGGGTCCCAGTTGAGACTTTGGAAGATACACTTAGGAAAGGTTTCCTAGAAGAAATGATTTCTAAGGACAAGTTGGAGTGGGAAAGGCAAAGAAATGGGAAGACTGACAGTCCAGGTAAAGAACTTTATGTGTCATAAAGTCTACTAAAAATTTTGGATGAGTTTAAGTCTGTAGCGAGCCAGTGAAGGGTTTTCAGCAGGGGAATGACATGCTCAGGTTTCCATTTTAAAAGAACACAATAGTGGCGGTATGAGAAATTAGTTGGGTGAAAGAAGAATGGTAAAACTGGAGACTAGGACTCTGGGCACCTGAATTTAGATGAAAAGTAATGAAAGCCTTAAGTCAGTGGCAGTGGGAATTGAAAGAGCTAGGGAGGGTGAGGGGAGGCTGAAAGATATTTAGAAAGAGAAATAATGGGACTGTGGCCAAATATAATAGAGACAGAGTACTAAAATATGACTTTCAAGTTTCTGGCTAGGAAAATTAGGTGAATATTGCTGCCTAATCAACACAATGGGAGAAATGATGAATCTAGCTGTGATCATTCGTAGATAGTGAGAAATAATAAACAGGCTTTTAGAAATACAGTAGAATACTTGATTAAAGTCAGATTGTAGACATAACCTTTATTGTTTAGGTGGTTTTTGAAGCCACAGATTTTACGAGACAAATGTGCACAGCAATGTTTCTCAGAAGAGTCCACTTGGTAGGCTTGTTCACAACACATATTTTTAGGCCTTACACTAGATCTTATGACTTAGATTCTCTGGGGTTATTCCTAGGAATCTACGTTTATTTTCCCAGGCAATTCTCATTTACATTAAAATTTAAGAGCTACAGGTATGTAAGGTGAGTAAAGAATGGCAATTGTAGAACTGTGGGAAACATCAATATTGAAGGTAGTCTGGGTGTGGGGTCTCACGCCTGTAATCCCAGCACTTTGGGAGGGCGAGGCAGGTAGATCACCTGGATTGGGAGTTCGAGACCAGCCTGGCCAACATGATGGAACCTTGTCTCTACTAAAAATACAAAAATTAGCCGGGCATGGTGGTGTGCACCTGTAATCCCAGCTACTCAGGAGGCTGAGGCATGAGAATTGCTTGAACCTGGATGGCAGAGGTTGCAGTGAGCCAAGATCACACTACTGCACTCCAGCCTGGGCAACAGAGCAAGACTCTGTCTCAAAAAAAAAAAAAGTGTGTTTGTGTGTGCGTGTCTATATATACATATTATATATAAAATATATAATACATATATTCCATATTTTTTTTTGGTAGTGATTCTGGAGTTATATACCACATTATTAACAGTGGTGATCAACGAATGATAAAATAGGGAGTTTAAAATTTTCTTCTGATCAAAAGATTATATAAAAATTTTGGAAGGTGGCATTCTATTTTAGTATAGATGATAAAGATTTATAGTTATTTTAACTATAAAGATTTTTAACTATAAATCTTTAACTATAAAGATTTTTAACTATAAATCTTTATCAGGGCCTCAAAATGACTAGACTAGAAATTTATCTAGGGCCTCAAAATGACTGGAATAGAATAGCCATTTACTTTTCTTTTTAAATGTATTTTTAGTTTTTATTTTTTAAATTCTGCATTTACCTTTATCTTTATAAGAATATTTTTAAACCAGAAAATATTTTTCTTTGAAACCAGCCAAAATGTCAAATATCATGTGGGCAATGACAGAAGCCAACCCAGCATGTGAGAACTCCCAGAATGCCTGTCACAAAGATTACAGAGAACTTAAAACAAACTAAGTACTTAGGAAAATTTTGTTATACAAACTAGTTATGTCTAAAAAAAACAAAACAAAGCAAAATAAAACAAAAAACAAGAAAACCACCCTTAAAAGGGACAATATATTTTCAAGGTGACCCTTTAACTTCACTTTGTGACTTCACGGGGAGAAACAGCTACTACATAAAATAAATACAACTGACAATACAAATAGCGCAATTCTTTTTTTTTTTTTTTTTGAGACGGAGTCTCGCTCTGTCACCCAGGCTGGAGTGCTGTGGCCGGATCTCAGCTCACTGCAAGCTCCGCCTCCCGGGTTCGCGCCATTCTCCTGCCTCAGCCTCCCGGGTAGCTGGGACTACAGGCGCCGCTACCTTGCCCGGCTAGTTTTTTGTATTTTTTAGTAGAGACGGGGTTTCACCGTGTTAGCCAGGATGGTCTCGATCTCCTGACCTCGTGATCCGCCTGTCTCGGCCTCCCAAAGTGCTGGGATTACAGGCTTGAGCCACCGCGCCCGGCAAATAGCACAATTCTTAGGTATATAATTGAACTACCATAATTTTATACTTGAATGACTTCAGCAAAAATTAATATCAAAACCAGGGCTAGGACTATGGATTTCAATAGTCATTCAATCTCATTCAAATTAGACATATTTCTAAAATTAGACAATCTATAATTTGCTTTAGTAGCTCAATTTCTAAAAAGAATTTTCCAATTTCTCCTCTTAGATATATGCCAGTTTATACTTCAACATACAAGATGTTATGAAGAACTGAGTATAGAAGTAACAACTGCACAAAACACAACTTAGGCTTTTTTAACAAACCATTTTGTTCTGTAGTCATGTACAAAAATAGCCCTTTTAAAAACTCAGAAGTTTCAAAAGTTACTTATGTTATCAGAAGCATAAGACATTTCTTTCATTACCATGAGCTCGAAGTAAAGCTTCAGCAGTAAAGAGAGGAGCCTGAAGCATGTCTGCAGTTTCCACAATAAGCATATCTTTTAGTCTACGAAGATCCTGAGGCCTTAATCCTTCATATGGCTTTGAAAAGAAAAAAAAATAAAGTTAAATGGGCATTATACTCATAGGAAGTATCAAAATGCCTATAAACAATATATAGTCAGTACTATGTATCCACAGTTCTGCATTCCATGAATTGGATCAACTGTGGATTGAAAACATTTGGGAAAAAAAAAATAAATGGTTGTGTCTATACTAAACATGCAGACTTTTTTTTGTCATTATTCCTTAAATAACACAGTATAACAACTAATTACATGTTATTTGCATTGTATTAGTTATTATAACTAACCTAGAGATGATTTAAAGTATATGGGAGGATGTGCATACATTACATGCAAATACTACCTATTTTATATAAGGGACTTGAGTATCTGTGGGTTTTGGTATCCATGAGGGTCCTGAGTCCTGAAACCAATCCCCACGGATACTGAGGGATGACTGTACATGATTATCATTTAAAATCTTCCTATTTAAATTTGGTTATTAAAGTTCAAAAGGCTTTTTTAATGCTCCACTATCAAGGACTTCAAACTGCCCTTTCACAAGTCTCTTTTATGCTACAAAACAGATGCTGGGACTCATGTACCTTATTATTCTAAAAATAAAATATCATAAGGGCAAGACCATCTTATCTTACAGTTTTAAAATTTTGGATTATACAAAAAGTATGAGAAATAAAACCCTACAATTCCACCATTGAGCAATAATTATTCAAGTTCTTGGGTATTATTGTCCAGTCTGTTCTTTCTGCAAATCAACTGAGTACGAATATATATGTTCATTTAGGCACAGTTTTGGGTATCCTATCAACATAAAAGAAATGGAGCAGAACTTGGTGAATGCCCACAGTCTCAGCTACTAGGGAGGCTGAGAAGTGGGAGGATCACTTGAGCCCAGGAGTTTGATGCTGTAGTGTGCTATAAGCATGCCGGTGAATAGCCACTGCAGTCTAGCCTGGGCAACATAGTAAGACCTTTTTGTTTTTTTTAAAGGAAAGTTAATCAAAACTTTTCTATATAGGAATACTATTAAGTAAGAGAGAAAGAAGCACTGCAATTTCATCCAAATTATCCTTTAAAAAGCCCCAAACTATCACATACAATTTGCTTCTAAGCTAATTTATGAAACATGAGTTCCCCTACAAAAACTTAGTAAATGCTTTAATGGTTAAATTAGTACTACCCATTCCAGTACAGAAGTCATACATTGCTTCTAGAAAATGTATTCCAAATCCAGACTTGGGATTCTAGGTACCTCTCCTTGCCTCAGCAATGACATTGAGTATTTCCTGATATTCCCAATGGTGGCAACTGCATACTTCCTGGTCTTATATTGTAAATGTTCTTTTTCAGGTTAGCCATCATTCGACTTCATTTACGTTGAATCAAATAGGGAGAGAGAAAATGGTGAATTTAATCATGACTCTCCAGACCAGTGTTATCTAGAGAATGACAGCGCAAGTAACGTATAGGAGAAAATTAGCTTTGCTTGCCGTTCTGACATAATATATCTGAAGATTTAATTTTAGGTAAATTAAGAAAGAAGGGATAATATGAAACAATCTGCCTAGATCCAGTTTTTTAAAATGCATGCAGTTTTAAACTTCAATAGGTAACAGTGGAAGAAAAATAATTCTTAAAGGATAAAGACACACTGCCTTCATGAACATATAACATATGCACTCTGAATCTTCACAACAGAACTGTAATTAGGTCATGTGAAGCATTTTAATACATTGCTCAGTCCCAAGTGGGCACTACTTCTCTCTTCTGCAAGACAGATTAAAATGAAGGTGCCTTTCTCTTTCCTGTTGCAAAGATAAACTGCTTCTATTTTCAGACTAAACAAACCAGCAATAACCTTCAAAGCAGTCAGTACTGACATAAAGAAAAAGAAAAACTAAATTTAAAAGAAACATGAATAAAATTACCTCTTTTGCATCAGTGCATACTACTGCTACCAAAAGACCACTGAAAAATTGTGAAACAGCCTATTATACAAATTGCACTACCTTCATATTATTATAATAGTTCTCTTCAAAAATTATTTCAGAAAGGTTGTCACGTAAAGGCGTTATGAAAGTATTTGTTCTTATTTTTTTCACAAGGAAAATAGCCTCTCCTCCCTATCGGTAAAACATGTTTATTGCTAAAAGAAAAAAAAAGAATAGGCACTTATTCACCCAAAAGTATCTGTAACTGTTAAAAATTTAAAAGACGTTTAGATGCTCAGGGAGAAAGGATATTTCTAATTCCCCTTAATAGCAATCTCTCATTAGCTGATCCATGAGCTTAGCTTGGGAGGGAGGGCGGAAAAAATAGCCAGGAAAGTTTTTAGGATTCTTTGACCCTTCCCTTCATTTCCGCTTCCTCTCTCTTTATTCTGCAGTTCTTGCCTGTGCATGAAGACCTAGGCCACCCTGAACTGTGCTCTGAAATGACAGGAAGCCAGCAGCTTCTGCAGAGCAGAGTAGGTTAAACCTGCTAACTAATGTAGTCAGCAATGTCCAGCATGAGTTTCCTGCCAGAAAAAGAACATTGAGCCTTTTAAAGTTATATAGACTAAGAGAGGGGAAGGGAAGGATGATTATTTAGATGGGCTTTCATAGCAGCATATTGCCCACTTTTCCCTTCATATATTTGGATGTAGCCGCACAGTCCTACTTCTACAGAATCTGACCCCAACCTAGGTCTAATACTCGCTAATTTTTCTGTTCTCCCTCTGGTGTTTAAATAAATTGAACACACTCTTCCTAGCCATCACTTAAATACCTCATTTAAGAAATCTCTTTACAGCAGTTCCCACTCTCCAAAATTACATGTTCACTTACTTTTAAACTTATTTGTGTGTTTCTCTCTCCCTGTTGGAATGTAAACACCTAGAATGTAGTCACTTATCTCTGTTCCTCCAAGCATCTAAAACAGCCTCTAGCAGTCACTCAGTTTTGTTGAATGATGGGAATAAGAAGTGAATTTTACCAATTTATAATTTAATTATTTGGAGGAAAAGACTAAATTAAGAAGTTATAGAAATATATTATACACTGTCCACATCATTAACTAAATTAAAACTCAGCTGAAATATACATTTCACCTTCAGAACATAAATTTTTAAAAGTACCTAAATATATGACTTAATGCAATCACACAGCAGGCCATGTAAAATCACTAGCATAAGCAAAATAATCCAGAAGTCAACCAGGGTCAAAGTAGAAGGTACAAATATAAGTTTTAAAAAACGCATTGACATTTTTAAAAATTCAAGGGGGCTTGGTGTGGTGGCTCACACCTGTAATCCCAGCACTTTGGGAGGCTGAGGTGGGTGGATCATTTGAGGTCAGGAGTTCAAGACCAGCATGGTCAATATGGTAAAACCCTGTCTCTACTAAAAATACAAAAATTAGCCAGGTGTGGCAGTGGGTGCCTGTAATCCCAGCTACCTGGGAGGCTGAGGCAGGGGAATCACTTGAACCCGGGAGGCGGAGGTTGCAGTGAGCTGAGATCGCACTACTGTACTACAGCCTGGGCAACAGAGTGAGACTCTTTCTCAAATAAAAAATAATTTAAAAAAATTCAGGTAAAACTCATAACATAAAATTAACCATTTTAAGGCATACAATTCAGCAACATCTAGAACACTTTCGGTGTTGTACAATCACCTTTATCTAGTTTCAAAACATTTCCATCATTCCAAAAGAACGTCCTATAAACATTAAGCGGTCACTCCTTTTTTTTTTTTTTTGAGACAGAGTCTCGCTCTGCCCCCAGGCTGGAGTGCAGTGGCCGGATCTCAGCTCACTGCAAGCTCTACCTCCCGGGTTCACGCCATTCTCCTGCCTCAGCCTCCCGAGTAGCTGGGGCTACAGGCGCCCGCCACCTCGCCCGGCTAATTTTTTTGTATTTTTAGTAGAGACGGGGTTTCACCGTGTTAGCCAGGATGGTCTCCATCTCCTGACCTCGTGATCCGCCCGTCTCGGCCTCCCAAAGTGCTGGGATTACAGGCTTGAGCCACCGCGCCCGGCCAGCAGTCACTCCTTATCTTCCCTGCCCCCAGTTCTTGGCATTTTAGTTTTCTCTCTCCTTATTCAGCTGTTCTTGCCTGAGCATCACAGGATGCCAGCAGCTCCTGCAGAATACAGTAGGTTAAAACTGCTAACCAGGTAGCCAGCTAAGGCAATGTCCAGCATATGAGTTCTGTTTCCATGGCTTTTATCTGTTTGGATCTTTCATATACATGGAATCATCCAAATGTGACCTTTTGTGTCTGGCTTCTTACACTTAGCATAATGTTTTTGAGGTTGATCCACATTATATACAGCATGTATTAGTAGTTCATTCCTTTTTATGGCTGAGCTATATTCTATTGTGTGTATATCTCACATTTTGTTTACCCATTCATTAGTTGATAAACATTAGAGTTGTTTTCACCTTTTGGCTATTATAAATAGTACTGCTGTAAACATCCAGGTAATATAGGCATTTATTTGAGTATGAAAGTATTACTCTTTACATTGTGGAAATAGTAGACAAAACAAATTCAATATGCGTTGAAAAAATCTACCAAACTAGAAAAATACAGGGACATGTGATCATAGTATTAGCAAGTCACAAATTCAGAAGACAAAAAGGAAAAAAATTTATACCTCTGAATACCATATAAGTAAAAAACTTAGGATATGGAAAAATACACAAAGTTCTCTTAGAAAGCATTAAGAAAACATACTTCACAGAAAATGCACAACCGAACAGTCAATTTACACAATAATCAGAGAAATAAACAAGGTACCATTTATTTGTCCAAACTGGGTAAATAATAAAAACAATGACAATATTCAGTGCTAGCAAGAATGTGGAGAAAAAGATTCTCTAATATACTAATGAAATAAAAGTAAATCAATATAATCTTTCTGGACAGTTTTTTTTTTTTTTTTCATTATACTTTAAGTTCTAGGGTA
>NW_012119655.1:565120-604065 GCF_000951035.1 Colobus angolensis palliatus | reverse complement strand
GTACCTCAGTTCAAAATGCAGAAATCACCGGTCTTCTGTGTCCTTCGGGCTGGGAGTTGGAGACTGCAGCTGTTCCTATTCGGCCACCTTGCTCCGCCCCCCGGCTTTCTGGACAGTTTAAGAGCATCTGACAAAGTTTAAAATCTTATGACCCATCAAACCAATTTCTAAAGACACATAGGAACTACACTTTTAAAATGTGTATACAATGCAATAATGATGACTATGAAGTAATAATCATGATTACAGCAGCAGACAATTAGCTAATGTTGACAATGAGTCAGGCACTGGTCGAAGCATATACATATACTAACTCATTAAGGATCACTATAACCCTATGAGGTAGGGACTGTTAACTTCATTTTAAGAAGAGACTGAGGCGGAGAGTTTAAGTAATCTGCTCAAGGTCACACAGTAAGTTAGTCATCAGGCAAAGATATGAAGATATGAACTCAGACAGTCTGGCTCTAGAATCCGTATTTTTAACTACAATAATGGCACAACTGGATAAAGAAGATATATATCAGGCAAATATTCACTGTAGCCTTGTTTTTAAAGGTAAAAATATATAAATTACTTAGACGTTTGGCAATAGGTAAATGTTTAAAATATGTATATTATATGTTCTGACTTAGGAGAGATGTTCATGATACATTGTTAAGTTGAAAAAATATAGAATACAATATATGACATGATCTTACTTTTGCATTAAAAATTCAATATACATGTATGTTTGCTTAAGTCTGGTAGTACACATAAGAAACTGTTACCACTTGGGATACAGTCAGGATGAAGAAATTATTTTACATTTTTAGCAATAAATACTCATTACAAATGTCAGGAAATGCATGAAAATAGACAAAATAATAATTGTAAAGGAGATTACCTATAATCAAAATGATCGTTTTGGTATACTTCAATATTCTTCTTGTATACGGTCGTTTTTTCCCATAGAATTAGTATCAAACTATTCTGTAACTTTTTTCTTAACATGATATTAGTTATATTAAGTCCATTTAGATCTTAAATCTACTGATAATGCCTACTGTTATTCCCTGATTCAATTATAAATTAAAATAAGATGGTATTTTGGGGAAAAATCTAAATGTCTTACAATTTAATTACAACAATATTATTTCTGGAATATTACTGCTTAAATGTCTTCTGACTAAATGACTATACTAATTATTACAGTAAAAATTTCTGTTTGACTCAAGATAATGGATTGTCAAAAAGAAGGCAACATGGCAAGTGGAAGTTGCTTGGACCTGAAGTCAGAAGAATTAAATTCAGCTCACTTTGATTCTGGCAAGTTACTCAGTTATTTTCCAGTTTATCTTCCTCATTAAAAAAAGGTGGGGAGGAGAGGACAACTGTCATTCAAGGTTCCCATGTGGATTACATAACCATGTGAAGGGACAGCAAAATGCTTAGGGCACAGGCCCTCTCTCTTTCTATATGTACTTAATATGAATAAGCTTGTCTATAAAATAACCTAACTACAGAAACAAAGGATTTTTTAAAAAGTGAATTTTAATCCCAACAAACTCAGTTCTTTTGGCCATATGGAGAGTATAAAGCTCCGAAATTGTTGGGAATCCATGGGGAAAATAAACAACATGATCGTATGATTATTTTTCTAAACATGTACAAACCAATAGTTACATAGTATCTTTTAGAATCAAGTTAGCACTAAACACTGAGGAATCAGAATCCTTTTGGGAGGAAAAAATTTACTGGGTTATAATTTCTTTAAGAAATATCTATAGATGCCTATTTTGTGCAAGCAGTGTTTCAAATACTGAAAATAGTCTGCTGAATAGGCGAATATGGCTCTACCCTTCACGGAGTTGACAGTCTAATAGGAGAGAAAGGCAATAAACAAGTAAACAAATACATAAAATAATCATAGCATGTGATAGGTCCTATGAAAAATAAACAGGGGGTATAAAGTTTCAGATAAGACAGCAAGAATAGGTTTTGAGATCTATTACACAATGGTGACTATAGCCAATAACAATGCATTGTATATTTCAAAATAAGAGTACATTTCAAATGTCTCATCTTAAAAAATGATAGGTGAGTTAGGGATGGATATGTTAATTAGTTTGATTTAATCATTCCACATTGTATATACATACCAAAATACAACACTGTACTCCAAATGTATACAATTATTATTTTTCAATCAAAAGTACTACTAATAAAAAAGAATTAAAAACTTAAAATAAAAAGGGCATATAGTAAAGAATAATGGGAAGAGAGGAGACCGATTTTAAAAAAGAATGGCAAAAAATAGCTGGGAGATTTCAGACGCAGGAAAGAGCAACTGCAAATGCCTTGGTGTAGTCTAGGCATTACAATGACAGCAAGGTGTTCTGGGGAAAAAAGGTACAGTGGTCAGATCACATAAGGGCTTACATCCGAGCAATCAGTTTGGATTTTATTCTAAGTACAATGAAAAATCATTAAATGATTTAAATGATATGTATAACATTTAAAATGTCATTCTGAATCCTGTGAACGATATGGATTCTAAAGATACAAGAATAGAAGGAAGAAGACCAGTAAGGAAACTATTACAGTAGCTCAGATAAGAAGTGAAGGTGGTGAGCGCCTAGAGAGGTAGGAGTACAGGTTGGGAAGAACAAATTAATTTACATCGCATTTTTGGAGGTAAAATTGACAGGATTCCCCAACTGTTTGGATGTGATGATTAAGAAAATGTGAGGAATCAAGAATGCTTCCCCCATTTATGCTTGAGCAACTCAGTGGACAGGGGTAATATTTACTGAGACCGGGAAGACATAAAGGAAAATCAGAAGAGAATGTTATCCTCAAAGCCTAGAGAAAAGTGTTTCATTAAGAAGGGATTGGTCAATTGTGTCAAGTGCCACTGAGGAATTCAAGTAAGATGAAGGCAGAAAAGTAAAACTACTACATTTGGCAACATGTCACTCCATGACGGGGGGCAGTTTCATCAGAGTAGAAGGGAAGAAAGTCATACTGCAGTGGGTTAAAGAGTGAATGGAAGGCGAGGAAGCGGTTCTCTCCTAAGAAGATAAGAGATATGGGGCTACAACTAAAGGGGAAGAGAGACAGGGCTAGGGAAGGATTGAGTCAATGGCTGCTTTTATGGTTTTTTGTTTGGTTTTTAAGATGGGATCTACCAAAGCAAGTCTGTTGATACGATCAATCCAAAGGAGAAGGTGAGACTGATGAACAGGAGGACTGGAGTCTTATAGTAGGAGGAGTGGATAGGATTCATACCTCACATCAGCATCTTATTTATAAGTAAACACACTCATATATGACAGACAAAAGACCCATAGCTCCAGGTTTCCTAGATGTTATTATTTATTTTTAAAGTTAGAGACAGGGTCTCACTTTGTCACCAGGCTGGAGTGCCCTGGCATGATCATAGCTCATGGCAGCCTTGAACTCTTGGGCTCAAGAGATCCTCTTGCCTCAGCTTCCTGAGTAGTTAGGACAATGAGTGTTGGCCACCATTCCTGGCAAATTTTTAAGATTTTTTGTAGAGATAAAGTCTTGATATAGCCCAGGCTAGTCTCAGAACTCCAGTGCCTTGGCCTCCCAAAGCACTGGAACTACAGGCATGAGCCACCATGGTTGGCCTAGATGTATTTTTATACTTTATGGCTATGAAGATGACAGGATATTTAGAATACTGTAAAGAAGAACACACAAACTGAGTTTTAAAGAAGAAAAAAAATACAAAACAACATACAATCTAAAATTACATGTAATTTTTTTACTGAGAAAAAAATAAACTGACCTCTCGTTTGTCTAATGCAGCATATTCAGCTTCTATTTCTTCAGCCTCAGGATCCCGTGAGAATACCATTTGAGATTCCAGATTGAGGGCCAAATCTTTGTGGTGTTGCTTTTCAGCACAATCACAAGGAGTATCTTTATTTTCATTCTCAGCAAACAAGTCTCCTCCATGTTTTACTAAAAGCTAAAAAAGTTTTTTTCAAAAACTTGCAACCACAGGTTCAAACAAGTTATTTCATGCTATTTTTAAAACATTAAAAATATAATAAAATTAACACAACAAAAATGCAACAGTACGTACAGTATGCATTTGAAATGACCAAAAAAAAAGGTATTTAGATATCAGTGGCTTCTGATTTTAAGATTAGTAATTCTTGTTTTTCAGTAATGAGTTCCTCTCATTAAAAAAAAATTAAAAAAAACCCAAAACCGATTTTTTAAACTTCAGAAATTCTTAAGCATTTTGCTTAGTCCAAAAATAAAATTTGAAAAAGTTTATAGTTATTCAGTACTTTAAATTTGTTAATTTCTAATTTCTATAAATCTTTCTTAAACAAGGACACTGCTGATACTGTTAATTTAACTACTAATGTCTGGATGTCCTGGCATGGCAGACAAAAGTTTCATTCATTATCCAGTGAAACACTGAAATGAAATTAGGACGAGCAAGTCACTGAGGTAAAGCTGTTTTCAATATTCTTCAAAATAAGTAATGGGACTAGCTACTGATAGCCACATTGGGAAGCTAAGTCTATCCATCTCTCTTTGACCCAAAGAAATACCACCTTTAAAAACACATGGAATAGTGATTTGACTTGTTTAGTAATGAGGTTTCTGCTAGCTTTGCAGAAATTAAGTATGTTGTTATTAAGGGCTATAGGTACAAGTTTCCTATCTTGTGTCTGCAAAGACATTAAGAAGGGCATGAATGCCAGGATAGCCATATCTAGGACAACTCTAATGGACAGCCTGACAGTCACAGGATTATTTTTGTTTTTGTTTTTGAGACAGAGTTTCGATCTGTCACCCAGACTGGAGTGTAATGGCATGATCCCGGTTCACTGCAACCTGGGTTCAAGTGATTCTCCTGCCTCAGCCTCCCAAGTAGCAGGGATTACAGGTGCCCCCCACCACGCCCAGCTAATTTTTTGTATTTTTAGTAGAGATGGGGTGTCACCATGTTGCTTAGGCTAGTCTTGAACTCTTGACCTCAGGTGATCCACCCACCTTGGCCTCTCAAAATATAGGATTACAGGCGTGGGCCACTGTGCCCGACCATAGGATTCTTTTATAGGATTTGGTCATACTCATAATAATACAGTAACAGTCACTATTCATTGTTTTCTAAACACTTTAAAGCACACACTCTCATTTAATATTAACAATCCCATATAACAGGGGTATTATTGTATCTCAGAATAGTTAAGTAGCTTGACTAACTAAAGTTACCCAGCTAGTAAGCAGTAGAACTGGGATTTGGACATGAGTTTGATCAAGTTTTTAACCATGACTGGAAACTATACTGACTCGTAAGCAGGTAGGCTAAATCGAAGTTAAATGCATTCTGGGTCCATCTTGAAGTTCTGCCCAGACTCTTACTTATGATCTAAATATTAACACTTTTTAGAGATTTTCATTTCGCATGAGTTAATCAAAATGGTAGTTTCATTTTCTTCCAAATAATTTTATCTTCTTTCCCTCCTCAACAAAGACACAACCTTCCTATAAAGTTCTTCGGAACTGGAATCCTCACGGTTCTCCTACAGTCCTAAGAATCCTCACAAAACAAGGGTCTTATATCAATGCCAGATCTGGAAGCCATGGGCTAACTTGACAAGTCCACTGGATTTGACTTTAGCTTCTTGCTCTAATCAGAGGTATGCCTTAGAGCTAAGGTGGTTTTTAAGTTGTAAAAATAAGCAAACAAACCAAGACTATGAAATATAGACCTGTGGCCACAAAGCTTAAAACGTTTACAATCTGGTCCTTTACGGAAAAATGTTTGCTAAGAATGGCTCTAAATTGTCATTCCGGCAGCCACCTTCTAGATTCCAAGGGCAAGGTCTTATCAGCTGCTATTTACCACCTAGAACCTTTTTAGTGCAAGTGTGGTCTGGGGACCAGTAGTATCTCCTGGGAATTTGTTAGAAATGAAGAATCTCAGCCTCATCCCCCAAACCCCTCCAAGCCCAGGCCTCTGAATCAAAATGTCATTCTGATCTCCAAGAGATTCTTTTTGCACATAAATGTTTGAGAAGCAATGAGCCTAAAGTACAACCAAAGTTGCCGTGGAAACTGATAAATTTATATTACCTAATTTATTCAATACTGGGAACTTGTAGTAAATCCAGAGACTTATTATATCCATAGCAGGATCTATTACTGTTTTTACCCTCTCTGTTTCACAGGTTACCAACACCTAAATACAAAATATACTATCTGCTCCTGACTGCTACAGAACTAAAGAGCTGACTTTATTCTTGAGTTCTCTATTTAGAGTCATAGAAAATTATTTCTAAAATGCATGCTGGGATAACTTTCAAAATCAGGATTTGGTTTACTCTGCAACAGATATCACTGCACAAAAAAATAATAAATTTTAGAAAACAAGACAAATCATCTTTAACTTAATGCCTTAGTCTTCCTTAACAAAAGCAAAGACAACAAAATTTAAGAAGTTGTACCCTAACAAAATCTTGGTAAGGGGAACCTTAATAAAAGGATATGCCAGGATGTGGACTTCATTCATTGGCGGGTTAAAAAATGTGTTTGAAGAGGGGATGTGTGAGAAGTCATTGTTGAAGGTAACTGCTGACCATTCTTAGAACTTGAGTGAGAATGACTGGTAAACTATCTTTGCAAGGTGTTCCCTAATGTGTTTGACTGCAGTTGGGGCGAGGGAACCATAAAGACCTGTATCTCATTGCTGCGATTTGGCACCTGTAGAGAAACTCATAATCAATTATGAAATGGGAGGATCCATGTTTGTAGCATTACACTTGGCTATGAAAATCCACCTGTATGTTACCTTGGCATGGAAGACAGCTGACAGCAATAATGCCTGACATTGAGGAGAATGTGTTAAAAAGTACTTCAGCTTGCTGACCTTTAGGGCATAAAGTCAGGAACACCAGTAAGTAAAAGGATGCATTAAGGGGAGATAGCTGCCAAAGTGTTGTGGAATAAACTTGGGTGTCTTACTTTGACAAAATAGGAAGTTATGTCTGGTTCTGAAGAGTACTTTTTAAATGCTTCAACCAAAGCATCCAACTGAGTATCTGCTTTCCCAGTCTCAAATTAGCTAAGGAGGACTTAATAGGAGGACTGAATGTTTTACTTAAATATGGTTTTAAGCCTGTCTTGGTGCACATAAAATGTTCTACCTTAAAAGAAACCAAATTATCATGATCGCAATACTTCTGTTCTTCTATTCTGCCTTTCTTTCCATTCACAGTTCCAGAGGAAGAGGGGTAGGGGGCTTTAAGAGAGGTAACCCCTACTATTCAAGACAAACCCTACCCCATCCTTTTGATCACCCTCTAAATGGGTGGTGACTCTGGATTGACTTACTCAGGATGATAACTTAATCCTGCTATCCTTCTAGTTACTTTCCTAAAAATTTTCTATCTTTCTTGGCCTTCACATTTCTCAAATTAGTTATTGATACCAACTGTCTCTCAATTTCCTCAGCAAATGACTCAATTATGCGCAGGAATCTGACTTCTGCTTGGACTATTTTACTGAAACAATATTCCAGAAAGTCATTAATACCTCTTAACTCTCAAATCCATCAGCGTTTCTCAGTCCCCCAATTCCTTTACTTTTCTGCAGCACATCACATGATTGACCAGCTCCTCTCCTTGAAATTCTTCTCTTGCATCTTTGACATTGTATCATCTTGGTTCTTTTATTTCTCTATTTTTTTGTGTTTCCCTCATAGGCACTACTTCTTGTTCTCATGCATCTTTGACATTGTATCATCTTGGTTCTTTTATTTCTCTATTTTTTTGTGTTTCCCTCATAGGCACTACTTCTTGTTCTCATCTCTTTGAACACAGGCATTCTTCAAATTGATGCTGCGACTTTAACTCTGTTATTTTATCTATAACCTAAAGTCTTTTCCTTGCTTCTCTCCTCTATATATTATCCTGCTTTTAATTGTTAACTTTATGTAGATAAACTCAATTCTAAATTCTAAATGAGTGTCTATATTCTTTATTCCCTAACACTTTCGTCGTCATTGTCAACAGCCTGCCTATCATTTCATGTGGATAAGCTAGGATGTCAATATCCAGCCTTCTAAATGAAAACTCAATATATTCTCCCTTCCTTTCAACCAATTCCTGCATTTCACCTCACTTTCCAATGTTTGTTCATTGTTAGCAGGCTTTGAAGTCGCTCGGGCTCAAAACCATGTCCATCTTATTTAAAAATAAAGTTAATTAATTTTACTCTAATTATAGATGTGACAGCAGGTATAGAGAATGTACACAAATAAAAAAGAGAATTATATCATCTAAAGAGAGCTCACTATTGTCAATATTAAACATTATAGAGCCTCCATCCTTTTTTCTTTAACCTTTCTTTCCCTTGCTTTCTTATTATCAACTGACTGAGTCACCAAAGGCTAACAGTTCTTCACAATGTCCCTGGCATCTGCCTCATTCTTTCCATCTCCAGTACCACCATACAAACCCAGATGCTTTGTCAGTTCACACCAGAATTAGCGCATTAATCTTCTAACTCCTATCACTCCTTCTAATACATTGGTTCTCAACTTACCAATGTCTGGGGTCCCCTCTCACAAATTTAAATTTTATTAGTCTGAGATTTCTGTGTAGTCACGCTTAGAACTACTGTTCCAGCACACACGTTTTCAAACTGTGTAAGAATTATCTGGGTAGCCCGATAGTCATATTAGGTGGATCTGGAGAGGGGACTGTAAGATGTATGTATACTTTTTACAGGTGATTCCAATATAGGCAGCCCACAAATTATGCCCCAAGCCAGGGTTCTCAAGCTTTAAATAAGAATCCCTTTGGGATTTTGTCAAACTAGATTCAAATTTGGTTGGTCTTGGATGGAGCTGAGATTTTGCATTTCCAACAAGTTCCCAGGTGATTGATGCCAATGCCAGTCTGAGGACGATTCTTTTGAGTAGCAAGGCTTTAAGAAACACCACTTTGGAAGCACGCCATTCAAATCTATTGTACATTACAACCATCAGGCTAATCTCATCATATATGCTTTCATAATATCACTCTCCAATTAAAATTTTTTTTTTCTTTTTTTTTTTTGGAGACAGGGTCTCGTTCTGTCACCCAGGCTGGAGTACAGTAGCATGATCACGGCTCACTGCAGCCTCCACTTCCTGGGCTCAGGTGATCCTCCCACCGTAGCCTCCTGAGTAGCTGGGACTACAGGTGTGCACCACCATGACTAGCTAATTTTTTATTTTTAGTAGAAACAAGCTCTCACTCTGTTGCCCAGGCTGATCTTGAACTTCTGGGCTCAAGATATGCTCCCGCCTTGGCCAACCGAAGTGCTGGGATTACAGGCGTGAGCCATCGCACTCGGTCAAAAAATTTTCAATGGCTCAATTTTCTCTAAAGGAAACCCCAAATTCTTAACCTTGGCATTTAGTACTTTCTACTTGGTACATCCTCTATCCTCCTTTAAAGTAATCTGTTTTATTACTTCTCCACAAATATTTCAATCTGCATATGTCTGAGACCTAGAATAGAACAGTGCTTCTCAAACTCTGCCATGCAAATAATCACCAGGAGAACTGGCTAAACATTTCTGCAATCTATTCCCAGAGATACAAGTTCAGAATGTGAAGGTCTGGTTGGGCCAATAATTTGTTAATTATAACAAGTTGTCAGAACTGATGCTGCAGGTCTGAGAGCCACATTTTGAAAGCCTCCTCCAAATACTTAAACTGAAATATTACCCACTCCAATCTTACTGCTACCCATGAAATCTTCCAGGATATGTAAAACTAAAATTATCTCTCCTTCCCCTGTAACAGTCACTGCCTAGTTAATATAGGCCTTAGCATCATAACATTTGAGGGACAATAATGAGATCACAACTATCTTGATTAAAAATTAGAAAACAGAGGCCCAGACAGGCAAAGTTACTCAGCTGCTGAACCGGGAATATAATTCCTGTATTCTTTAAACAGTTTTAAAACTCTAGGTGCTAAAAACACAATATAATTAGGTAATATTCTTCAGTCTGACCTGTGAATGGTTTTTATGACTTTTCAATGAAATGTGAAATGCTCTGATAGCTGCCAAAGTGTCAAACAGACCCTGTAGCTGTAAAGGAAAATGTGTGATTTACCACCTTTGGTTTTATAGTGACCTCTATTTGATCTGACATGAAGCAGCTACACTTAAAACTCTGAATAAGCAAGTAGGGCACAGGTGAATAGAAAATATCTAAGATAACACTCATTTTAAAAAAATTCTTTTCACAAAGAGTAAAGCACTATCAAAAACAATCCCTGTCGCATTCACCATTTACTGAATTACTACTACAGGTTAAGCACTAATGGAAACATAATGAGGCCTAATGACTAGGGTTGCTCTATGGAAGTCTACCAAAGGAAGAAACAGCACTGGATGTTTTACTAAGCCATGCTAATAGACCTAACCCACCACCCTTCTCAAGTCCATTCCTGTTCCCAAGTAGAAAACAAAAACTCTCAGCAACTAAGAACAGTATATTATTTATTAAATTTTTGTCAGACTTATGTTTTAATGGAGCTTTGTTTTTGTGTACTGAGTATCCATTACATGGTACTTTTTAAGTCCTTTGTATAACTGAAGCTTATAGGACCTGTTACATATTGATAAGGTCATTTTACATATTTAAAATAAGCTTCAAGTATGGAGTCATCTTAGGCCAAATCAAGCCTGCTGCCTGTTTCTGTATAGCCCACAAACTAAAAACAGTTTTTACATTTTCAAATGGTTGAAAAGAACAAACAGAATTATTTCATGACATACAAAAATTATAAGCAATTCAAATGGTGATGTCCATAAATAAAGATTTATTAGAACACTGCCATTCTCTTTTGTTTCTGTATTGTCTGTGGCTGCTTTCAGGGTACAATGTCAGAGTTGCCTAAAATATTTACTTTCTGGGCTTTCACAGAAAAAAGTTTGCTGACCTGTAAATAATTTTTAGAATATTAAATAAAATTAGAATTTTAGGTGCTTTATTTATAGTCTGTCCTTAATAAATATTTATCATATAAGCATTTCCAATTTTCAAACAATTGTAGACTATTCCTCTGCATTATTATCTCACAAATAATTTAGAATAATTAATTTGTGAAACTCCAGGATTTTCTGTGTAAGGGAGTTCTGAAAAATATGCCAAAGTAAGGATTCAACACAAAGCACTTGGTGTTAGAAAGTGGCCACAGAAGTAAACAGAGGAACTGGTCCAAAGAGACAGAGGTCTACTCTGCCATGGGTATTATGAGTTTGATGTAATTAAAAAAAAAAGAGGGAGATCCAAGGTAAGTGCAGGTATCAATACTGGATAAGGAGATAATGGCAGCATCATTAATAGAATCTAGAGTCAAGAATCAAGCACTAGTGAAGTCTCTACTGGGTAGAAAAGAAGATAGTACACTTTTTAAAATACTGAATTTGACAGATTGCTGGATATCCATATGAGGAAGTCAACCAGGCAACAATATAGCATGAAGAAGTTCAGAGAAGTCAGGTCTAGGCATCAGTGACACAGATAACTAATGCAACTCTCTACATACCGTGTGATACCTTCACACCTGGAGGTTCCCTGAAGAACTCTATAATTAAGGGGTTTTAATTTTATGTTCTCTGTGTGTGTGTGTGGGAGCACTTATTACAGAACATAATTATTACAGGGAGATGGGGAAGTTTTAAAATAATTATTTTATTTCTATGGTACAAACTAATGAACTGTTTAAATTATTAAATGCCAACGATGACTTCATCATCTCTATCCTTAAATAAATATACCAGGGAGAAAAACATTTTCAACAACTAGAGAAGATATACTTCCACAGATGTAGTTAAGAAACAGGTTGGCCCTAACAATGGGAAAAAAGATAATCTCTTTGATCTTAAAGGCTAGACACTAAAAATGGGATATATTTTACTGCAATAACAGGCTAATAGAGAATTTGTGTTAAAAGGAATCTTCTAAATAAATTTGACATCATCTATTCAAACCAACCAAGAGGAAACTATTACAGTAGCTGAGTGACAAATGCAAGGTTCCACAGACTGTTACTCTGAGGACCAAGACTACAAATCAATGCTTCCTCCACCACATAATCTCTTAGTCTTATGAAACATTAATAAATATCTGATGACATTCTTTCACTCAACCCAAACCTTTATATCATGCTTAGTACCAGTGAGCACTATAAACATTAGAAAGCATTATACAAATGTTAGTTATTATAACTATTATTCTTATAGCCAATGACTATAAGTAATGATATAAAGAAATAAGTTTAGAAAAAAAAATTTAATTAACCATGATAGTAAACTTTGTAAGAGACATCTAAGCCTTTCCTGTTCATCATAGTAGTATGATACCACCTAAAAATAACTAGAGACTCATACTAAGAGTTAAGTTGTACAGTTAAACAGGTTACATATTTTAATGCATAGTCAGCCCTCTCTATCTGTGGTTTCCACATCCTTAGATTCCACATCCCTGGATTCAACCAAAGCAGGTAAAAAATATCTGGAAAACAAATAGGGATGGTTGTGTCTATACTGAACATCCACGTTTTTTTCTTGTCATTATTCCCTAATGACACTCATATTGTACTAGGTATTATACATAATCTAGAGACAATTTAAAGTGTAAGGAGGATGTGTGTAGGTTATATGCAAATACTGTGCCATTTTCTATAAGGGATTTGAGCATCTGTGGATTTCCGTATCTGTAGAGAGTTCTGGAACAAATCTCCCTTGGATACCAAGTGACAACTGTATCTATTGTATGAACTTGTACAAGAAAAAAAAATAAGGCTTCTGGAGATAGTTAATATATGCTTCCCTGAGAAACTCTTCTGGTTTAATTAGCAGTATACATAATAAAAAATAATTAAGGGCCTAAGGCTGGACAAGAGTATATATAATCAAGTATATATAAGAGATTAAAGATAAGCTTTATCTGAATAAAATATGCTGAAATGTTATAAAAACTAGAATAAATATAAGGTATTTATAGGGCTACTTTTAGAATGTTTTATATTTAATATTAAGTCAAAGAGCTCTTCTACATACAGAAAATGAAAACAGTCATCAAATGTTATGGTATATGTGATGTGATATGCTGATAGGTCAAAAAGTTAAAGCACACACACACATTCACATGCTCACGCATACATAAGCAAATTGTCAGGCCTGCCAGATAGTACAGTATAAACCTGGCACTAATTTCTTTCACTGAGCAAAAAATAACGCTGGTAAAAACACCACTCTCAATTTTTTGAACAATTTAGTAAGTATGTCATTGTCAACATACTTAAAAATCAACAACTACTAAAGCAATGCTTACAAAGTTGGAAGCGAGATATTAAAGCATTTAATATAATATATATTAAATATATATATACATTTTTTTTCTAAGATGGAGTCTCGCTCTGTTGCCCAGGCTGGAGTGCAGTGGTGCCATCTTGACTCACTGCAACCTCTGCCTCCTATGTTCAGGCAATTCTCCTGCCTCAGCCTCCCAAGCAGCTGGGACTACAGGCGCCTGCCACCACGCCTAGCTAATTTTTATATATTTAGTAGAGACGGGGTTTCACTGTATTGGCCAGGCTGGTCTTGAACTCCTGACCTTGTGATCTGCCAGACTTGGCCTCCCAAAGTGTTGGGATTACAGGCGTGAGACACCACACCCGGCCTATTTAAAATATTTAAGAGCATTATTGCTACTATCCAGAAAAATCTACTTTCTATTCCTGTCCATTTGAGAAATATGATGCAGTCCCATCAATAATGGTGAGTCATTATAGCAGGAATTCTTCCACAATAGGTAAACATAGGACAATGTACAGAGAAGCTTGTGTAAAAAGCCTCAGGAATTCTGCTATTAGTCCCCTACCCTCCATATCCTAGGAGATTCCTCCACCACAGTGAATCAATGTTAGAAAACATCGTGGCTAGGTTTGGTAGCATGTGGGTGCCTGTAGTCCTAGCTACTCCAGAAGATGAGGCAGGGAGATCGCTGAACCCCAGGAGTTTGAGACCAGCCTGGACAACACAGAGAGACCCTATCTCTTAAAACAAACAAACAAAAAAGCATTGCTTGAAAAATAGTTTCAAGTTAATGACCATCACTAACTAATGGGTAAAGGTTACACAAACTCAATGAAATGACTAAGACTCTAAAAGATTAACAAGTATCACAAACATTAGCAATAAACAAAAGATAAGATCACAAGCATATTAGAAATGCAAGAACTGACACTTCAGATATCCTGAAGAAATAATATAAGTGATGGTAATCTTTTAATATAAGAAAATGAACATTCATATTTTTGGCATACTGATCTAGTTAGAAGTCTAAAGTATACATGAACAACATTAAGGAAACAAGAAATTTTCAGGTATATTTTAATCTGATTATGATCATTGCTTTTCCAATAAAGGTATATACTTTTAGTAATAAAGATACTCTGTAATCCAGTCTAATATGCTTCTCACACATACTTAAACACATCTATGCAAAAGAACTTCTATGAGATATGTAAGGATGTATATGAATGCTGGTAGCTGAGAAAAACCTATTCTGTTTTATGTATAGCAGTGACGATACTATATAATGATTTCTTAACTTAGTTAAGATCTCATATGTGTGATTTTATCTAATTTGTTGTTAAATATTTTGTATATATAATGTTATATATTTATACATGAAATATATATGGAAAAATTACAACATAATATAGTATGTATTCAGGAGCACTTTAACGCAAATTAAACAGAAAAATACATGTTTTAAAATTCCAAGTGATTTTAAAAAGACTCCAATAAATGTATTCATTAATATTTATCCATTGCTTAGTGAGCTCTTCAATTCTACATAAACTATAGGTCTCACTTGCCAACAATTTGCTATACTCAACATGTATAAATTTTATAAATTGGTGACAAAAAAATCAGCAAAAAAGCAGAATATATCTCTACTATAACTATGATTCTCAATATGATAGTGCTTAATTGATGACCAACATCTTAAGAGATATTAACAAATTTTTAATTGCTCTTGACTCAACTTCATTACAAAGGTGATTGTTCACCTGTGGGGCTTTCTCCCTCACTAAAACAACGAAATAACTTTATTTAAAAGAAGCCCTTGGCCAGGCGCAGTGACTCCTGCCTGTAATCCCAGCACTTTGGGAGGCTGAGGCAGGCAGATCACCAAGGTCAAGAGATTGAGACCATCCTGCCCAACATGATGAAACCCCATCTCTACTAAAAATACAAAAATTAGCTGAGTGTGGTGGTACGTGCCTGTAGTCCCAGCTACTGGGGAGGCTGAGGCAGGAGAAACTCTTGAACCGGGAGGCAAAGGTTGCAGTGAGCCAAGATCACTCCACTGCACTCCAGCCTGACAACAGAGCAAGACTCCAACTCAAAAAAAAAAAAAAAAAGAAAAAAGAGGCCCTTTATTTAAGAGTCTTTTAGAAGACAAAAGAGAAAAAAAATGACCAAATTATTAAGACAATCAAAAAAAAAAAATACTGACAATTACATATTACCTGGATACAAATTTTACAATGCAGAATATTAAAAAAAAAGAAAAGAAAAGAAAAGAAAAGTTTTACCTCTACACAGGCTTTCATCCCTGAGGCAGCAGCATAGTGCAAGGGTGTGTTTTTTTTGTTATCAACAGCATCAATAGCTGCTCTCTCATATTCACCCTGGTCAAGTTTTGCTCCTTTCCATTTTAAGATCATCTGCAGACAATCTGCTCTTCTGAAATCATCTTCTGTGGGGCGTGCCAAGCGAGGATGAAGGGCTCCTTCAGATATCATAATTTGAGGTCCCATACACAACAAATGCATAGATGTTTCGTTGTGCACATTCCGTTTATTTGGATTTCCATCTCTACCAAGAAAAGTCCTAAAATGGAAAGGAAGGGAAAAATAAAGGATGAAAATCACTTATTTTCTACCTTGAAATACATTGAAGATAACACACTTAAAAGATAAACTCTACTTCTAAGCTGATAATCCAATTTATACCGAAGGCCTGGTTTATAATAGCTTGAATGATTAATTCTTAGTTTTAAAAAACTCTATTCTAGAATACCAATACTAAGAAAAATAAACGTAAATATCTTTATACTACTTGCTCATTAAAGGGGAGGGAAAGGAAGGGAAAAGGAAGAAAAAAGGAAGATGAGAAATGTAAGGGGTGAGGAATGGACAAGAAAATAAAACACAGTGATAATTTACAGATTAATGTCAATTACATAGATGCCTAAGGGTGTATTAAGCATTCCACACTAATTTTTAAATCTTCCTTTATTGCTCTGATCTATTTGTTGCATACATAGTTATTTAATAGTGACAACTACTATATCAGTGGCAACTAATTTAAGAACAGAAAGTAATATGTAAACCTGAGACTAAATCTAGAGAAAATTTTCTCCACCAAGGTCATCAGCTAACCTTTAAAATAATAAGGATTATATTTACAGGGTCTTAATCTGCTTGAGTTATTACAAAAATACCATAAACTGAATGGCTTATAAACAAGAAACACTTATTTCTCACAGTTCTGCTCACTGGTAAGTCCAATATTAAGGTGCCAGGCAATTCAGTGTCTGGTAAGGGCTTGTTCCTCAGAGGCCTTCTCATTGTGTTCTCTCACATGGTGGGAGGGGCAACTACTCCCACCATGTCACTGTGCACTACTCCCATTCCTGAGGGCTCCAACCTCATGATCTAATTACCCTCCAATGCCCCATTCAGACCACAGCACACAGTATAATACCTTCTGAGGGGAGTTGTGGTTAGATCTAGAAGACTAAGATCTAATTCCACGGTGAGAGTTTATCTCAAAGACAGGTCTAGGTGAGTTGCCTTTAGTACTGCCAAACCCAGATCTAAGAGTTATGCCTAGCTCCTAAAATGAGTCACAGGATTAACAGTTGAGCTAGAAAAGGCAAGGGAAGGGATTCAACCCTGGAGCCTCCAAAAATAATGCAGCCCTGCCAACACCTAGGGTAGTTCAGTAGAACGATTATAGTCTTCTGAACCCCAGAACTGTAAGAATTGTATTGTTTTAACCCACTAATTTGTAGCACTTTGAGACACCAGCAATAGGAAATTAACTCGGCAAGGAACCCTGAAAATATCAATCTGGGATGTTATATAGTAAGCCTTATATTAACAGACCTCTTCCTCTCTGGAGACCAGAGGGTGGGGTGGGCTGGGGCAGGGTGGTGTGTGGGAGGAAGAATCTATCCCTGAGCAAAAGCAAATTTTCCTAGGGAAAAGATAAGACTAGTGTCTCTGAGTTTTACAACTTAGGGAATACTCCCATGGTCTAGAGGATCATCCACTCCTCACTCCCTTCGAATGTAGATACATATCTCATAGGCAGTAAATCTCTCTGGAGTCCTCAACATCTATTCAGCCATAATTTAATTTCCAGAGCTAATTTTTTAGTCCAGGTTCCAAGTTTTAGTAAACTTTGCTCAGGTTTTCTCTACATGCTTATTTTCTCTACAGCTCCACGTAGCCTTTATGGTCTTCTGATGCCAGCAGTACACTCCAATACTTGCTCAATTTGGTTTCCCAGGAACTGATTCAGGCCACTTAAGCAAACTCAACACTCCTTAGAAGCCTCTTTACACTAGGCTCCCCTTGTTCAGTCTGCCACTCTTTTCTTTGTCTTCATACAGCATCCTAATTATATAACTCATTACATTTTATCATACTTTCTTACCTTTCTGTTCCCATCTCCCAAATAGTTTATAGGCTTTTAAGGCAGGGCTTATATTCTGTTCTTTCTTGAATCCCCAACAGAGTGTCTCATACACAGCAAATTCATGCCATAATTTTGAAAAATGATTTGGATGCATATTAAACTTTCATGATCCAGATCAGTGACATGGGATTGGGGATCTCTTGAGCCAGCAGTGCAGTACACTGGTTAAGAACGTGGTCCCAGACTACTAGGTTCTAATCCTAGTTGTCATTTTCTAGTTGTGTTACCTTGGGCAAGTTACATAATAGCTCATAACAACTAATATATGATTTCACATCCTTTGACTGAGTAAAACTATTCCTGAGAGTTTATCTTAAGGGAAATAAATAAAAATTTATAGAAACAAAGAAAATCAATACAGTGTTACTTTGAATAGAAAAATTTGGAAATCACTTAAGTGTTTAATAATAGAAATGGGAAACATAAATCTGATATACAATAGGAAATTATGGTCATTTAAAGTCTATCCACGAGTGTTATAGCTAAGTGGAAATATAAGAATAGAATTCCCTTTCCCTTCTCAATCTTCTGAATATATATGGATAAAAACTAGAAGGGAAGATGGAATAATTCTAACATTTGTTTAGGGGAGGCAAGAATATAGGTAATTTTTTTATACAGCCATAATCTTGCTTAATAGTTAAAATATATATTTTCCCTATGTCAACTGCTGATAATAAAATTCCCAATCGTATTTCCTTGTATTTATGAATGAATTACAGTGGATAGCCAAAATTAAAACCATACTCTGAAACGTATTCAAGATTAACACCTCTTCTACGAGGCATGATTGACAAAAAAAGATTTCGTTTTCTTAAAAATTTAATTAAGAAAGAAATTATTAAAGTTAATTCCGATTCTGTAAATACCCTGTACATAATCACATTTATCTAGCCTTTCTTACCCCATTTCCAATATATCAGTTATTCTCTTATTTAGCTCAGGGGAGTTCAGGTTCTTATCACAAAGAAATTTAACGTAAATTGAGAGGATGTCAGTTGATATGGAAGGACCAATCTCACTCTCTCTAGTATTAAATGTCTCTAGATCCTCCCTATACAGAGAAGAGAATGAGACACTCTCTTGCCAATCTGCCAGGCTCATTAATCAAACCAAACACACAGAGTGTATTATTCTGAAGTAAAAGTATCAAAATAACTTCTTTATACATATTTACTCAAGAAAGAGTCTCAAATTATTAGACACAGTAGCATACCTGCATAAATATTTCATGTTAAAACTATTTATAAAATTGAATACTCTAATTTTATTGATTCCTCTCATCTGTTTAAATTCAAAGGAGACTCTCAAATTTACATAAATGTATAAATGGAATAATGAGTACAAAATTGATACATATGTTTTAGACCCCTTTCTGTAACTATGTTAGTACTCAAGGATTTTTTTTTTTAACTACTAGCATATGAAGTTAATTCTGGAACAGGGATAGGAGATAATTAACAGGAAGGTGGGGTAGGGAAAACATTAACCTGGGGAAAAAAATCCATCCCTTTCATGTGACCCTAATAACCCATCCAGGAGCCACATGTTTTTTTTTTTTTTTTTTGAGACGGAGTCTTGCTCTGTCGCACGGGCTGGAGTGCAGTGGCCGGATCTCAGCTCACTGCAAGCTCTGTGTCCCGGGTTTACGCCATTCTCCTGCCTCAGCCTCCCGAGTAGCTGGGACTACAGGCGCCCGCCACCTCGCCCGGCTAATTTTTTTGTATTTTTTAGCAGAGACGGGGTTTCACCGTGTTAGCCAGGATGGTCTCGATCTCCTGACCTCGTGATCCTCCCGTCTTGGCCTCCCAAAGTGCGGGATTACAGGCTTGAGCCACCGCGCCCGGCCAGGAGCCACATGTTTTTTCTAGATTCTTTCACTGTTAATTCTCAAGCAGCCAGTTTATAGCTGTTACACCTCTATTTCTTCTACATTCATTCTCCACTTCAATATGACCCTATTCTTATCACTACATGGAAGTTTCACTCTCTCATGTAACCAGCAATTTCCTAAGAGCTAAATTATTCATCATTGTCCTTAATTTTTGTTCTACACTTTAAATTGTCAACTGCTTCATTTACCTCCTGACCTTTCTATTACCTTGGCTTCCATAATCACACTTTTTCAATAATCCTCTTAATTTTTTTCAGTACAACTTCTCTTTTACCCATGATGATGGCTCTAATTCCTACCCCGTTACTGAAAGTAAGTTTCAGTTCTTGACCCCCATGTTCTTCTCCATACACGTTCTCTTCTTTCAGAGAGTCCATCCACTCTGAAAGCCATTTCTCTTTCAATGGTTTATGTGAATACACTTTGTAAACTGGGAAGTACGACCAGAACCTAAATGACAGGCAGTAGTGGCAGAATCACAGGTTTCCCTCAAAGGGTTTCTACTATAGATTGAGTATCCCTAATCCAGAAATCTGAAACTCTTCAAAATCTGAAATGTTTTGCGTGCCAATGGGACTCTCAACGAAAATGCTCAATCGAGCGTTTAGATTTCAAATTTTTGCATGTGGGATGCTCAACTAGGTAAGTGTAATGCAAATATTCAAAATCCAAAGAAATCTGAAATCTGAAACAATCTAGTCCCACTCATTTTGAATAAGAAATGCTCGATTTGGCCGGGCGCGGTGGCTCAAGCCTGTAATCCCAGCACTTTGGGAGGCCAAGACGGGCGGATCACGAGGTCAGGAGATCGAGACCATCCTGGCTAACACTGTGAAACCCCATCTCTACTAAAAATACAAAAAACTAGCCGGGCGAGGTGGGGGGTGCCTGTAGTCCCAGCTACTCGGGAGGCTGAGGCAGGAGAATGGCGTAAACCCAGGAGGCGGAGCTTGCAGTGAGCTGAGATCTGGCCACTGCACTCCAGTCTGGGCAACAGAGTGAGACTCCGTCTCAAAAAAAAAAAAAAAAAAAAAAGAAATGCTCGATTTGTGTTACTTCTGTGATAATTCTTAATGCTCTATCGTCCTATATGACTTCTCATCTGACCCCATACCATATTCTCACATCTTATAGGCCTCTTTCTCTTGCACTCATACTCAACTGAACTCTCTCTGAAGTAACTGTCTATTCTCCCAGAACCTCAATTTCTTGCAATAACTCTTTTTATTCCACCAGTCATATATACTTAAACCTTTAGTTCCTTTGAAATATCCTCTTTCACGCAACATTGACTGAGCACTCATTATTTGCCAGGTACTATTCTAGAAGTTAGGGATATTGTAAAGAAAACAGATAAAGTCTCTGCTCTTATGGGGTTTGCATGCAAGATAACGGGGGTTGGGGAGAGGAGACCTGTATTTCAACTTATTGAAAAGAACTTAGCTCCTAAAATATAAAACAGTCAAAAAGTAGAAATCAATAACTGGAAACTCTATGTTAACTAATCCTCAAAGCTACAGACTTTGATATTAACATGTGCTCTAATAAAGACAGGCTATAATAAATATTTTCTATTTTATTTATACCCAAAGACAAGCCCCTTTTATTTCCAAATAAGCAAAACAGGCTGTTTTGTAGAAGATACAACTAATGAATTGTATATCCAAATTAGAACACACTAACTCCAAGTCCAGGGCTTTTTTATATGTTAAGCAGTAGCTACGAGTATGGATTTAGTTTCCCACAAAAGAGGCGGTGTGATTGTGATGTGATATAATATAAACACACAGCATGTGGGTTCAGAGAGAGAGATGCAAAGGGGCATCTATTACCATATTATTCTACCTAAGAAAGGAAGAAAGTGATGCCTGCTATTGCAGATACCATATAGCTAAAGGAAACAGGAATAAAATCAAGGTCTTATTCCAAATGGGTGCTCTGCTTTATAGCTAAAAGGTCCGTGACTAGGAATATCTACCTTTGCTTACATATATATGTCATATATTAGGAATCTAGGCTGGATGCAGTGGCTCATGCCTGTAATCCCAACACTTTGGGAGGCTGAGGTGAGTGGATCACTTGAGGTCAGGAGTTCCAGACCAGCCTGGCCAACATAGTGAAACTCCATCTCTACTAAAAATAAAAAAAATTAGCCAGGCGTGGTGGCAGGTGCCTGTAATCCCAGCTACTCGGGAGGCTGCGGCAGGAGAACTGCTTGAACTCAGGAGGCAGAAGTTGCAGTGAGCCAAGATCACGCCACTGTACTCCAGCCTGGGTGACAGAGTGAGACTCCGTCTCAAAACAAAACAAAAAAGGAATCTAGCCAAGCTCAGCTAGAGTCTACACTGAAGTCTCAGAAAGGCATCCCAGATTATATGAGGCAGCATGAGAAAGTAACAGTCATCAACTTATGAGATAGTAAAGTAGGATTAAATAAAGCACAACATTTTAACCTACATGAAACAAAAATAATTAAATAAAAGTTATTTTACTTAATGCTGATAGGTAAATTCTATTTATCCTTATTTGACAAGATGTAAAAGTATAAAAGAGTTAATTTCTTATAACAAAATCTATTAATTATTTAAAATAATAATCTGACAAAATGAAAAGGCAACCTGTAGAACTGGAGAATATATTTGCAAACCATACATCTGAAAAATGAATAAAAACTGTAAAGAACTCATAAAATGCAGTAACACAAAACAAATAACTCAATTAAAAAATGGGCAAAGGAACTAAGTAGTTTTCCAAACAAGATATACAAATGACCAACAGTCATATAAAAAATGTTCACCATCACTAATAATCACGAAAATGCAAATCAAAATCACAATGAAATATCACCTTATACTTGTTCGCATGGCAATTATCAAAAAGCCAAAAGGTAAGTGATGGCAAAATGTGCAAAGAAGGGAAACCTGGTACACTGCTCATGAAAATGTAAATTGGTACAACCATATGGAAAACAGTATGGAAGTTGAGCAAAATATTAAAAACAGAACTACCATATGATCCAGGAATCTTACTTCTGGGTATATATCCAAGGAAATAAAATCACAAACTCGGAAGAGATATCAGTACTCCCATGTTCACTACAGCATTATTTATAATAGATAAGATACAGAAACAACCTAAATATCCATCAATGGGTGAATGGATAGAGTATGTGGCATATATACAACGATATATTATTCAGTCTTAAAAAAGAAGGAAATCCTGCCATTTTTGACACAGATGAACCTGGAGGACATTTTGCTAAGTGAAATGCACTATACACAGAAACACAAATGAGTGCAAGATCTCACTTCTATGCAGAATTTTAAAAAACTGAACTCAGGAACAGATGCTAGAATGGTGGTTAACCAGGGTCGGGGTAAAGAAAATGGGGAGATGTTTGTCAAAGGGTACACATTTTCGGTTAGAAGATGAATTAAGTTCTGGAGACCTAATAAACAGCATGGTAACTATAGTTAATAATTATATATTATATACTTGAAATTTGCTACGAAAGTATAATTTAAATATTTTCACTACAAAGAAAAACTATTTGAGGAGATAAATATGTTAAGTAGCTTGACTGTGGTAATCAGTTCACAATGTATACATATGTATTCAAAACATCATATTGTATACCTTAAATATATCAATTATACCTAAATAAACCTGGAAAAAAATTGATTTGTGGTTCTCTCTGTACTATCTAAATAAATTTCCAAAGACAAAAGAATATATGATTAAAGAATTAGGGTTGTTTATTCTCAGGAAACGAGAACAATAAGGTAATTTCTGTTTCTAGCTTAATATGTTAAAAGCTTTAATTAAAAAATTATGAACCATTGTTCTTCAAAACAGAAAACAAAAAAGAAAATATCCGAAAACTTTCGGTAGAAGATGTAAAAACATAAGTATAAAGTTAAGTATCATAAAAGTAACCCAAACTGGTAAGTAAAAGAGAATATACAATCGTATTTCCTGTAGGTCTTTAAATACTCATTCAATAAAATGATAACCTTATGACAGGGATAGACAGATACATTTCTGCTTGGAGGAATCAGATCAGCAGTTCTTAAAACATTTTAGGTTACAAGACTCTTATACAATTTAAAAAATTACTGGCCAGGTGTGGTGGCTCATGCCTGTAGTCCCAGCACTTTGGGAGGACGAGGAAGGGCGGACTACTTGAGCTCAGGAGTTCAAGATCTGCCTGCCAACATGGCGAAATTCCATCTCTACAAAATAAAAAAAAAAGTTGGCCAGACATAGTGGCACACGCCTGTAGTCCCAGCTACTTGGGAGGCTGAGGCAGGAAAATTGCTTGAGCCTGAGGTTCGGGGCTGCAGTGAGCTGTGATTGTGCCACTGCACTCCAGCCTGGGCAACAGAGCAAGACCCTGTCTCAGAAAAAAAAAAAAAAAATTACTGTAAGTTCCTAAGAGTTTTTGTTTGTATGGTTTATACATTAATTTTAAAAATAAACCCATTATACATTAACACAACATTTTAAAATAAAAATAACTATATTTTAAAAAATTAAGTGAAAAGAGTGGCATTGTTTTATATATTTACAAATCTCTTTTAATGTCTAGTCTAATGGAAGACAGCTGGATTTTCACAGGATTCCATCTGTTGTAATGAATTGTTTTGGTTTAACTATATAAAGAAAATCCAGCCTTTCTTTATATAGTTAGGAAAGGGAGAAATGTTTTTAAATATCTGTCTCAGATAATAGTGAATATACATATTTGATACTATATCAAAAATTCAACATCAGTAATTTCTCAAAGATTAGTTGCAATGTAGTATCTGAAATGGTATCAATGTCCTTTTTGCACTGTTACGTTAAAGTCCATTGGTCTATCTTACATTTTGAATGTATTCTTCAACCATACATAATTTTAAAAAATCACACACTGATCTTCACAAAAATATTGATTCACTGAGTTATGCAGATCTTCCAGATGTCACATTTCATTAAATAATATAAAAAGCTATAATCGTCAATTTTATCAGAAAAGTGTGTATTGAGAAGTTGTTGAGCTGAAGGTAGTGAATACAAGTTTTCCTGGATTTTAATAATCACTTGAAAGCTCAAATTTTATCATTAGCAACAAATAACTGGCAGTAGTTGTCCCTGAATTGACAGACTCAATTCATTTTCAAGAAAATGTTAGCTAAGTACCCAAGTCTGAACAACCATTGTTTTCTTCTTGTTGCTAGTTGTAAAATGGTGTTCCATTAAAAAAGTACGCAGTTCAACTCACAATTCAAACAACAGCACAGGTGCGTTTCCTCAGAGTCATTGTCGTATTTTGATATGTAGCAGAAATGCTTTATCATACTTTGAAGTTGTCACAGAATATTAAAAAGATGTGTTACTTCAGGATGGAGATTAATTAAAATTAATTTGACTGTTTTAATTGAAGATTTTTTTAGAGGAAACTGCCTCTTTTTTTTTTTTTAAACTAACAGTGATGAATACAATGATTACTAATACAGTTTGGTGCAACTACCTTCATTCATCTTAAAGGTGCCAGCATTTTTATCCTCTATTCCTTGCACTACCACTGCAAATGCCAACACAGTAAAAAAGGCAAATAACATCTTGGTATAATTATAAAAATAGTTTTAACTTCATGCACTCTTTGAAAGAATCTCAGGATCCAGGAGTCCTCAGAACATATTTTAAGAATCACTGGACTAAATGACTTTCTTATATAATGTTTTCCACTTACATGAAGTATATTTGTAAACTCTACTATAAAGGGTTAAAAAGTATTTTACCATTTGGTTTATGTTAAAATATACACATAACCTTAGTAATAACAATATTTAAATACTTTTCTATTGGTATTATAAATAAGTTTTAATCAATTATATATAATAATTGATATTAAAAATTACTGAAGTATCCAATATTAGAAGTTTTGTAATATATCAACAGTTTTATAATTTCACTTAAAATGTTCAACTTAAATAAAACAAAACAAAAAGGTCATGTTAAAAAGCCTTAATAGATTATTAGTAATCCACAATCTATTGAGAACAAACTGGGTGTCTAGCACTGTATTTATAATATTTACCTTCTAGCAGAGATGAGTTTAGTAATAATAATAATAATAATATGATTTTAAATGTAAATTGTAGGAATTTCAGAGAACAGAAGGAATACTGCAGGTCAGAGTAGTTGGGGATGAATTCACAAATAAGGCAGAAACTGAGTTAGGACTTAAAGGACAGGTAATTAGAGAAGAGAGAAGCCATTTGAGAATCCAGAAACAACTGGAATGAAGCTAAGTGGGTAGCATTCTTAAAAGGGGGAAAAGTAAGGGGGAAGTCAATCAACCAGTTTGAATGGCAAGATCATGTTAGAAAGTAACAAGAGAACAGGCTTACTGAGTAGAATGAAGGCAGAAGTAAAGAGAGTTTTGAAAGCCAAATAGAATATAATGTAGAAAACAAGGTATTATAAGTTTCTCAAGACAGAAAGAACACTAAAAGCATATGCTTTAGTAAAATTAATCTGGACATTAGACTATAAGAGGAAAAGAATTGTAAAAAAGACCATTTAGAGGCCAGATACTTTTAAGTACTAGGAGCAGGGGATGATTAAGAGTGAACTAAGTTTAGGGTAAAAGAAATGGAAAGAAGTATATCCAAGAGTGAGACTTAGTGAACTTAGTAGCATGGTAGTAAAGGAGAAGAGTAAATCAAGGATGATTTAAAGATAGTAAGGATTATAATGGTGAGAAGTAATAAACATTAGCAAGTGTATATTGTATGTTAGGCAGCATAATAGACATATAACACACTAACTGTTTAATTGTCCTGGAAGTTCTGTAAGGTAAGTATCCATTATACGGGTAAGAAAACTGCAGTCCAGAGTGACTAAGTAATTTGCTTTGCTAATAAGTGACATGCAGCCCTGACACATAGCTGATATGACTATAGAAATAAGAGGCTGTCAGTACAGTGGTTAAGAGCCCAAAGCTTACAGTCATCTACCTGGGCAACAAGCTTTGCCAGTTACAAGTTGTGAGACCTTAATGTGCTTCAGTTTTCTCACCTACAAAGTACAGACAATAAACTACCTCATAAAATTGTAATGAGGATTCAGATAATGCATGTACAGCACTGTTAATAGCTCTATTAAACAGTAAGCCCTCAATAAACATTTGCCATTATTTCATCAGCATAATATGCTGGTGTCATTAACAGGGGGAAGGCCCAGTTTTGGAAGGGAAAATATAAAATGTTAAACAAGCTAAGCTGGAGGTGGCTTCTAAGTATTTTTAGAGAAATAAAAATGAAAGATAAAAGCAAAAAAATGAGATAAAAGAAATACCTATACAAATCAAGATAAACCTAATAAAGTCATAGGCCTGGATGATCTAAATTATTTATGAAATTTTTCTCATTCATAAATCCTAATAAAAATATTTCTTTGTGTAATGATTTTATAGAACTTCTATTTACTCTGTGTAAAATACTATGCTAGATGCTAGATGTACAAAGAAGATACCTTAAAAGAAGTTGTTAATATAGGTAGGCAGAGAGAAGCTATACAAAATTGTAGAACATAATAGGTAATGTACAGCAAATATGTGAGGCAAACAAACAAATGATGAAGAGCCATAAAAGTTTTTTTAAAAAGACAGAGGTTCCTATGGGTTATGACAACTTAAGTAGATAGCTGTGGCACACACAAGATCTTGAAGAGTAAAATTTAGATAAAAAAGACCCTTTAGGAGGCCAAGTGAGAGAGGACGGCTTGAGGCTAGGAGTACAAGACTAGAGTGGGCAACACAGCAAGATCCCAGATCTACAAAAAATACACAAAATATTAGCTGGCTATGGTGGCCCATGCCTGTTGTCCTAGCTACTTGGGAAGCTGAGGTAGGAGGATAGCTTGAGTCTAGAAGTTTGAGGTTACCGCAAATTATGATCACACCACTACACTCCAGCCTGAGTGATAGAGCAAGACCCTGTTTCTATTAAAAAAAAAAAAAATAGGTAAGAAAGGAAAAAGTGAGAGGAGTGAGAAAGAGGGGGATACTCCTGGCCAAGAGAGCAGTATGAACATGGCAGACAGAACCCTCATGGCATGTTTTGGAGATAGCAAAAAAAGTAGCTTAACTGGAACAATAATTTGTACATGGAAGAAACAGGAAAAAGGCTGAACATTAATTTTTTTTTATCAAGTTCAAAAAAGCTTTGAAGACTAGTTCTAGAATTATATTTCACTGCATAAGAAAATAAGCATTTTTTTCGTTCCCTTCTAGCATCAGACTTCTATACCTGCATAATCTACTTCTAAAAAAATTAACCTTGCTTTGTAATTACTGTTCTATTCTTTGTTCCTTTTATTTTATAAGCTAGTAAATATCAAATGTAATTCCCATGTGATTAGGTAAGAATCTTCATATAAACAGATTTGCTATATCACTAAAGCTTTCTCGTTGAATAGACATTTTTTAAAGTTTCTTAGTATTTTCAGTTTTAAGAAAATGTTTGGATTTTAGAAAAGTCTTTTCGGCCGGGCGCGGTGGCTCAAGCCTGTAATCCCAGCACTTTGGGAGGCCGAGACGGGTGGATCACGAGGTCAGGAGATCGAGACCATCCTGGCTAACATGGTGAAACCCCGTCTCTACTAAAAAATACAAAAAACTAGCCGGGCGAGGTGGCGGGCGCCTGTAGTCCCAGCTACTCGGGAGGCTGAGGCAGGAGAATGGCGTGAACCCGGGAGGCGGAGCTTGCAGTGAGCTGAGATCCGGCCACTGCACTCCAGCCTGGGTGATAGAGCAAGACTCCGTCTCAAAAAAAAAAAAAAAAAAAAAAAGAAACGTCTTTTCAAGTAACTGAATCCCATTAAAAGAAAGGAAATTCAAACTGATCATGACTAGAAAAGGCAAATGCACCCATTTTTTAACTAAAAATAGCTAATCAAGAGTTTAGAACTTTGCCTTTGGCACCATTCTCTGCATTTGTTTGACAGCTGACAAGCACTGTTCTAGAATTGAAATGTTATAAATTAAATACATTATTACCAAGAATTCATACTATGAAATATTGAGGATCAAAATATATTTATAGTAACAAGAACATATGAACCTATCTCACTATTAAAAGCTTTGGACTAATTCAGATATAATAAAGAAAATTTTACTAAATCATAATAAAGAAAATCATATCAAATATTTGGTTTTAGAAAGTTTAATTCACTACAAGACCATATTACATGCACGTGTTTGTATATATATCGTGTCTGTGTATGTCTGTATTTTCAAAAATCATAGTTCCTTTTTCTTTCACCACTTTGTTACCAATTAGTTTACGGTAATACCCTAATACCAATTAGTTTATAGTAATACTTACCCTAAAATTTTATTCATTCCATGTCTAGCAGCATAATGTAATGGAGTATTGTGCTGGTAGGGCTCCCCATAAGATGTATTTGGATCAAGAGATTCTTTTAGCTGAGGATTGTTTTCATATATTTGGCAGGCCAGGTTTTCATCACCATTGATGAGTGCTTTACGGAATTTGGTGGTTGTATTTCCCATGTTTTGTTTTGTTTTGTTTTTTCTGATAGGCAGTGGCACTTCTTTCCTTCTATCTTCAGCCACTTCTGGAACACTTCTGCAACATCTTTCACATTCTAATGAAGGAAAAGTTATTCAAATTAGATGTAAAACAATCATAAAAGAAACAGTAACACAATTAGGAACACTAAAAAAAATCTGGGAATCATCAATAAGGGAACCAACTATATTACATTTTACCAAATTTATCTTAACAGCCAAAAAAATCTCAAAGTTTTAGCACTGTCCAAATTAACTTCTTGTTAAACTGTAACACTTTCCCACACAGAGACTGTTAAGGTTTCACAGGCTGTCCTTTGGATTACAAAAATTATCTACATATGTAACTTTTCAATTTTCCTCTTCACATGGGCAGAAAATGAGCTTGACTGAATTTTATGGTTGAAAACACTTTAATTTCTGTATAAATTATGTATAAATCTTACTCAGCCAATTTGTAGGATAGTGAAAAATGTAGGAAATTTTGCCCAAACAAGAACTGCAGAAGAGGCATTAAAATGCAGCAAAGGAAAAGTGAAAGTGCTCAGTACTTTATGAGGACATCACAGAAAAGACTTAAAATGTAAACATACAGGAATACACAATTCAATGATACTCAGATCATCACAGAAAAGTACTAAAATTGATAATACACAGAACAATACAGTGATTATTCTACCATTTAAGACCATTAAATTTATTTCTTTCTGCTATACAGAATTCAAAACAAGTATGAAAACATCAAATGTTTATGCATACTATGTTTGGAAAGAGGTTATGATAATCATCACATGGGCAATGTGATTGCTAATTTATTTACTACTGAAGCAATGTGAAGTGGGTGGGGGAAGGCCATAGAAACAAACACTGGACTCGAAGTTCAAAATACCATATTTGCCTACAACTAGTTGTGTAATTTTAAGCAAGTTACTCATCCCCTAAAAGCCTCAGATTCCCATCTGTACAGCATGGAAAATGACCATTTCTTAGGTATGGCTATGAGGATTGTAAGAGTTACTTAAAGTGCCTAGTACGGTCCTTAGTTAATGAGTCCAATAAATGCTAGTTTCATTCTATTCCAATAAACGTTGTTTCTGGATCTATTCTTGAGCTATGATGAAAACGAGTGACAAAGAAAACAGCATATGCAAAGGCACGTATGAAAAAAAGGCCTACAGAAGGAACAGTTAAGTATGAATAGAGTTCTGCATCTCTAGCATTAGACTAACAAGAGATAAAACAAAAAATAGGTTGGGACCAGATAAGGAACTTACACTTTAACCCGAAAAGAATAGATAATTAAAGGCTTTCATGCAGGGCAATGATACAATTATTTCATGCTTTAGAAAATTATTGTGACAATGTAGAAGATAGAATAGAGGGAGGAAAACTTAGAGGCAGAGAATACAACAGTCTTTCATGTTACTCTATTAATGAGACCATCCTGGCTAACATGGTGAAACCCCGTCTCTACTAAAAAAAAAAAAAAAAAAAAAAACTAGCCGGGCGAGGTGGCGGGCGCCTGTAGTCCCAGCTACTCCGGAGGCTGAGGCAGGAGAATGGCGTAAACCCGGGAGGCGGAGCTTGCAGTAAGCTGACATCCAGCCACTGCACTCCAGCCTGGGCGACAGAGCAAGACTCCGTCTCAACAACAAAAAAAATAGGTGAAGGGTGTGGTGGCACATGCCTATATAATCCCAGTTACTCAAGAGGGTGAGGCAGGAGGATCACCTGAACCTAGGAGTTCGAAACCAGTTTGGGGAACATAGTGAGATCTCATCTCAAAACAAACAACAACAATAACAACAACAAACAGAGGTGAAAATAACATGCACAGTGTTCAACATAGGCTTTGTATAGGGTAGTTCTCAACCTTGGTTGTATCTTATAATAACCTGGGGAACTTCAGAGTCCTACTGACCAAACTACATCTCATAACAAAAATCAGAGTCCCTAGCGGAAGCACCCAGGCATAGGTATTTAAGCTCTTTATGTGATTTTCAACATGCAGACACCACTCTATAAAAGGCTTCTGGAACCCTGAAGCTAAATATCAGGGCAAGATGTCTGTCAAGCCTATTCTGGAGGTAGGCATTAACTACCTACTTACTATAGCAGCACAGTTTCTGGCCCATTACTGTATGTAATGAGGTCACCATTTGGGTTTTTTAAGGGTTCTTTATTATTGATTTTTTTATTTTAAATATGCAAATACATACATAGAGTAGAACTTTTTGAATATATGAACAAAGAAAGAATTTAAAAGCTCATGGTTTACTGCAAGAAAACCACTGGTAGCATTCTGATACACAACTACACTATTTAAATGTGTATGTGTGTGTTTGTTTGTATAAAATACATATGCATATACACAACATAAACATGTATACATTAATTGGATCATATGACATAATTAAGTTTTTAATTTTTCAGAGAGTTGCTAAACCTTTAGCCTAAAATATTACACTTTTATTGTTTCATCTTGAATAAGAGGAGCAAATCGTTCTCTCCCACACTATACATAATATAATACAGCTACTATTTGGAAACTTTCAGTTGTTTTGGTCCTTGATAGAATACAACTCAAATTATAAACATTTTCAGAGTTCTGGATTAGATTAATAAATAGCACATTTTCTGAGATTTACATTAGCACTTTAGTGAAATATTCTATAAGAAAAATAATTTGTATTTAAGAAGTAAAAAAATAAATATCTAAGAAAGTAATGTTATGGGGTACTCATTCAAAGTAACAAGTTTTTTAAAAAAAATCAATAATACTCTAAATGTGCATTAAATATTACTGTTAGTTGAAAAGGATAATGGCATTGAGAAGTCATTTTGTGGCTTTCAGTTATTTTCATATCTGTTTCATTTTAAAATTTTGATCGATGAGCCTGAAAGTCACTAAGAAATGCATTATTTAAATGGTCACAGCTCAATTCCCCTCAGATTTATCTTCACAAACCTTGCCTAGAAATTTGCCACATGTATCCTTTTCCCTAGCCACAGCTATTATTGCCTGAGGTGATTGTTCTCTCTTTGTTTGAATCAAAACCTCAAGTAATATTTCTGGAACTCCAAAATATGTCTATGTATAGAGCTTCATAAGGCAAGCATTGGAGTACCAAAGAGGCAAAAAGAATTCCTTATTTTGGCCTTCTAATTCTTTACAGAAAAACTGGGGCAAGGTTTCATCATCTGAGTAGTAAAGCACAGCACTTGATAAGTATTTAATGAGAAGAAGAAAAATGTAGCCTGGGTTGGGCGCGGTGGCTCACGCCTGTAATCCCAGCACTTTGGGAGCCTGAGGCAGGTGGACCACGAGGTCAAGGCGTTCAAGACCAGCCTGGCCAACACAGTAAAACCCTGTCTCTACTAAAAATACAAAAAATTAGCTGGGCATGGTTGTGGGTGCCTGTAATATCCGCTACTCAGGAGGCTGCGACAGGAGAATCAGTTGAACTTGGGAGGTGGAGCTTGCAGTGAGCTGAGATCATGCCACTGCACTCCAGCCCGGGCCACAGTGTGAGACTCAGTCTCAAAAAAAAAAAAAAAAGAAAAGAAAACTGTAGCCTGTTGATGGACTCCAGAAAGTTTTACTTAATTTCTGATTAACTTTTAATTGTGAATGCCTTTATAACTCTAGCTTTCTTTTTAAAAATTTTTACTTTTGTGGATACATAGTAGGTGTATATATTTGGGGAGTACATGAGATATTTTGAAACAGGCATGCAATGCATGATAATCACACCAGGGTAAATGGGGTATCCACCACCTCAAGCATTTGTCCTTTGTATTACAAACAAACCGATTATAATTTTTTTTTTTTTGAGACGGGATCTTGCACTGTTGCCCAAATTGGAGTGGAGCAGTGCAATCCCAGCTCACTGCAACCTCCGCCTCCCAAGTTCAAGCGATTCTCATGCCTCAGACTCCTGAGTAGCTGGAACTACAGGCATACACCACCACAACTGACTAATTTTTGTATTTTAGTGGAGACGGGGTTTCACCATTTTGGCCAGGCTGGTCTTGAACTCCTGACTTCAGGTGATCTGCCCACCTTGGCCTCCCAAAATGCTGAGATTATAGGTGTGAGTCACTGCACCTAGCCCAATTATATTCTTATAGTTATTTTTAAATGTACAATAAATTTTATAATCACTCTACTGTGATAGCAAGATCTTAATCACTCTATTTTTTTTTTTGTACCCATCAACCATCCCCAGTTCCCCTTCACCCTGCAACAACCCTTCCCTGCCTCTGGTAACCATTCTTCTACTTTCTATCTCCATGGCTTCAATTATTTTGACTTTCAACTCCCACAAATAAGTGTATAATTCTAGCTTCAAATCTCTGTCTCCCAATTGCACCATTGATAGGTTAATAATCTGTAACAAAAACTCAACAGTACTTAAATTAACAAACTACTCCTAGAAATCTTTTACAGAAGATGAAGTTCTTCAGAAATAAATAACCAAATCCTAATTCAACTATTCTCATAAAAATATTTTTAGTAAAAATAGTAACTATATAGAAGTATATAACTCACTCCCATTCTTCATTTTAACTGGATATGGGTCACACACACACACTCATACTCAATTTAGTCTTCTGCAGTTATCTGCACTATTGATAATAACAACCTTAAATCTACAACTAAACTCTTTAGCCAGTAGAGAAACAAGCAGAAAGTTCATTCAGGCAGCAGGTCCCAATATATATATACACACACACACACACTTTCATACACATACACAATTTAGTCTTCTGCAATTATCTGCACTACTGATAACAACAACCTTAAATCTATAACTAAACTCTTTAGCCAGTAGAGAAACAGGCAGGAAGTTCAGGCAGCAGGTCCCCACACAACCCTATCCCACTGCAGGCTGAAATCAAACAGATGAGTTTCTAAGATTCCAGGAAGCTCAAATTCCAAAGAAACGCTCTAATGGTTACTGTAATAATAATTCAAGAAAAGGAGAGGATGGGCTGGGCACAGTGGCTTACGCCTGTAATTCCAGAACTTTGGGAGGCTGAGGCAAGAGGATTGCTTGAGCCCAGGAGTTCAAGACAGCCTGGCCAACATGGCGAAACTCTGTCTCTACAAAAAATACAAAAATTAGCCAGGTGTGGTGGTGTACCCCTGTAGTCCCAGCTACTTGAGAGGCTTAGGTGGAAGAATGGCTTGAGCCCAGGAGGCGGAAGTTGCAGTGAGCCGAGATAGTGCTACTGTACTCCAGCCTGGGTGATAGAGCCAGACTTAACTTTCAAAGGGTAAGGTAAAGAAAGAAAACAAGACAGCAGAAAAAAGAAAAGTCAGTGGACAAAAAGCATGTGGGCAGATGAAATACTAAGCTCTCAACTTGTTCATTCACCCAGTCAACATGCATTTATTGACCAATGGTTATTTTGTCACTGTGCATCAGAATCACCTGAGGAGATGATTTCAACTGGTCTTAAGGGGGACGAGGCCAGAGTGGGAAATTTAAAAGCTTCCCAGTTGATTATAATGCATGTCAGAGTTTAGAACCATGGACAAATTTTGAAACTATGCTAAGCCAAAAGTAGCATCCAGAAATGTGATGGTGAGAAGCAATGTGGTAGGAGTCAGCTTGTTATCTACTTTACCAAGTAACTTAACCTCTTTGAGATGTTTCCTCAACTGTAAACCAGCAGTATTAATATCTACTTTCTTCAGTCAACAAATACAAATGAACAAACGGATAAAAATCACTACATTTATGAAGTTTATATTTCAGTGGGGATACACATATGAACACTGTAAGGCTTTGATTTGTTCTGTGTGCAGGTTTTTGAGCTTGATCTTTCTTGGCTCTTGCTTAACATTTTAAGAAAAAGACATTTAAGATTTATCCATGTTGATACATAATAGTATTCCACTGTATGGGTATACCACTACTGGTCTAATCATTCACTTATTGAAGGACTCTTCCAGTTGGGGCAATTATTAAGGCTGCCAATACATTCATATATAAGCTTTAAATGAACATAAGTTTTAATTTCTCTTGAGTAAATATCCAAGAGTGGAACTGCTGGGATATGTACTAAGTCACATGTTTAACTTTATAAGAAACCACCAAATTGGTTTTCAGAGCAAGTGTACCAGGATTCAGAGCATTCAGAGTTATTCTGAACCCTGGTCAGCATTTAGAATTGTTAGTTTCTAGTTAGTGGGATTTTTTTTTTTTTTTTTTGGTAGCCATATCAATGGATGTGTAGCAGTATTGTACAGCAGTTTTCATTTTCATTTCCCTAATGACGAATGATGTTGAACATGCTTTCATGCTTATCTGCCGTGCATACATCTTCATTTGTAAAGTGTCTGTTTAAATAATCTTTTGCCCATTTTTAAGATGAAATATTATTGAATTTGAGATCCAAATAGATGCTATAAAAAGTCCTTTGTTAGAAATGTAATTTGCAAATATTTCACTTTGAGCGAATTTGTATGTAAGGTGTTTTGCATATAGACATCCAATAGTTCCAGCACCATTTGTTGAAAAGATTTTCCCTTCTCCATTGAGTTCCCTTTGTATCTTCGTAAAAAGCCAATTGACTGTGTTCTATTTCTCTGTGTGTCTCTCTTTTTAGCAATTCTATATTGTCTTGATTACTGGGAGAACAAACATTTTAACAATACTAAGTCTCCTAATCCATGAACATGGTATTTCTATTTATGTCTTCTGTAATTGATTTTCAATGACAGTTTTGTAGTTTGTATCATACAAATGGTACACATATTTGTTAGATTTATACCTAAGTATTTCTTTTTGGGGGGTGCCATTATGAATCGTGCTTTAGAAAATGTCAAATGCCAAGAGTTCATATCTAGAATACAGAAATACAATTGAATTTGTATATTGACCCCATATTCTGAAAATGTGATAAATTCACTTATTAGTTCTAGGTTTTGTTTTTCTTTTTCATGAATTTTTTTTTGGGATTGTCTAAAGTAGATTTGTATTATCCATGAATGGTGGCAGTTCCCCCCCCTCCCTTTTTTTTTTTGAGACGGAGTCTTGCTCTGTCGCCCAGTCTGGAGTGCAGTGGCGCAATCTCGGCTCACTGCAAGCTCCACCTCCCAGGTTCAGGCCATTCTCCTGCTTCAGTCTCCCGAGCAGCTGGGACTAAAGGCGCATGCCGCCACGCCTGGCTAATTTTTTTGTATTTTTAGTAGAGACGGGGTTTCACCGTATTAGCCAGGGCAGTCTCGGTCTCCTAACCTCATGATCCGCCCGCCTTGGCCTCCCAAAGTGCTGGGATTACAGGTGTGAGCCACTGCGCCCGGCCTTTTTTTTTCTTTTATATCTGCACGTCTTCAGTTTATTTTTCTTGCCTTACTGCACTAGATGAATTTAAAAATTCATGGACAGAAGTTTGAGAAGAAACATGATATTTGCATGGACTCAAAGCATCTCCCCCAAGATATTTCAAAATTAGAATGTAAAAAACAGCAATTCACAGTGGAGAAGCACAGGAGATAATACTCTGACCAGAAACCACCACCTGTTACCTATTGACATCCTGTACCCCAACCTGATGCACTAAAAAAGGCACATAAGTTCTGTAGTACTCTTGTGAAAAAATTTGTAACATCCACCCAATATGAGAAAATATCACAGAAACTCAAGTTGAGAGATGTTCTACAAATAACTGGCTAGTACTCTTCAAAAGCGTCAAGGACATCAAAACAAGGCAGCACAACTGTTCACAGTTTAAAGGAGACTAAGGAGAAAGAAAACTAAATGCCATATAGGGCCCCAGACTGGATTCTGAAATGGATAAAATGACATTAATGGAAAACTGGTGAAATCTAAACACAGTAAATAGTTTAGTTAGTAGTACTGTACCAATGTTAATTTCTTACTTTTGATAACTATAGTTAATGCAAGGTGTTAACATGAGGGTGAAGGGCATACAGAAACTCTCTGTACTATTTTTGCAACCTTTCCATAAGTCTAAAAGTACTTAAAAATAAAAAGGTGAAAACAATTCTAGCTCCTGTGTTTTGGGAAGAGACTGCAGGAAAGCATGAATAGAAACAGGAAGGCCAATTTGCAGGTTACTAGGGTAAACCAGGCAACAGCTGATAGGTTCTTGTACCAGGACTGTAGCAACACAGGTGTTGAGAAGTTGTTTGGATTCTGGATATATTTTAAATAGCGTTTTCTCAAAGAAACCCTTAAAGATGTACACATAGTGGTATGGGTTATTAATCACCCAATAAAATAAAGCAACAAATGGAATAAAATAAGGATAATATCCCAAATTCACAAACCCTTGAAAGACAAGTTGTCTTCTAGAAAATAAATAGGCCACTCCAAGAAAAATCAATGTTATTTACTATGATTTTTGGCACCAAACATCGAACCTCTATGCAATCTCTTAACTCAAATTATTAAGCTGGGCCACATATAAATCACAAGGTCCACTGGTCCCTCTACATTAGATTTCCCTGATGGTGAAAAGAGACAAAGGAAGCGAAGGAAAGGTTTAAAACAGCTGCTGGAATCTAGGTACAATATGCACACCTTCTACTAAAAGGTACACATGCTGGTAATCAGGTCCAACATTAAAATATCTCATTTGGAGAGAAATAAGGAGAATGGCCTCTATTTGTTAGGGCATGGGATATTACAGTCAGCTTCAGGGATACCAGGGTTCAAGATCTGACCATATTTAACTTACAGGTGAAGGGGTAGTAGTAGTCATTAAATTACCTTTCTATAAAATCTCCAATGGTTTCCTATAGGTGACAGGATAAAGGCAAACTTAGGAATTGCATAACTAAGGCTACATCATCAAAGTGTTTTTAAGTACAATGAGTTTGCCTGAAGCTGGGGATTTGCACAGGGAATAAGCAGAGGTAAAGCTGTATAGCTAGGTAGGGCTGAACCCTTTGATTCCTACCCTAAGAGTTTGGCTTCAGCTTTAACATTCTCAACTTAATTTTAGGTCATCATAGTCTTTAGTGGTATTTCCTATTTCTGAAATGATAGCTCATTTATTATTCTGTCTACTCTGAACTTGGCCAGTGTAACTCAGTGTTATGTATAGATCTTGTTTCCTATGGCAGAATAATTAATGCAATATAGTTTAGTGAGTTGAAAGAACATTTAAGATAGAGCTAGTCGATCCCTTTTCCTAGCCAGGGGAACTGAGACACACAACACCTGGAAAATCGGGTAATTCCCACCCCAATACTGTGCTTTAAGCAAACATGCACACCAGGAGATTATATCTCACACCTGGCTGGGAGGGTCCCGCACCCACGGAGCCTCCCTCATTGCTAGCACAGCAGTCTGCCATCTAACTGCAAGGCAGCAGCGAGGCTGGGGGGGGGGGCGCCCACCATTGCTGAGGGGCGCCCACCATTGCTGAGGCTTAAGTAGGTAAACAAAGCCGCTGGGAAGCTCGAACTGGGTGGAGCTCACAGCAACTCAAGGAAGCCTGCCTGTCTCTGTAGACTCCACCTCTGGGGACAGGGCACAGCTAAACAACAACAACAATAACAACAACAACAACAAAAAAGCAGCAGAAAACTCTGCAGACGCAAATGACTCTGTCTGACAGCTTTGAAGAGAGCAGTGGATCTTCCAACACGGAGGTTGAGATCTGAGAA
>NW_012119655.1:528584-559178 GCF_000951035.1 Colobus angolensis palliatus | reverse complement strand
TACCAACATGGCACAAGTATACATATGTAACAAACCTGCACGTTATGCACATGTACCCTAGAACTTAAAGTATAATAATAATAAATAAATAAATAAATAAAAAATAAAAAATTCTCAAAAAAATAAGATAGAGCTAGTCTAGAACTTGGCAAGTATTTTAATGACAACTGAGGGTTTCTCATCTAGAAAATAATATTCATTTTAGAAGGCTGTTGTAAAGATTAAATTTGATAACACATACAGAGCTTCACAATTCATAAGAAATTATCTAACATAACTTATCTTCCATTTACGACTACAAAGTCCACCAATATAAAAACACACCTTATACTTTTCTATATGAAAAATGTTTATAGTATAAAATTTGTGTGAATTTAAAAAATTATAGGACTAGAAAGAACTACATTTAAATCTACCCAGCCTAGTCCAGATGCAGTGGCTCACGCCTGTAATCCTAACACTTTGGGAGGCCAAGGTGGGTGTATCACTTGAGGTCAGGAGTTTGAGATCAGCCTGGCCAACATGGTGAAACCCTATCTACTAAAAACACAAAAATTTGTGGGAAATCGCTTGAACCCGGGAGGCAGAGGTTGCAGTGAGCCGAGATAGTGCCACTGCACTTCAGTCTGGGCAACAGAGAGAGGCTCTGTCTCAAAAAAAAAAAAAAAAAAAAATCTACCCAGCCTCTACTTCAAGATTTAACCATGAAAGCTCCAGTCATAAAGCCTCCAAACATTCATGGCTTGTTCTAAGTAAATAATTACCTTCTACGTTAGATACCTAAAAAGCTTATCCTAAATTTGGCTACAGAATGTCACTGAATAAAATAAAAACAATGTCCTAAATTCACAAACCCTTGAAGGACCAGTTGTTCACTGGAAAATAAGTAGAAAGGTCACTCCAAGAAAAATCAATACTATTCACTACTATTTTGGGTAGCAAATATCTAATCTATATGCAATCACTTACAAATTATTAAGCTGGGCCATGAGTAAATAACAAGTTCCATTTAGGACAATATATTATGTACTTCTCTATGTGAAAAAAGAAAAGAAAGAAAGAAGGAACAAACAAACGAATGAATGAAGAAAGGTAAAAGAAGGAACAAATGAAAAAAGAAAATAAAATGCTAAGAAAATATGAATTTTTAAAAATTAAAATGACTTAATGCTAATTTCCCCCATTTATTCTTTTAAGAACTGAGATGTCAAATATTGGCAAACTAGTTTTTAAGTCCATAAAGATTTAGGAAACAAACAATAACAATAAAAGCATTAGAAAGTATTACAGTAAGATGAAACTGGTGTAGTTCACTCAGAAAATGATTTGCAATAAAAAGGCTGAATCTGATTGACCAACTGACAATAAAGAAGGCCTTTAGAAATGTAACGGCAATCAGGGCAGAGTCTACTGAGAAATTTTATGTTCCCCATAGGTAACACACTATAGCCTCTGTTCCTTATGCGCCCTGACTTCCCAATATATGCCTCTTTATCTTCGTCCTATTACTAAAATAGATTGTTAAAATCTAAGGTATTCTATGCATTGTTATAAACAAAAAAAACTGTGCTGAGTGCAAACATTAATGAACATAACTTAAGGTGTAGTTTAAATGTCACAAATATTATATTGAAAAGTTAACTTGTATTCATCTAAAGTAAAGAATAAGGAAAGTGGCTGGGCACAGTGGCTCATGCCTGTAATCCCAGCACTTTGGGAGGCTGAGGTAGGGGGATCACGAGGTCAGGAGATGGAGACCAGCCTGGCCAACATGATGAAACTCCGTCTCTACTAAAAATACAAAAATTAGCGGGGCCTGGTGGCACATGCCTATAGTCTCAGCTACTCAGGAAGCAGAGGTAGGAGGTCACCTGAGCCAGGGAGACGGAGGTTGCAGTGAGCCGACACTGCGCCACTGCACTCCAGCCTGGGAAACACAGTGAGACCCAGTCTCAAAATAAAATAAAATAAAATAAAAATAAAATATAAACACTCTACACTTAGGCCACATTAAATTTATTTAAAAAAGAAAATAATTATACAGTGATGTTACGAGGTCATTAGGCAATAGGAATTTTTTCAGTTCCATTTATAATCTTACGGGACCATTGTGGTAGATCAAAATATTGTTATGTGGCACATGACCGTACTAACTGAAGGGGACACAGAATTCCTAAGTACAAAACCAGGAGCAGGAGACAGACCTTATACTGGGAGTACGTGCAAAACATACACACCTTTGGCAGGGAGCAAAGAGGTCTTAGTCTGAAATGCTGCTAAAAATGAAGTCTGGTTTAGGAGATTTGGGGCTTAGCTTAACAAACTGCATATTAAGTTGAAGTCCAAAGTGGCTTTACTCTGGAAGAAGTTCATGAATACCCCGTTTGCAGGAAAACTTCCAAGTATTAGAGGGTAGTGAAAATTACCTGAGCTGAGAAAAATCTTTTAACCGAGAAAGCAACTTCCCTATAATATAAATTCCAGAATTAAAATTCACTTTTCTGTTATTCCAGTATCTTAACATGGCAGCAGTCCAAATAAAATGGCTACATAAACACAAAAGTATTATGAGAGTAATAAAAACATCTATGGCAGTTTGGCTGTCTGAGGTTTCTCAGTAAGCAAGGAGATAATATAACATATTCTGGCTCCTCTTAGATATATTTTAGATCTACATAGCTTTCACAGTGTAAAAAAGGATACTGTAGTTACAGAAGAAATGAAAATAGCTGCAAAAGCTATATTCAAAAGCCTGCTTCTTTTTGCCAAACTGGCAAATGAACACTGAAAATAGCTAGCATGAGGTCTACAAGCAGAAAACTGTTGAAACTTGGAATACAACTACTGTATGAAACATCACTCTTACTTTTTTATTTCCCATGAAAACACAATTACCTATAATGATCACAGCCCTCTAAATAAGTAAATTTTCAGATGGCTGAAAATTTTCATAGGCACTATTCAGCTTTTATACATTTGACTTTTCCACTACTCAAAATGTTGTGTTATACTTTAACTTCCCCTTCACAACTATTTCTCAAACTTTGAATTTAGGATTTTATACAGTGACTGAAAAATAAATATTTCAAGCTCTTACACTATGGTGCTGTCAGCAAAGAGTTTAATTTTAGCAACTTCAGCATGTCTATTCAGTGTTGGCTTTCATAATTTTTGAATAATTTATTGTCCTTAATGCAAAAATACAAGTGAAAATGTTAAACTGGAACAGTTTATCTTGGAATTAGGAAGCCAAGGTCTCAAAGCTAATGCATCTAAGACAGACACAAAAATTACTTACGTTGGCCGGGTATGGTGGCTCATGCCTGTAATCTCAGCACTTTGGGAGGCAGAGGTAGGTAGATTGCTTGGCAAGACCAGCCTGGGCAACAGGGCAAAACCCTGTCTCTACTAAAAATACAAAAAAATAGCCAAGCATGGTGGCATGTGTCTGTAATGCCAGCTACTTGGGAGGCTGAGGTGAGAGGATCACTTGAGCCTGGGGAGCAGAGGGTGTGGTGCACCGAGATGGCACCACTGAACTCCAGCCTGGGTGACAGAGACCCTGTCTCAAAAAAGAGAGAAAGAAAAAAAATACTTATGCCCCAAAAGGTGAACTTTTAGCCTCAAATGAGGCCCCATAAATCTAAATCAATCACATTTTCTATTAAAGAAAAAAGATAAAAATTACACACAATTATAGAAGTTTAGAAATCTATAGTCAAATATCTTTTGAAGTAATTTTTACTGCTTTTAAGCAGTGTTAAATGCTTGAAATTTTTTTAAAAAGTGAATTCTATGTTTACACTTTGGGGAACTGATTTCTCTCTAATATACCTTTAATACTTATGTACATATAAAATTAGTACAAGTTCACAAAATATTAGAAGACAATAATTCCCTTTCTCAAACTAACTACAAAAAAAAAAAAACTACAAATTGCTACAGTACAAAACTGTTTAGATTATATTCATTGGAAAAGAACTCGCTCCACCACCCACCGTTGCAAAGTCATTGAGTCTTCCTAATTTTGCTGTGTCCTCCACCATTAGGTACTGTTTATTACCCATTATCATCACTACAGGGGAAAATCTAGAGGTATTATATTGTGTCAGAGTACAAAACTATTTCACTCCTAGGAGCTCTCCTTTTTAATTCTTCATTGTCCTGCTGAACCTAAATGAATTTATTAAGTTAAATTAAGTTTATTCAATATTACAATTTCAGCCCCATTTGTCTGAGGACGTTCTACTTTATTATTTGGAAAAGAGTTAGCATAGCAGGCCTCAGAAGGCTATCCTTAGAAAAGCCTCTTGCAAGGTTGATCCATGGCTGGTGTCTGGGAACTTGGATTTCAGGAGGGTTCCCACCACTCAGGAATCCTTCAAAGTGCCAAAATTGTTTGTATAAATAATGTGGTACATGCTAATCACCTGCTTTTCTTCAGAAAGTCTGGAATATCGGCACATGCTAGTCAGAAGGTACCTACGTGACCAGCTGTCAATCAAAACCTTGGACACTGAGTCTCTAAAGAACTTCTTTGGCAGATTACATTTCATACACATTGTCATAATTCAATGCTGGATAAATTATGTAAATTACATACATATTGTATGATTCCATGGGAAGAAGACTCTTGGAAGCTTGCGCCTGGTTTCCTTTGGGCTTCACTCCATGAACCTTTTCCCTTTGCTGATTTTGCTTCAAATCCTTTTCCCGTTAAGTTTAGCTTTGAACTATATGCTGAGTCCTGTGAGCTCTCTAAGAGAATCACTGAACCTGGTGGTGGTCTTGAGGACCCCTGAAAAAGGTGGTGTCAGAAGCGGGATTTACCAGACCATCCCACTAAAATATGGCAAATGCATTGTTTGGGAAAAGAAAGGATGAATATCACAAACCTTTGATGCCTGGGCAGCTATGGAATTATTCATAATATGAAACAGTAGGTAAGCTGCTTTTTGTTATGAGAGATAAAAGTTGCCGGTGAGATTTGAGAATGACAGATCCAATGCTGGGAGAGTTCACCTGCTGATCCCCTGGCTGCTTTGGCAATTTTGGCTAAAGTTGGGGGTTGGGGGATACATCCAAGGTGATGTCTTTTGTTTCTGTTCTTTCCTGAGATAGGAGGAGAAAGAGTCCAAATATTACTAAAAGTGAGCACTGAGTGGGCAAAAAATGTTAAAAGTTTACACTGTTTTCTCCTCCAAGTGCCAGGGATAAAGGTTAAATCAACTCCCAAGGCTGGAGTAAAGCTTTAGATAAACTCAGAGGAAAAAAAGACGGGGGGTGCCCTCCAAATGTTTCTTAAGCCTAGCTGCTGCTGCACCAACCCCATCACCCTTGCATTCCATCCAAGATCTACACAAATCTTCCCACCCCCCCCGCCACTGTAATATGAACCTATAAATGAGAAATTTACTGCTACGAGTTTAAATAAACGTGTAATTAAATAGGAAAAAGGAAATTTTCACAAAATCATTTTGTATTTTGTGGGCATTGCATCTGGATGTATGATGAAAGTGATGTAAAACGTTGTATGTTTATAATTTCATAAATGCTAGGGGGATCATCCCAATCAGGAAAGCCGAAAAGAAGAACCGTTAATGGGACAAAACTCCCTTGCTTTCTGCTGCTGGTGAGCAGAACACTTTTTGAGTATCAGAAACAGAGTAAGTCTCCATAGCTGATGATTTTTGCCTGCTAGAATTGTCTGCAGTTAAAGGGAAGCAATTTCTAGATGCAGGTACACATTTAGTTTTAAAAACCAGTTTTTATTTACTAATGAGCTCTTATAAAATCAGATTCTGACCCTTAGAGGCTGACAGTTTTTCATCCTGATGTGTATGTGTACGTGTGTGTGTTTGTGTGTGTGTGTGTGTGTGTTTTTTTTTTGAGTGGGTCAATTTTGACTCTAAGGTTGTCATGATAAAAAAGGCTTAAGAAAAAGCCTTGCTTGTCACTTGGACATGGAACACAGCTGTCTGGTTTTGCAGAGTCTCAGCTTTCTTGCTGCAAAGACTAACTGCAAGCTTTTTGGGAATGTTAAATTCACAGGTCCTAATTACCTGGGCCTATTAGCTAAAACTGTCTGATATGGGCTGTTTCAGCCTCTCAGCATGAGCTCTGCTGAACGAAAAGCAGGAACAGGCTCAATGAACAGAACTCTGACTCTGGGACTGCTGCAAATTTAGGACACCTCTCTGTCGGCCCTAAACTATGAAAAATATCAATAGATGCCAGCTGGATTGTCTGGGTCACATCCAAATGCCCACAGGAAAGGACTTATTCTCTGATGGGACAATCTAAAATTGAGCTGCTGATCGACTCTATATTTCGATGAAGTAGCTAATTGCATTCTTAATTAGTGATTCCTGCCAAAACCTACAAGTTGGGGCACATCACAAGGAGTATGACCCCTCCACACCTATTCCTGACAGACTGGACTCTGGACTCCCTTTAGGGCAGGGGTCCCCAATCCCCGGGCTGTAGCCTGGTACCTGTCCATGGCCTATTAGGAACCAGGCAACACAGTAGGAGGCGAGCAGTGGGCAAGTGAGCATTACCCCAAGTTCTGCCTCCTGTCAGATCAGTGCAGCATTAGATTCTCATAGGAGTGCAAACTCTATTGTGAACTGCACACACAAGGGATCTAGGCTGTGTGCTCATTATGCCTGATGATCTGAGGTAGAAGAGTTTCATCCCAACACCATCCCTACTCTGTTGTATGTGGAAAAACTGTCTTCACATAACCGGTCCCCAGTACCAAAAAGTTTGGGGACCACTGCTCTAGGGGATGCCTCACCGCTTCTGCCTTGTGTTCGGGTTTCTTGATTCGTTGCAACTTACAATAGACTGCTAAACCTGAGTCTACTTCCCTTACCTTTCTCCTCGCACACACATCTTAGAGAGACAGTTTGATTATTAAAGGAAGCTTTCCCCAAAAAGGGATTTTTTCCTAGGCTGCTCACCAGGTAATTGGTTAGGAAAAAAAGCGTGGGGAAGTTATGTAAATTCATTATGAAAATTTTTGAAAATTCAGAGTTCATCCTGACCAATTCCTGAATATAATGTATCTTTCTGGTCAAATTATATAAATATATTGTTCTAAGAAAATGCTTTTGTCCCTCTTGCACTCAACCTTTTGGGATAAAAACTCTGGATGAGAACAAGAGACAGCTGAAAAATTATGAAGTTAAGATTGTTAAATGGGACACATTTTGTAACAAGACATAAAACAAAAACCTGGCACCTATGGAGGCATAGGAAATGATCTGTTTTTCAGAACTGTTTTTGGAAGTGTTCCTCTTTTCCTGAAGGAAAACTTCCCATGCTGCCTTCCTAAGTGTCTTCAGCACTTTGAACTCAAACTGACTGCTGAGCCTATGATTACACCTAACAGCCCTGACTACGAGACAGCAGAGGCTGGCCCAGCTTCTGCACTTTCTTTTTCCTTGTTTAAAAAAATCTTTATTTTATTATTTATTTATTTTGAGATAGGGTCTCATTCTGTAGCCCAGGCTGGAGTACAGTGGTATGATCATAGCTCACTGAAACCTTGAACTCCTGGGCTCAAGCAATCTTCCCACCTTAGCCTCCTGAGTAGCTAGGACCACAGACACGCATCATCATGCCTGGGTAATTTTTTATTTTTTTTTGCAGAGACAGGGTCTTGCTGTGTTGTTCAGGTTGGTCTTGAACTCCTGACCTCAGGTGATCCACCTGCCTCGGCATCCCAAAGTGCTGGGATTACAAGCGTGAGCTACCATGCCTGGCCTAATTTTTTTATTTTTAGTAGAGAAGAGGTCTCCCTATGTTGCCCAGGCTGGTCTTAAACTCCTGCCTTCAAGCGATCCTCTGGCACTGGCCTCCCAAACTGCTGGGATTACAGGTGTGAGCCTCCACACCCACTCCCTGCACTTTCACACAGAACATCCATAAATATTGTCATCCACAGATGTGAGGCAAACGAACTGGTATGGACAAGCAAATCTGTTTGGAACTGACTGTATTTAGGCATTCTGGAAACCAAATACCAAACTGAATTAACTGGACTGGAAACTCTTGGGCAGGAGACCCAGTGGTGAGAGTTCATACTGGGGACTGCCTGACTAATACAGATGCTCCTCGACTTATGATGGGGTTATATCTGAATAAAGCCACTGTTAAGTCAAAACCATAAGTCAAAAATGCATTTAATACCCCTGTAAACCAATCATAAAGTTAAAAAACTGTAATTCAAATAATCATTAAGTCAAGGACTGTCTGCATATGTCCTGTTTGGAGTATCCTAACAATTGTGAATTCTTTGTTTCCAGGAGTACCGTATTAGTCCATTTTCACAGTGCTATAAATACCTGAGACTGGTTTATAAAGAAAAGAGGTTAAATTGGCTCATGGTTCTGCAGGCTGTACAGGAAGCATGATGACCGCATCTGCTCCACTTCTGGGGAGGCCTCAGGAAACTTACAATCATGGCAGAAGGAAAAGGAGGAGCAGACACTTCAAATGGTGGGAGCAGGAGCAAGAGAAAGAGCAAGGGGGGAGGTGCTAAGCACTTTTACACAACCAGGTCTCACAAAAACTCACTTATTATCACAGCAAGGGGATGGTGCTAAACCATTCATGAGAAATTCGCCCCCATGATGCAATCACCTCCCACCGGGCCCAACTTCAACATTACGGATTACAATTCAACAAGAGATTTGGTAGAGACACAGATCCAAACTATATCAGGTACTATGAGTGTCCTCTGGAAATGCACTCCTTTCATGTCTACCCTGATTATCAGGACACTGCTGAAAAGCCTGAAGAACTTACATGATTCAACTTAACCAGATATGTGCTGTCCAAACTGATGCTTCAGGCCAGATAAAAACGAAACTAAAATGCAGAAACTGAAGGCGGAAGCCACCTGGCTTTCTATGATAGACCTTTATAATCAATGAAATTTGTTTTAACTAGCTGAATTCTGGACCTCTAAAGAGCTTAGTTGTCAAGGTACCTTGGCTAAATGCCAAGGCAGTGGACCATGCAGAAAAAAGTTAACATATCAGGCTTGAGATGGCTATCCTTACAAAGGCCTGCTTGCAAGACTGCCCCATGATTGATATCTGGAAACTTGAATTCCTCTCCTAGGGAATAAACTTTTGATCTTTTAAGGTTTCCATAGTGGAGACAGGAATTTTTAAAGTTTTAGAAAAAAAGATGGCGTCAGTATAGTGTCTGTGTCTGTCACAGATGCCATTTCTACCTATTAAATTGGTAAATGAGTTTGGAAACACAAATAGAAGCCATTACTCACTGCTGGTGGAGGTACAATTTGGAACAATTGTTCTGTAGAATAATTTTACAGTATTTGTTCATATTGAAGACAAATATGCCTTGGACCTAGAATCCTGACTTTACATATATTCACCTCTCTATATTACCTAATATATGTATTTTCTGTATCTAAATGAGATGTAGTAAGACCAACTTTTAAGAAGCTAAAAATATCAGAGTACATCTATGTACTAAGTATAGTTTTGCAAAACTTTTTAATTATATGTAGATGTAGATATATCACACACAAAGACATACGGCATGTGTATGTGTACATAAGGTTATGATATAAAATTACTTATTGTGGGTTATAATTTTGAAAAAGTAATGGATATTATCCTAGGATAACTCCTGTAACAGGTACACAAAGAGACATGTACAGTGATGCTTATTTTGGCATTATTTATAATAGCAGGGGTTAGGCAACCAGCAAGAGCTACTGTAGGATGAAACTGACTTGGTTGTTTTATTATGTATCCCAACTGTCAAAATCTTTAGGTCTATTCCTTTAGGCTAAGTGGAGGAAAGAAGCTGGGGGAGGTCTCGCCATTTAGTTTGTACACTTCTACTTAATCCCAACTCCAAAATGGTGCATCACCCCCCGCTCTATGTCCCTGTCCTTCTGGCACACTTTTTCCAGGTTAATATACCTCCTGTCTTCTTCCTGCCATTTGGGATTGAATTAATTTTTCATTGTGTAGGACTGTCCCTCACATTTTGCAATGTTAATCATCCCTGACCTCTGCCAATTAAATATCTGTAGTGTTTTTCAGACATTGTTACAACTTTTTCCAGGTATTTTCTAACACCCTCCTGAGTTGGTAATGGGCAGCACCACCCCAACTCACAGGAATAAATCATTAAAACAATTGGGAACAATACTTTTTAAACATCTGCTCATTTGATTCAAAGTAGACTTACATCAGTAATATCTAAGTACAGAGATGTCTATGTCATACTCCCCAGTAATCAAGTGAAAATGAAAACTTAGTCAATATGCTCCTGAAATCCCATTAAATGAGAATAAATTAAGAAAAAAGGATAAATCAACAAGGTCGAAAAGAATGAGAGGAAACAACAGCAGATGAAAACTTTCAAAAAAGCTGGAATTTTTTTTTTTTTTAATTTCAAAAAAGCTGGAATTTTGAAAGCTGGAAAACAAATACACAAAAGGCAACTAGTTTAGCAAAGCTAAATTGAGTAAGCAAAGGTCAAACCTAATTCTATAACCAAGAAAGAAAAAAAGGCTTCCTACTTTTTATTAAAGAACACCAAGAACACCAAAAAGTCTCAGAAATTGGAGGTATAGGTAGCTTTGAAGTATGGGATGTGGCTAAAAACTGCAGAGACTGAAATATATATATATATTTTGAGACAGGGTCTCATTCTGTTGCCCAGGCTGGAGTGCAGTGTGCTATCACAGCTCACTGTAGTCTTCACCTCCTGGGCTCGGGCTATCCTTCTGCCTCAGCCTCCCATGTAGATACTTTTTTGTATTTTTTTTTGTAATGACAGGGTTCTGCAGGCGGGGTATGTTGCCCAGACTGATCTCAAACTCCTGGCGTCAAGTGATCTTCCCTTCTTGGCCTCCCAAAGTGCTGGGATTACAGGCATGTGCCACCACACTTGGCCAAAAAATCTTATAAGGAGTTAAGAATGATCAGATTCTCTGTCCCAGCTAATGCAGCTGAGCTAGTGCTCCTGTTCTGAAACACTGCTCTTGTTTTTTTTTTTAAATGACCACAAAGAAAATTACCAGATTTACAAAAGTATGTATGATAAATGTACATGGCAAACATCCTTATGCATCTAAAATGCAATTTCCATACTTAAAACCCTTCAATATAGTAGTTACTGTAAATTTTTTTAAAGGCACACTCATATAACTTACTAGAGTAGAATTTACAAACTAATTTTGACCTAAGCATAAACTATCTTTTATTACTGATATTTTGTGTAAATTTCCTACTGCTCTAAGGTGAGTTTAGGTTCCTTAAAGTTAGGGACTATATCTACACTCTTGTTTTTGTTTTTTCAAATCTGCAGTGCCCAGTAGCGTTTTGTATATTATCAATACAAGCTTTAAAAATTGTTTGTAGGTACTCGAACTTTAAGAATAAATAATAATACCAGTAGTTCAGGGGAGGGAGGTAAAACAAATTCTTGATTGGAAACAGAAAAGTTTATTAAAAAGCTGTCTGAGACCACAGGTGGTGACTCACACCTGTAATCCCAACACATTCAGGAAGTCGAGGTGGGACGATTGTTTGAGCCCAAGAGTTCAAGACCAGCCTGCGCAACATAGTGGGACTTCATCTCTACAAAAAATAGAAAAATTAGCCAGCCATGGTGGCACACACTTGTAGTACCTGCTACTCAGGAGGCTGAGGTGTGAGCCCAAGAGTTCAAGACCAGCCTGGGCAACATAGTGGGACTTCATCCCTACAAAAAATAGAAAAATTAGCCAGCCATGGTGGCACACACTTGTAGTACCTGCTATTCAGGAGGCTGAGGTGGGAGGATCGCTTGAGCTCAGGAGGTCAAGGCTGCAGTGAGCTTTGATCATGTCACTGCACTCCAGCCTTGGTGACAGAGTGGTTTCCTATCTCAAAAAAAAAAAAAGGTTGTCTGAAATATTAACCAATATTAAGTAGTGAATCTTTAATGCAATCATTTCCCAAGTGCTACAAACCTCCACTCCCTCTGTATTAGTTCTTGCCTGCCATCCTCTCCTGCCTGGCAGACTATAATCACCCATCTTCCATCTGTTTTCCCTTCTATAATCATCCACCTATTTTCCCTACATTTACTTCATCTTCATCAATGATTCTAGTAGTTATTTCTGTAACAATGATTCTCACTATTTAGGGAATGCAATCTTGGTTGTGAGGCACAGAGGAACTCTACTGGGTGATCTAGGAGAGGTTTCTGGATCACAAAATGAACCTCATAGTAATAAATCATTTTTTCTGTTTATGGATGTTGTCTAGAGACAGAAAGGACAAATATGCAAAGAATCCTAATTCTTTATGATGTCATTCAATCACTGAATTAACCAGTCCTTGATCCATCCTATCTGAGTTCCACTGAATAAGATGATAAATCATTCTGTTTTATGCCATTTTGTGTGACAAAATAAATTTACCATTGTTCATGCTCAAATAAGTTTTCTATTTCTTGAATTTGAAGGCATTCTAACTCATACATAAATTTTCTTTCTTGACTTTCCTGGAACTGATAACTGTTACCTTTTTTGCACTTACAGGGGCCACCATAATATATGTAGTCCATTGTTGACCAAAATGTTATATGGCAAATACTGTACTTACATAGAGTACTATATAAATCCAATAATACTGCATTTTCACTATACTTTTTCTACATTTTGATATGTTTCAATACACAAATACTTACCATTTGGTTACAATACAACTGCCTACAGCATTCAGTACAGTAACATGCTGTACAGGTTTATAGTCTAGGAAAAATAGGCTTTTACATATAACCTGGGTGTACAGTAGGCTATACCATCTAGGTTGGTGTAAGTATACTCTATGATGTTCACATGACAAAATCATCTAATGATGTATTTCTCAAAATGTATCCCCATTTTAAGTGACATACGACTATATTCTTATTTTTTCCAAAATGTTCCATCAGATTCATCATTATCCACATTATTCTCCATATGCAAAATAATCTATCATAATCCCTATTGCACTCCCTACTCTGAGATCCCCTCCTACACCAATCTGGGCCAGATACTCTATGGCCCTGCTGCACAACTGTCATCCTAGGGCTTTTTATTCTGGATCTGGTTCTGCTGTACAGTTTTAGGATAAATCTTCCTCCCTCTTGCACTATGCCTTCATTTTGCTAGAGCACATGCACTAGTAGCCTACTGAGAAAGAAAACAATTAAAGGTAAAGTTTTTATCCTTTTCTTCTACTCTCTCCTTCTACAAGGTTGCTGACAATTTTGACGTAATTACTTTATCATCATTTAGCATACAATATTACTGCTAGGTATCTTAATTCTCAATACATTTAAATGTCACTCATTTTGTTCTCTGTGGAATTTTCAGGATCTTCTCTTTATCTCCCCATGGATCTCCATAGTTATAAAATTTCACTGATATGCCTTGGTGCGGTTCCGTTTTTTTAATTGTGGTAAAATATACATAATATAAAATTTACCATTTTAATCATTTTTAGGCATACAATTCAGTGGCATTAAGTATATGCACATTGTTGTGCAACCATCACCACCACTCAAGTCCAAAATTTTTTCATTTTCTAAAACTGAAAGTCCATACCCACTAAGCACTAGCTCTTCATTTCCCCTTCCCCTAGTAACTACCATTCTGTTTTCTATCTCCATGAAATCATGTGGTTCTTTTTAAAATTCACTTTTCTAATACGGAGATCCAGCTCCTTCGTTCACATCTTGGATAAATTATTTGATCAATTCTGCCTGTCCATTTCATTTCCCTGCTCTACCTTTTTGGAACTCCAATATTTGGATGATGGACCTTCTAGCTAGAGCCTTTAATTTTCCAATCTTTGTCTCATCTTTAATCTCTACCTTTTATTCTACTTTAAGGGAAATCTCCCTAACTTTATCTTCAAACTATTCTACTCAATCTAGATTCCTGCTATCATATTTTAATTTCCATAGCTCTTTCTTGTCATCTTGTTGCTCCTTTTCCTATAATATCCTATATTTGCAGCACAGACTTAATGTCTCAGCTATACAAAGGCATTAAATATTCTTTTAAAAAAGTTTTCCAGGCTCAACATAGTTAGAGGTGTCAATTCTCCCCAAACTGGTCTATAGACTTAATGCCATTACAATCAAACTCCTGGCAAGAATTTTTATAGATACAGCTGATTCCAAAATTTGTATGGAAAGGCAAAGGAACTAGAATAACTAAAAAATTTTTAAAAAGAAGAACAAGGTTCAAGGAAACACACTAACTGATCTTAAATCTTACTCTAAAGCATAACAATTAAGACAGGGTCATATTGGCAGAGGGATAGACACAGATTCATGCAACAGAAAAGAATTCAGAAATAGGTGTATACAAATATGGTCAACTTATTTTTAACAACGGAGCAAAAGAACTCGATGGAGAAAGGGTAGTTTTTTCAACAAACGTTGTTGGAACTATTACACAACCACATGGAGAAAAAAAAAGTGCCATCACCTAAGATACAAGGACAACTTATACAAAAATTAACTAAAAATGGATCAAAGATTGAAAAGTAAGACTTAAAACTATAAAACTTTTAGAAGAAAAAACACAGGAGAAAATCTTCATGACCTGGGATTAGGAAGAATTCTTAACATAACAACAAAAGCATTATCTATAAAAGAAAAAAATTGACAAATTGGACTTGATCAAAATTATAAACCTGTACTTTGCAAAAGAGACTGTTATTAAGAGAATGAAAAGAAAAACTACAGACTGGGAGAAAATATTTGCAAATCACACATCCAACAAAGAAAATGCTACAACCTAGATGAATCTCAAAGGTATTATGCTGAATGCAAGAAACCAAGTCTCAAAGGGCTATATACTATATGATTCTATTGATATGACATTCTCAAAAAAAAAAAAAAAAAACCTGTAGCAATGGAAAACAGACCAGTGGTTGCTAAAGGCTAGCGAGTGGGAGAGGGTATGACTATACAAGGATGGGACAAGGGAGTTTTCTTGGGGTGACAGAACTGTCTGAATCCTGATTATGATGGTGGTTATACTAATCTACACGTGTTAAAATTCATAGAACTGTATATCCAAATATGCCCATTTTACTGTATGAGAATTTAAAAAGAAAAAGTTTTCTTCTACTACCTGAATTACTGAAAATCATGCAAGTCTCCCCTACCCCAACTTATTTGTTTCAGCCTCTCTCTGTCATGGTACAGAAGTTACTCAAGTGTCTTTTTGGCTCATTATTCAGTTAAGAGTACTTCAAAATGACTGGAGGCCAGGTGTGGTGGCTCATGCTTATAATCCCAGCACTTTGGGAGGCTGAGGCAGGAGGATCGCTTGAGTCCAGGAGTTAGAGACCAGCCTAGGCAGTATAGTGAGACCTTGTCTGTACAAAAAATTAAAAAATTAGCCAGGCATGGTGGCATGCGCCTACAGTCCCAGCTACTCGGGTGGCTGAGGTGTGAGGATCATTTGAGCCCAGGAAGTCGAGGCTGTAGTAAGCCGTGATGACACCACTGCACTCCAGCTTGGGTGACAAGAGTGAGACCCTATTTCCAAAAAAAAATTTTTTTTAAAGACCAGAAACTGTTCTCACTTATAGATGGGAATTGAACAATGAGATCACTTGGACACAGGGCAGGGAACATCACACACTGGGGCCTGTCGGGAGTGCGGGGGGCTTGGGGAGGGACAGCATTAGGAGAAATACCTAATGTAAATGATGAGTTGATGGGTGCAGCAAACCAACACGGCACATGTATACCTATGTATCAAACCTGCATGCTGTACTCATGTACCCTAGAACTTAAAGTACAATTTAAAAAAAAAAAAAAAAAAAAAGACCAGAAACTGTATTATGGGTAGTTATAGAAGAGATAGTTGAACACTTTCAGTTATAGGAAAGAAAGAAGATACAACACCAAGGTAGCCAATATATTTTAGGTGATGCCTGCTAACCCCTTGGAAGGTATCAATGAATCAAGTTACCACAAGTTTATACAGAATAAAGTCAGAATAATTCTAGTCTATACTAGGGCAACAGGGTCCTATAAAATGTTTGTTAACAGTAAATGGGTTTTCCTTACAGAACTTTCTCAAAAAATCACAAACTTACATATTCTTCACAAATTCAGATTCTGTTACTGAGTAATCAGTATGTGAATGAAAGCACAAGATAACACAAAGACACTTTTCTAGTGGGTCTACGTACCTTCTCTTACCAAAAGAACAAATCACAAGATAATACAAAGACATTTATTTTTCTGTTGGATTCTACTTGTTTTTTTAAATTGAAGTGAAAGATTATTTCTGAATCGTAGGCTTACCTGATAATAGCCAAACTCATATTGCTGAACAACTATAGCCCTCACCTAAGGAAACTGGTTTAGAATCAGGGAATATTTTATTATTTTCCTGTCCCTCAATGCTATCCCACTGATTCAATCGAAGAAACAGGGTAAGACATACTATTACAAAAGAGATTTCAGGAGAAAGTGAACCTATGCTATAGGTACTGCATAATACTTTCAGTTGTATTATAAAATGAAAGATATTTCTAATGCTCTTCCTGTTTAAAGTCAAACATTAAGAAGAGTCTGGAAAACACTGTGGCCTACTGCCACATTTGCAAAAGTATCTTCTTGTGATGAATAATTTATACTTTAGAGTAATGCTTTCCCCAAACACTCTACCACAAGCTGTTCTAAAAATGAAGGGTATTTCTCCCTTAAATCCCTTAAACTTACTAAACAAAAACTTAACGTAAGGTACAGCCAGATGAGATGTAAGCCGAAAGGAAACAGCTAGTCCATTGTGGTAGTGTTACTATTAAGACAACGGACACCAATTAAGACAGGCCAAATGTAGTGGCTCATAGCTATAATCCCAGCACTTGGGAGAAATCCAGGTAGGAGGATCGCTTGGGTCCAGGAGTTAGAGACAAGCCTGGGCAACATGGTGAAACCCAGTCTCTACTAAAAATACAAAAATTAGTCAGGTGTGCTGGTGCACGCCTCTAATCCCAGCTACAGGGAGCCTGAGGTGGGAGGATCACTTGAACTCAGAAGGCGGAGGTTGCAGTGAGCCAAGATTGCGCCACTGCACTCCAGTCTGGGCGACAGAGTGAGGCCCTGTACTCTCCTCCACCAAAAGGAGTAAAGACAAATTCTAAAAGAAGATAATGCCTTTTACAATATGATCGCTTTAGTTTTTAATTCGCTGATTTTGCAAAAATACAATCATATGCCTTTAAACATCAAGGGGCTACAAATATTTTCTTCCGTTATATTCCAAATTTATTTAGCTGACAGCGGTTCCATCACTTCTCTATTAAGAACAATCCAATTTTTCGGGAGAAACTCCCTTTCACCACAGTCAAGGCATAGTTTAGTAGGGCTGGCTCTACTCCAGGTACAAAGTAACTCAATGGAGAAATAATACGTTTTTCAACAAATGGTACTGAAGCAAGTAAATATCCATGTGCAAAGAAACCCTTTCCTTCTTGACGTATCTTCTCAGGACCCATCTTTATCTCATAAACAAAACAAAAGTATATAGGAAGAATTTTTTCCTCTCCTCGTAGTCAAATTTACAAACCAATCTGTACTTGAACTCGTTTTTCTCTTCTACCTGTCACAATGAAAGCGCACATCTTTAGAAGCAAAGACGTATGTTCTATTTATGCAACAGATTCCCTTACTTTTCAAAAACCTTTCCTTCCTTTCCAAAAATTATGTTATCTCATTTATCTTAACCCATTCCTATACCACCATTTCCCTAGAATCTAGAGAATGATAAAGGCCTAGATCACCTATCAACATGTAAACATGTTTTGTTATTTTCTATCATTAAAAAATCTCCTGGCTTAAACAATGGTCTTCTCAATAGATGCATGGTCAACTGCATATCCACATGGAAAAAATAATCTTGAACTGTACCCAAAACCCCACACCAAAGTCAAATTCCAGATGAACTGCAGATGTATATGTGAAAAGTAAAACAAGAACGCTTTCAGAAGAAAACATGAAGGAACATCTTCATGACCACAGCGTAAACAAAGATATACAAGACAAAAATCTCTATGGAGATTTTTAGGAGTATATACATCATTTAGGAGTAGAATGAATGAAAACACATAGATTAGCATATACTACATGATTCCACTTATATGAAGAACCACAGTGGTAAAACTGTGTTGTTGAAGTCATGATAATAGCTACTCTTGGGAGGCATAATTGTCACTGGATGGATGAGGGAAGGCTTCTGGGGTACTAGTTATATTCTATATCTAGATATGGATGCTAATGAAACCTTAGTGAATATTTATTAAGCGGTATTCTTGATTTGTATGTTTTTATGTATGTATGTATATTCAAAAAGTTTCTTACATTCTAAAAAATATAAATGAAACAAATACTCTGCAAATATCCCACACAGTAGCTACTACACCTTAACTCTGCTCTACCTAACAGTAAATCTTCTTCTTGAAAGAGTTGTTTACATACCTGTTCCATTCATTATTTCCCATTTGCTCTTCAACTCACTGCAATCTGGCTTCTATTCTCACCACTCCCTGACTGTTTACCAAGATCAACAGCAATATCCCATGTGTGCCAACTCTCAACGTATTTATTGCCTCTCAACTCAAAATTCATCCTCCATTACCTGCTGCGCTATAATGAGGGTGGGCATTGGAAACTACTTTCCTTTGCTGGCTGTCATGCTGTTAAACTTTGTCAGTAGAGGATATGGGAGGGACATTACAGGAGAAAGGATTCTTTTCCTGGTTTTGCTCTGTTTCTCTCAGTAGGCCTCTGCAGTGTATGTATGCTAATAGTGAATGGTACCTTCCTGTCGGCAACTTCTCCTGGGATCCTGGAGGATGGCTTCTAAGCACACATCACCCCCATGAGTGGACTCCCAGAGAGGTCTACAGTTTTTTCTCCCAGCACCATACAAGATAGCTTTCTGGCAGCACACAGTGCCCCCAGTGAGTTTCACTGATGGAGCACTTCCCATGAGCTGTTTTCCCTGGCCCCTTAGAGGAAGGTTTTCTACAGGTGAGTTCTTTGAGTGCAGCACCCCAGAGAACTTCTCTGCCATCCCAAGGACCATAGTTATGCTCTTTCCAATGATCTCTGAATCTCAGTCCAGGGGTGCTGGAGGGGGGGCTCTTTCAGATTTGTTCCTTCCTTGGGCGCACTGCCTCAGGCCTAGTAGTAACAGTTGCTCCCTATATCTGCTACATATATATACATATTCTTTAAAGTTCTCTTTTCCCCTCAGTAGGTAATCTCCTGTTATAGTAAATAATTCTTTATATTAAACTTTCCCTTTTCAAATTACTTTGTGGTTTCTGTCACTTAACTGGATGCTGACCGTATCACAGAATCCAGTATATATTCTCCTACTCTCATCCTATCTGAACTCTTAGCAGCCCTCTGAACAAATGTTCTCTCCTCCTTTCTGAAATACTTCCCTGTTTCAGCTACCAAGATACCAGGACCTCCTGTCTTTCCTCCAACGTCACTGGACACCTGGTTCTCAGATTTCTGATGGAATTTATGTAAATGTTGGAGGTCCTCTGAGCTTGCTCCTAAGCCTCACACCTACTTCTTCAACTATATTTTCCCCTGGTTGATCTCATTCTGTTTTAGGAGTTTAAATACCACATATACTTACATATACAGATGATTTCTGACCTCTGTTCTGAAATCCAGACTCCTGTAACAGTGCCTACTTGACATCTTGTACTAGAGGTGTAACTGGTTACCTCAATTCTTTTGATCCTTTCCACCAACCTATTCTTCCTCCAATCTTATGCATCTCATAAACGACATTGTCACCTGCTCCCTCAGGCCAATAACAGAAAACTCATCCTTGAGTCCTTTCTCAATCTGAAAATATATTATGAATATGACCAAACCTTCCCATCTCTTGGCTAATCCCAGCTCAGGTCACCTTCACCTCTTACCTTAACAACTTCAACAACCTCACTCATTTGTCCATTTCTACTTTTGCCCTCTCATCACTACAATCTATTTTCCACACAGCAGCCAGAGAATAGTTATGTTTTGCTTTACAGCATAATTAAATGGCTTGAAGCTGCATTAGAATAGTATTCAAATTCCTCCCACATCGTGCTTAGTATGCTCCAGCTACACTGGCCCCTTTTTTGCTCCATGAATATATCAACTCTTTTTCCTTTTTCTTTTTTTTACTTTTAACCCTTAGGGCTTTTCATACGCACTTCCTCCTGCCTGAAATATTCTTATCATTACTCCCTCCTCAATTCTTAGGCTTTAACATCTTCTAATCCTTCCAACTTTGTCTTAAATATCATGTCCTTCACTGGGAGTAGTGGCTTATACCTGCAATTCCAGTGCTTTGGGACGGTAAGATCACTTGAGGCCACGAGTTCAAGACCAGCCTGGGTAACACAGCAAGACTCCATCTCTACAAAATGTGAAAAAAATGAGTCAGGTATGGTAGTGCATGCACACATGCAGTCCTAACAACTTGGGAAGGAGGAAGGCAGGAAGGTAGATTCAGCCCAGGATTTTGAAGTTATAGTGAGATATGATAGCACCACTGCACTCTCTCCTGGGCAGCAGAACAAGACCATCTCCAAAATAAAATAAAAAATATCATGTTCTCAGAGATACTTTCTTTGAACACCCTATATATTGGTCTTTAATCCTGTTATCGCATTATTCTCTATCACTGGATCTATGTATCCCTTCAAATCATTTGCTATAAATTTGATTTATTTATATGTTTAGTGTTTGTCTATCCTACTAGGTTATAAGTTTGCTAAGGGCAGAGACCATAATTGTTTTATTCACAGGTGTAACAACAGCACCTAGCATTTTGACACATTAAAAAATTTGATAAATATTTATTGACAAATGAGGCCAGGCACAGTGGCTCACGCCTGTAATCCCAGCACTTTGGGAGGCCAAGGTAGGCAGTTCACTTGAGGCCAAGAGTTCGAGACCAGCCTGGTCAATGTGGAAAAACCCTGCCTGTACTAAAAATACAAACAAAACAAAACAAAGCAAAAAAAAAATTAGCCAGGCATGGTGGCATGCACCTATAGTCCCAGCTACTCAGAAGGCTGAGGCACAAGAATCACTTGAACTCGAGAGGTGGAGGTTGCGGTGAGCCAAGAACACGCCATTGCACCCCAGCCTAGGTGATAGGGCAAGACTCTGTCTCAAAATTAAAAAAAAAAAAAAAAAAAAAAGACAAATGAAAGATTCCTGAAAATATTGTCCTCCTCCTCTGAACTGTTACTATGATTCATGTTGATTTATTTCATGTCCATGATGCCATTGCCTCCTCCCCCATAACTGTAAAATTTCTTACTTTTTTAAACATATAACTTAGGTTTTCCCTCTGCTACAATCCTTTTCCCTCCTTTTCGCTTCCAGGGTGAAAAAAAACACTATCCTGAAGTTTGTTTCTTAAAAATGCAGAATAATCTAGGTGTTCATCACTAGGATAGATAAAATAAGTGATGGTTAATCATACAATGGAACACTGTTCAATAGATATAACACATGAAAAAAATTTTACATGTTCACTGTCTTAAGGAATATTTTATTTGTCCAAATTGTAAACTTGTGTTGTAAACTTGTGGGCAACAGTTTTATACTTCTTTATATTTCCCACAGATAATACTGTCCATATTTTCCAAATCCCAAATTAAGACACATAATTAATAGAGAGACCAACTATATTAAATAATACTTGAAATCATACTTGTCCTGGATATTCTGGAAAGTGTATTCATTATACCCATAAGCAACAGCATAACAATGAACATAAGAGTAAGTAATCTACAACTATACATGTATGTATGTATATGTATTTCGGTGACTATAATGGTAACTATCAGCCAGAACCCAATCTATCATACTTTGATGTTTCAGCAACTTTTTTACACTAACTTCTAAACAAAAGTATGAAACTTGAGAGAGGTATTGACAGTAATACTTCTTTTCCATTTGCAATAATATTCCTGACCTTTAGCTACCCCAGGGATATTAACAAATCTGGGAAGAAAAAACTGGATATGCTTACTGTTTTGGCTATTCACATGGTTCATTCAGAACTCAAGTAAGGAACAGAGGTCCCTTCAAACCCCAGCAAATCAAACCCCAGCAAAGTATCAGGTTTGTTAAGACATGTTTCAAGGAAAGTGAAAAATATAAGCTTTACCTCTTTTAACACAGTATCATTTATCTTTATGTAATCCAAGCTTTCAAAAAATGACTGTAAAACTGTACTGTGTAAACACAACAACAGGACAAAATGTTAACCAATGGACTAACATTGCTCTTCTTTGAAGAAATGCAACTTACAAGTTTAATATTACAGAATTAAATCTTAGATAATGTTGTTAAACGAACATATTTAATAAAGCTTGAAGAATACATGTGTAAAAACCTAATCCTGTGGTTTATGTACCTCCTGTCATTTCATTCCCATACAATCTGGCCTGCATTTTACAATACGAAATCACAGGTTTTGGAAGTTCAATCATTTTGGAAAGACCTTATAGTATATTGGGAAAATTATGAACACAAATCTTGGTTTGAATCCTGGCTCTACAATTTACTAGCTTACAAGCTACTTAAAGTTTTTGAGTCTTTCTTCCAATATGTAAAGGCAGACAATTAGGCCTCCCTTGCTTGGCCATTACGAAGTAAGGGTGATAAAATGTGCAAAATACACACAATGTAAGTTAAATAGTAGGTACTCAGTATAATGCAGCCATTATCTCTGTCATCACTAATTAACTTGCCTAGAATCACACAGCTGTATCTGTTTCTAAAATTTTTTTTCTTTTAAAAATCATAAAATTATAGTTAGTTATCTAAACTGGAAAACATATGGAAAAGTATAAAGAAGTAAATAAAAAGATCATTATAATCTCCAAATCCTGAATTAATCAGTGTCAACATACTGGTATATTTTCTTCTTTCCTGTATGTATATAGCCTTCTTTTAATTGCAGAACCAGATCATGCTATATACTTGGAATCTTTTCTTTTGTACTTACTTTCTCATGAACATTTCTCCATTTGATTAACTACCCCTTGAACACATTTTAATAATAATCAAATTCTGCTATACAGATAATTCAGTTTTTGCTTTACATTTAAGTTGGTTCTAATTTATCACTATTTTGCATAAAGCTGTATTTATCTTTGAACCTAGGCTTTTTTTCCTACAGAGTGTCTTAAGTCATGTAGCAGTATCTGTTTTCTCAGCAAAGCCTCTATTACTATGCATGTTGACATTCGAATCCTGGCTTGGATATGAGAAAAAGAATTAATTTATACTGTATACATCTTCAGCTATAGATATGGAATCTTAGCATTAAGCACATTCTATTGCCATAGCAACAAAATATAACAGTTACATTTAAGAGGGAGTTAAGAGCTCCCATGTCTACTGTCTGTTGCCAAGGTCATAGATCCAGTCTGAGACTAGAACCTCTCCAACATCAGAAATAAAAACCTGAATCCTATGTGTTTGACTTAATGTCTTTGAATTCACTTATTTTCTGCATATCTTAATGAAGTAATGAAGGGCAAAGTATAACAGCCTGTAACACCTCTTTTAAGATATGAAGAAGTGAGACTAGAGTCACTGTGCTTCCCTACATCCTGAAGAAATGGCAGCAGGATGAACGTTAAGTGCTACAAGGACTCTTTCAAATAGAAAAGTTAGAACACGATTCAAAACATGATCTGACAATAGTGCAAAATACCTGAAATGAAAAATCGGAAGCATATGACGACTTCCATAGCAAGTACATAAAATCCAAGTCTGAGTAAGAGAGCAAGGTGCTTCCACGGAACCTAACTCCTCCAATTCAGGCAGTTATTAAGCACTAGCTACACAAAAATACTAAAATGAACAAAACCCTCAAAAATCAAAACAGGAACAATACTCTCAATCTAGGCTTAAAGGAAGAAATAGGTATTAACATTTCCTGGAGAATCTGAAAAAAGCTATGGCTTTAAAGTTATAAATCATGACATAACGTCATCTAAAAGCAAAATGCATACCAAAATATCTCTACCAGTGTTAGAAATCATCACAGTCAATGATAGCAATTAATAATTCATATACCTTAGAGAGAATGAAAGGATTTATGCCAGGGGTAGTATGTTGCCAAATAAAAAATAAAACAAAACAAAACAAACAAAATAATTTCAAATCCAAACAAGAGAGGCGTAGGACTTTCATCAATTTTAGAAAAAGGAAAGCAGAGTAAATGTTGGAAGTCAATAACTGGCAGCCTATGTTAGAGTTACAGGATTTTTTTCAAGTGTACTTCTCAGAGGAAAGGAATACTCTTCTTGACAGCTAAAATAATAAACTGCAACAACTATTTATCAACCACTTATCATGTGCTAGGCATTATTGCAGGTGAAGGGGAATGCAGCAGGAACAAAATAAACTAAACTCACTGCTTTTTATTTTTTTCTCAAATAAAGCCAGCAAGGAGAGTTTTGTGGTGCTGTAATGTCTAAAAGGGTAGTCAGCAAAGGCCTTACCAAAATGACTTTTTTTTTTTTCTTTTGAGACAGGGTCTCACTCTGTGACTCATTATGGAGTAAAGTGGCCCAATCATGACTCGGCACCCTCAGCCTCCTGGGCTCAAGTGATTCTCCTACTTCATCCTCCTCCTGGAGCTGGGACTACCGCCATGTACCACCACGCCCAGCTAATTTTGTTTACCTTTTGTAGAGGGGAGGTCTCACCACGTTGCCCAGGCTAGTCTTGAATTCCTGGACTCAAGTGAATTCTCCTGCTCCAGCCTCCCAACGTGTTGCCATTACAGGTGAGCCACCGACCAAGCCCAAAGCGATGTTTCATCAATGAGCTAAAGAAGGTGATGTAGTGAGCCATGTGGTATCTAGGGGAAAGAATATTCCAGATAGAGGAAATAGCCAGTGCATGCACAGGACCATACCCTAAGTGTTCAAGGAACAAAAAGGAGGCCACTGTTACTGTAGCATAGAGAATAAGGAAGAAACTAGTAAGATATGAACTCTAGAGAAGTAATAGGGGCAGGCAACTGTTTAGGTAGGGTCTTGAAGGTCACTGTAAATCACTACCCTTTCATTCCCGGTAAAAGGGGAAGTCACTGGAAGGTTTTTAGCAGAGAAGTGAAATGACCAGACTTACATTTAACAGGACCGGCCTAGCTGTCTGTTAAGAAGACTAATGGGGGTGAGAAGAAAGGCTAGAAGCAGATCATTTAGGAAGCAGCTGCACCAATCCAAGCACAAGGTGATGGTAGCTTAAAGGCAGGAGGTAGCAGTGATGGTGGTGAATTCTTAGTCGGATTCTTGATGTACTCTGAAGGTAAGAACCAAAAAATCTACTGCAGATTGGAAGCAGAAGTGAGAGAGAAGGCAAAAATAAGAATGACTCCAAGGTCCTGGCATGAGCACCTGGAAGCAAGGGGTTACCACTACTGAGAGAGGAAGACTGTGGGAGGTGAGGTTTGAGCATGTGGGGTACAATATGCTTATATTTGAACAAGTTACATCTGAGAAGCTTATTAGATACTAGGTAGGCAAAAGGATATACTAGTCTGAAGCTGAAATGTGAGATCTGGGTTAGAGATACGAATTGGAAGTTGACAATGTATACATGGTATTAAATTGCTGTATAAAAAATTTACAAAGATATAAATCCCCTGATAATTTCCTTATATATTTTTCCAGATTTAAAATGCAGAGATTTTCATCCTGCCCATCTAGACTTCGAAATCATAAATTATTTAATATACAGATATCAAATCGAATACAAAAAAAAGCCAGAAATCCAATAAGGGAGACAGAAGTATACAGAAACTACAACAAGAGTAAAGAGTATTGATAAGGAAGGTGGTAAGAATCATGGAGAAAGGCAAATACTATACAACTTTTAGGTTACGACCTAGCACATGGACATTATGGCATGTGCTATATTTAAAACTGGTCCTTGGCCAGGTGCAGTGGCTCACGCCTGTAATCCCAGCACTTTGGAAGGCTGAGGCTCCTCGCGAGACAGCCTGGGCAACATGGCAAAACCCATCTCCACCAAAAATACACAAAAATTAGCCAGATGTGGTGGCAAGCATCTGTGGTCCCAGCTACTCAGGAGGCTGAGACCAGAGGATCACTGGAGCCCGGGAGCCAGAAGTTGCAGTGAGCCAAGATCGCACCACTGTACTCCACCCTGGGTAATAAAACAAGACTCTGTCTCAAAAAATGAAAACTCCAAAAAACAAACAAAAAACCTGGCCTTTGATGTGTGGTTGATGCTACTTTCATCTAACGGCAAAAAATTCCAAATGGAGAGATCTCTTTTATGATTATTCAAATCATAATCTAGATAGTAGATGGATGAGAGAACCTACACTCTGTTTTTTCCCATTCCAGCCCATCCTGCAAATGGTTGCCAGATTAATTTTTCTATGTCTATTCAATTTTGTTTTTACTTTCTCTTATGAGCTGAGGTTTGGAATTATAATTACTTTCATCAATTTAAAAAAAAATTATCTAAGTTCCTCCGTCAGAGTTTCTCATCTAAAGCACAGAATACAGAAAAATGATTTGAGGAACGATTTCTAAAATTTTTCCAATGATTGTATAAAACCAGTACCATTTTAAGGCATAGGAGAGAAACAAAATAATTTCATACAACAGACAACAGCAATTAGCAACAGCACTTGGGAACTTGTCCGAAATGAACACTCTCAGATCTCATTCAGACTTACTGAATTAGAAACTTGGGGGGTGAGGCCCAGCAATGTGCATTTTAACAAGCATTTCAAGTGCGTATGATACACATTAACTTTGAGAACCTCTGGCTTAGCGCATTAACACTCAATTCTCTCAAGGATTATCAGTGGAAAAGACTACTAGACTATAAAACCCCTGAATTGGAACCTTATTATTTTTCATTTTCTCTTGCCTTATGCATCTGACGTTTAATCCACATTCAGAGTTTTTGAGTAGTTAAAGGATAAGTATCCCCTCCGAGTTTCCCTATTTCTCCTCATCCTGTAATACCAAATTATTAGCCCAACCTTCATTCTTCCTTTCTACCTCTTCCTATTTTATAAGTAATGTTTTTCCAATCAGAATATCACATCCTAATTTTTTAAGTAATTCTGTAGATATCATGTCAAGTCACATTTCAGAGCAAGAAAGACTCTCAGAAGACTACTCAAATGCATCAATATACAGGTAAGAAAATGTCACCACAAGGCAAACACACCTCTTACAGAAATAGAGAGAGATCAAAGAATAAATTAGCCATCTTTATAAGGCCTGAGTCTCAATAGTTGGTTTAACAGATTTAAGAGTTAGAATGGTTGAAAGACAGAATAATCTTTATTCTATTCTATTCTATTATTTTATTTTATTTTATTTTTTTGAGACGGAGTTTTGCTCTTGTTGCCCAGGCTGGAGTGCAATGGCATGATCTCTACTCATGGCAACCTCCGCCTCCCAGGTTCAAGTGATTATCCTGCCTCAGCCTCCTGAGTAGCATGTGCCACCACGCGCCAACTATTTTTGTAATTTTACTGGAGACGGGATTTCTTCATGTTGGTTGGGCTGGTCTTGAACTCCCAATCTCAGGTGATCCACCTGCCTCAGCTTCCCAAAGTGTTGGGATTACAGGCGTGAGCCATAGCATCTGGCTAGAATAATCTTTATTTGTATAATTGCTTTCTGGAAATAAAATCAAATACATAATCAAAAACCACCAATTCTTTATTTATTGGCAAAAGTGCATGCCCTTTTTTCATTCCTTGCTCTACTTAGAGAAAGAAGAACCTGATCATTAATAAGTATGCTATCTAGTTATCTAATGACACGGCACATCTTGTCCCCCACTGTCCTATCAGTTCAATACTAAGTTTCACAGAAACTAATCTCAAGACTGTTCATGACAACTTCTTCATTGTAACAATTTTTCTTTTCTTTTTTCTTTTTTTTTTTTTTTTTAGACAGAGTCTCACTCAGTCTCCCAGGCTGGAGTGCAGTGGGGCTATCTTCTCGACTCACTGCAACCTCCACCTCTCAGGTTCAAGCAATTCTCCTGTCTCAGACTCCTGAGTAGCTAGACTTACAGGCACACACCACCATGCCCGGCTAATTTTTGTATTTTTAGTAAAGACAGGGATTCACTATGTTGGCCAGGCTGGTCTCGAACTATTGACCTCAGGTGATCCACACGCCTCGGCCTCCCAAAGTGCTGGGATTACAGGTGTGCGCCATAGAGCCTGGCCAGCCACCTGGAACAATTTTTCTAACCAACATTTATTTTTCTGGTTATATTCCATCCAACAGAAACCACCTAGAGAAAGCCAGAGTGGAGATCATATGATACTTGGTATTCCAAGTTGAAAATCATTTTAACTGTACTCTAATCTTATGTCACAAGGGTTCTGAGGTAACACACAAGTAATAAATCAAGTGGTAATAAGCGCCATGGGAAGCAGTGTAGCATACCTAGAAAGAATATGGGCTTTGTAGCCGTGAAGATCTTTTGGCTTCAAGTCTTAATTTTAGCCTTATTTGCTCTCATTTTATAAGACAGAAGCCATAACATTAGTATACTGCCTCATATTGTTGTTACCAAGTTCTCAGTTATTTTAAAATACAAATTCCTTGAAAATAGGAATTATATGTTTTAAACACCTCTGTATTCCCCCACATTGTATTTACACAGGTGCTCAAGCGATATTTGACTAATACTGGAATAGATTTTAACGTATTAGATAAACTCCTTAATAGGTGGCCCTTGCTTCCAGATCCCAACCCCAACTGAATTTTCCCTACTATAACCAAATTAACTTTATTAAAAGGCAAATCTGGAAGTGGCACCCAAGATGGCCGAATAGGAACAGCTCGAGCCTCCAGCTCCCGGTGTGAGCGACACAGAAGACGGGTGATTTCTGCATTTTCAACTGAGGTACCGGGTTCATCTCACTGTGGCGCGTCGGACAGTTGACGCTGGTCCATGGGTGCAGCCCGACCAGCGAGAGCTGAAGTAGGGTGAGGCATCGCCTCACCTGGGAAGCACAAGGGGGAAGGGAATTCCTTTTCCTAGCCAAGGGAAATTGAGACACACAACACCTGGAAAATCAGGTAACTCCCACCCTAATACTGTGCTTTACCAAGGGTCTTAGCAAACTGCACACCAGGAGATTATATCCCACACCTGGCCCAGAGGGTCCCAAGCCCACGGAGCCTCCTTCATTGCTAGCACAGCAGTCAGAGATTTAACTGTAAGGCAGCAGCAAGGCTGGGGGAGGGGCACCCGCCATTGCTGAGGCTTAAGTAGATAAACCAAGCCGCCAGGAAGCTCGAATTGGGTAGAGCCCACTGCAGATCAAGGAGGCCTGCCTGCCTCTGTAGACTCCATCTCTGGGGACAGGGCATAGCTAAATAAAAAGGAGCAGAAACTTCTGCAGATGTAAAAGTCCCTGTCTGATAGCTTTGAAGAGAGCAGTGGCTCTCCCAGCATGGAAGCTGAAATCTGAGAACAGACAGACTGCCTGCTCAAGTGGGTCCCTTACCCCTGAGTAGCCTAACTGGAAGACATGCCCCACTAGGTTCAGACCAACACATCACACCTCACACGGCTGGGTACACCCTGAGACGAACCTTCCAGAGCAAGAATCAGACAGCAACACTCGCTGTTCAGCAATATTCTATCTTTTGCAGCCTCCACTGCTGATACCCAGGCAAACAGGGTCTGGAGTGGACCTCAAGCAAACTCCAACAGACCTGCAGCTGAGGGTCCTGACTGTTGGAAGGAAAACTAACAAACAGAAAGGACACCCACACCAAAATCCCATCAGTACGTCACCATCATCAAAGACCAAAGGCAGATAAAACCACAAAGATGGGAAAAAAGCAGTGCAGAAAAGCTGGAAATTCAAAAAATCAGAGCGCATCTCTCCCTCCAAAGGAACGCAGTTCATTGCCAGCAATGGAACAAAGCTGGACAGAGAAAGACTTGGAGAAGTTGAGAGAAGAAGGCTTCAGTTGATCAAACTTCTCAGAGCTAAAGGAGGAACTATGTAACCAGCATAAAGAAACTAAAAACCTTGAAAAAAGAATGGATGAATGGATAACTAGAATAATTCAATGCAGAGAAGACCTTAAAAGAACTGATAGAGATGAAAACCATGACACAAGAACTACCTGACAAATGCACAAGCTTCAGTAACCGACTTGATCAACTGGAAGAAAGATTATCAGCAATTTAAGATCGAATGAATGAAATGAAGCGAGAAGAGAACTGTAGAGAAAAAAGAGTAAAAAGAAATGAACAAAACTTCCAAGAAATATGGGATTATGTGAAAAGACAAAATCTACGTCTCATTGGTGTGCCTGAAAGTGACAGGAAAAATGGAACCAGGTTGGAAAACACTCTGCAGGATAACATCCAGGAGAACTTCCCCAAACTAGTAAGGCAGGTCAACATTCAAATTCAGGAAATACAGAGAACGCCATAAAGATACTCCTT
>NW_012119655.1:489815-527324 GCF_000951035.1 Colobus angolensis palliatus | reverse complement strand
AAAAAAAAAAAGCAAATCTGATCTTGTCCAATTGCATTTTAAAACCTTCTTAAGGTTCCCAGCTGTAATGAAAAGTCCCTGCTAAGACCAGCATTCATCTCTTCACAGTCTATCACTTATAACTCAGTTCCGCCCACTAAACTACTAAAGCTCGTGGAATTTGCTTCCTCCTCCCTACCAGCAACTCCCGAAAAGGGTAACTCCTACTAGTCATTCAAGTATCAGCTTAAAAGTTGTTTTCTCTATCAAGTTCCATGATAATAGCTCCCCATCTCTCAACTAACTTCAAAGTCCTTCCTCCATAACTTGATACTACATTCAACTCACCATCTACAACTATAATTCAATGTTTATCTGCTTCCTGAGTTATCTGGTAAACTCTCTAAGGATGAGGATCATACCATACTCAGTTTTATATCCATTGTTTAACATAGTTACTGACACACAGAACACCCTGAATAAATATTACTTATTGAATATAATGCTGAAGTCCCATGTTCCCAACATTTCCAATTTGAGAATGTAATCACGTGTATTTCCTTGTTTGCTTATAAATAACTTTAAAACATGAAAGCCCAATAGGTTAAAAAAAAAAATTCTGGGGCTTTATCCTGAAGACACATTTATTATGGCACAGAAAGCAAAATCAGCACTATTTTTTTCAAAGAACAGAAAAAATATATTTCATAAGAACTTGTTATTCTGGGGGAAGGAAGGGAGCTGCTTTATCTTGGCCTCATCCTCAGAAGTTACAGTCACCAAACTGGATATGATTCTCAGTTAAAACAAGCAGAGCCACGGATAGCAAAGGAATATAAAGAAACTACTGCTCAGTCTGGAATGCCATCTGAAGACCACGAGGTGACAAGCCTGGATGACTAAACAGAAAGACAAATGAACCTGCATTCCTGATAGTACTGTGGAACCACTATATCAGCTCTGGACAGTCTACCTCTAATTTCTCATTACTTGAGGAAAATAATCCCCCTTGTTTATTTATATGACCATTTTTTTGATTTCTGTGGCCGCTGAACATGATTCCTGTTTGATGAGAAAGTCAGAAGAAAGTTCAGGAAAAAGTTTGTTTAACCTAGCGAGGAGAGAGAGATTCTCAAGACAGGAACATCAAAAAGTCTTAAAAAGACAGATATAGATGATTGTATTAGTCCATTTTCACACTGGTGATAAAGACATACCCAAGACAGGGAAGAAAAGGAGATTTAATTGACCTACAGTTCCACATGGCTGGGGCCTCACAATCATGGCAGAAGGCAAGGAGGAGCAAGTCACATCTTACATGGATGGCAGCAGGCAAAGAGAAGAGAGCTTGTGAAGGAAAACTCCCCTTTTTAAAACCATCAGATCTTGTGCAACTTATTCACTACCACGAGAACAGCATGGGAAAGACCTGCCCCCATGCTATGATTCAATTACCTCCCACTGGGTCCCTCCTACAACATGTGGGAATTTAAGATGAGATTTGGGTGGCGACATAGCCAAACCATATCAATGATTACGTGAAATGCCAAAAGAAAAATTTACAGTAAGTGATACCATAAACTAAAACAAAAGCAAACTAACAAAACTTATTTGTAAATTAAGTTAAAGGATGATATCCATAATAAGGATATCGAAGAACACCAACATATTAGTAAGGGAAAAAAATCCAACAGGAAAAAATGAGTAAAGATATGAATAAGCAATTCGCAGAACTGAAAATCAAAATGCCCAACAAATACATTGAAAGACGGCTAGCCTCACAAGCAGTTAGGGAAATGCACCACAGGAAACTTTTTTTTAAAACTCATTTTATTATAAAAGAAAAGCATTCAGTGACAGTCAGTTGATAGAGGAAATAATTACTCTCAGACATTAATGGTGACAATACGAATTGTGTCAATATTTCTGAAAAATAATTTAGCATTAAGTATTAAAATAAAATTGGTATATACTATGCACAAAGATATTAATTACATATTATTCATAATAGAATACTAGAGACAATCCGTACGTCCAAAATGAACACAGTTAAGGTTTCAGGTATCTACTGCTACAGAACAAACCATCCCAAACTTAGTATCTCAAAACAGTATGCTATTTTTCACAACACTGTAGGTTGCCTAGCAGTTTCTCTGCTGTTTTCATCTCTGGTTCCTGTGCGTTCGGCTAAAGGGTCAGCTGGGCTACTAGGTGCTAGATAACCCACTTTCACACCTGCTGGTTGGTGCTTGCTGCTACCTGGGGTATCTCGGTTCTCCGGCAAGACACATCTACTGCTTCCATACACTAAACCAGCTTCCTCACTTTCAGCTGCAAGAAGGTATTCCTTGAAGCCTCGTTAGGAGTTGGTTCCAGAACTCACAGATCACTTCTATCATATTCATTCATCAAAGTAAGTCATGAGGCCAGCCAAGACTTAAGAAAGAGACGGAGAAATAGATTCTTTTTTTTTTTTTGAGACAGAGTCTCGCTCTGTCGCCCAGGCTGGAGTGCAGTGGTGTGATCTCGGCTCACTGAAACAGATTCTACCTCTAGACAGAAAAAGCAAAGGCACACTGCAAAGAAGAATGACTACCAAAACAGGAGAAATTTATGACTGTTAAACATTCTACCACTGGTAGGCAGGTGTAGGTGTGTATGTGTGTGTCTGGATGTATATACATACTCACATGCACAATGAAATACTATGTAAGTTGTTAAAAAGAATGGAAAGGTATTCAAGATAAGTAAAAAAAAGAAAAAGGTGTAGAATATTTAATATAGTATGTTACCATTTGTGTGTGGGGAAACTATGTGTATATTCTATCACATATATGTATGCTATGATTGTAAATTCTTGAAATAGATTTAAAAATTAACTATTAGAACATGTAAAGGTGTCCACAAGCTAGCTGACGATGCATGGCAATGAGGTCATGTTGGGAAGACTAAAAGTGCAGGCTAATTAGCCTAGAGGCGAGGACAATGGGTGTTGTGTGGAAACAGAGAGCTGCACAGAGTCATAGGCTCAGTGAAGGGTTGTGGATCCACAGACGCAAAAGCCAGCAGGCCCAGCAGTTAATGATGCATGTTAGTAGGGGTAGATGAAGGTGGGAGATGGTCCACATGGCAAGGAGAATGGTAGCCTACTGGGCAAATAAGTAAAACAACTGGGGAAATGATAAATATATTGAGCCTAATGTGAAGCCTAGTTTCTTATTGCCAGAAAAGGCATTCAAAAACACTTAAAGGGAGAAAGCTAGGAAAAACCCTGGGGTGTTGGACTACAATTGAAACTACAGGAACAACTTTATGATTCTGTAATATGTACACACAGGTACAGAACTAATTACGTATGTGTGTATGAGTGTGTGTTTTCTGTATGTGTGTATATAAACCATATACAAGTGTCCTAATTCTGTCTTCTATGACGGCTTGGAAGCAATTGCTTCCAGTCATTGCTGCCAGTAGCAATGAGCAAACTAAGCCCCCAAATCTTTGTCTTAAATACCATCTTTCAAGAAAAAAAAAAAAAAAAACCCAAACAAACAACCCACAAGAAAACAAAAACAGAGCTCCTTGGAGAAATGGCTGATTCCAAGGCTCTGGAATCTACTTTGTCTACTCTAGTAGACAAAGCACAAGATGAACCAGAAACAGCTTGTTCTGACAGAAAGTCCTAAGGAAATGCACAATGAATGAGATAGGGACATGATATACGGGCAGAGGAGCCAGCTTGAAGAGGCTACCACTGGCTGAATCAGGACTACCTTAAAAAGCAAAATAAATAATAATAGCAACAAATCAGAACACATTTAACAAAATCAAAATCCATGAGTCTTTACTGCTTTAATTTTAATAAATGAGAGAGAAAGAGGTGAAACCCTGTATCTACTAAAAATACAAAAATTAGCTGGGAGTGGTGACGGGTGCCTGTAATCTCAGCTACTCAGGAGGCTGAGGCAGGAGAATTGCCTGAACCTGGGAGGTGGAGGTTGCAGTGAGCCAAGATCACACAGCACTGCACTCCAGCCTGGGCAGCAGAGCAAGACTCTGTCTCAAAAAAAAAAAAAAAAAGTAGTACCTTATGACATAATACCAACTAATATGTACAGAAGAAACAACAAAAATAAAAAAAAATTATTTGGCAATCATCATAAAAGTGGTTAATTCAGGTGGGAGTCACTAATGACACCCACCAAAGCTAATGAGTGGAGGGTTGATGAGAAACACGATACTAGCATAATTTTGGAATGTATCTCCACAAACACTAATCAATCACAAAGGGCACAAACATCATCTTGCCAATATCACTATTAGTGGCATGATTTTACATAGTATGCCTCTAGATGCAACACACTGAGAAGGGCACAGCAGCATTTCTGTGGTATTACTGCCAGGAATGCATGACCTGATTGGAGTCATGAGGAAATACCATACAGATCTAGGATGAGGGTCACCACACAGAATACAGGGCATATACTTACTAAAACTATCAAGGACATGAAAGATGGAAAACTGAGGCTGAAGAACTATGAACAGACATAATAACTAACTGTAAAATGTATTCCTGGATAGGATCCTGTGCCAGAAAAGAAAGAGATACTGTTGGAATAGTAGATGAAATTTGTATAGATTCTTTGGACTAGATAGCAGTGTTGTATCCATGTTGATTTTCTTCTTTGGACGGTAGTATGTTGGCTGTATAAAAGAGCGCTTATTTTTAAGAAACAGACGTTGTAGTGTTTAGGGGTGATGTGATACCATTTTGGCAGTTTGCTCCAAAAGGTTCAGAAAAAGACTGTAATGAGTATGTATGTATGTATGGAGACACAGAGACAGAGGGCAGGCAATGTAAGTAAGCAAAATATTAACAATAGGAGAAATCTGGGTGAAGGGGATATAAGAGTTCTTTGTACTGTTCTGGTATTTTTTCTTTAAATTTGAAATTGTTTCAAAATGATTTTTTCATCTGAAAATAAAGATGTGATATAGAACATCTAGTGATAGAGCAAATGTGAATCACCTATTGCCTAAGGCCAAGAAACAGAATGAAAACCTTGACTGAATATGTTGATTTACATACTTTCCTTTACCATACTCTGAAGGGACGCATTAACAAGAAGGGCAATGTTTTTATGACTATTTGGAGAACTAAGAGCATCTCAATGAACTCTCCCTTCTCTTCATGGATTTTAAAAGAGTATTTTACAGCTCAGTGAGGAAAGGAATCTTGACTTACTCATCTTTGTAGTCCCAGCACCTAGCCCATTTATAACTTAGTCATTGTTAATGTCCTTGAACAGGAATTCTACCTCCAATATTATTTCAACGAGAAAAATATAGTGATTTGAGTAGCAAGGACTTTGCTACACTGCAAGGGAAGGACTGTCTATGTTAAGTTAAAATTGTATGTCAGACTGAAGACAGAAAAATATCAAGGATTAACTTTCTTAGGAACTCAAGTATTAAATATCTGCTCTAAAGTCCTAAACACAGAAGAGCGCATAACCAGTAGTAAAAATCATTATCCTAAGAATAGCAAACTGCTAACAGTTTTTGGTTAAAAAATAATGATAGAATCAAATGTTTAGGATAAACATAAGGCTTTTGGAGAAAAGAGTTGACAGTGGAAAACCATGTTTTAAAAAATGCTGAGTGTCTGAAAAATTATTAGACTGAACCATATCAAACTGCTGATAAAGCATATATCCTACCAATAATGAGTATGATAATTTTCAAATCTGAAAGAATACACTTTCATTGCAGAAACTAATACTCTCCAAGGCCCTTAGTTGCCAAAATTAAACTCAAAAATTTTTAAAGCTGAATAGATTTCACATGGCTCAATACTCTACCCTTCCTGGAGAATACACACATTTCTAGTACATCTTAAAAGCTTGTGGTTCCATTGCTGAACTAGAGGGAAAAATAGGTAAACATGCGTGAAGATCTGTTACAGTTAACCATAATGAACTTTAGAATTATGTCTTTTCAAAAGTTTAAACAACGACTGAAAACTAATTTTGATAGTATATAATTATCTGCTTTATTTATTTATTTTTAGGCAGAGTTTTGCTCTTGTTGCCCAGGCTGGAGTGCAGTGGCGTGATCTCGGCTCACTGCAACCTCCACCTCCCAGGTTCAAGCGATTCTCCTGCCTCAGCCTTCCGAGTGGCTGGGATTACAGGCATGTGCCACCATGCTCGGCCAATTTTGCATTTTTGGTAGATATGGGGATTCTCTATGTTGGTCAGGCTGGTACTGAACTCCTGAACTTATGTGATCTGCCTGCCTCAACCTCCCAAAGTTATGGGATTATAGGCGTGAGCCACCAAGCCCAGCCAAAGTATCTGCTTTAGAACGCAAAATATACTAGTACCTTATGAAATTAGGATTTTTCTATTCAAAGCAATATTAGAGAATGAAAAACTGTTAATGACTATATGACAGCTTCTCCCCTTTAAGGACTGTAAGTCAAATCTTTTCGAGACTAATACAAGGAAAAAAAAAAATCCAGTAATACTATACACCAGATTCTGTATCACTTTTTATTATTATTATTAGTTTAGTTTATTTGTGTGTGGGGGGTCTTTAAATGGAGATAAAATATATTTTGGGACTGTTCTAAGGATTAAATGAGATAATGTATGTAAAGCACCTAGCACGGTGACTGGCATAAATTAGGCACTCAGTAAATGGCATCTATCGTGCTTATTCTTATTTATTTATTTATTTATTTATTTTTTTGAGATGGAGTCTCACCCTGTTACCCAGGCTGGAGTGCAATGGCGAGATCTCAGTTCACAGCAACCTCCGCCTCCCAGGTTCAAGCGATTCTCCTGCCTCCGCCTCCCAAGTAGCTGGGATTACAGGGGTGTGTCACCAAGCCCAGCCAGTTTTTTGTATCTTTACTAAAGAGACAGGGTTTCACCATGTTGGCCAGGCTGGTCTCGATCTCCTGACCTCATGATCTGCCCACCTTGGCCTCCCAAAGTGCTGGGATTACAGGCATGCACCACAGTGCCTGCTTGCACATTCTTACACAGAGAATATGAAACAATCTAGAAACAGGGTCAAGTGGCTTAAAAACCTGTAAGAGAAGCCAATAAAGGCAAGTGAATAGAAATCACAGTCAAATATCTAGCCTGGTAACCTCAATGAGGAAAGGAACCTTGAATAATTTACCCTTGTAGTTCCAGAACCTAATGAAGTGCTTGGCACACACAGTAGATGCTCAATAAAAGTTTATGGAAATGAAATAGACATGAAAGTATCTAGAAGACCAGGTGCAGTGGCTGACGCCTGTAATCCCAACACTCTGGGAGGCCAACGCAGGGGGATCACCTGAGTTCAAGAGTTCGAGACCAGTCTGGCCAACATGGTGAAACCTCGTCTCTACTAAAAATACAAGAATTCGCTAGGTGTGGTCCCGGGCACCTATAGTCCCAGCTACTCGGGAGGCTGAGGCAGGAGAATCACTTGACCCTGGGAGGCGGAGGTTGCACTGAGCTAAGATCACATCACTGCACTGCAGCCTTAGCGACAGAGTGAGACTGCATCTCAAAAGAAAGAAAAGAAAAGAAAAGAAAAGAAAAGAAAAGAAAAGAAAAGAAAAAGAGAGAGAGAGAGAATCTGGAAAAGAAAGAGGAAGTCTGAAGTTGTCTGAAAAATAAACTGAGAATCCACAAATTACCATTCCCCCTAAGGAAGCCACTTTGAAAAGTAAATTAAAAACCTAAGCATTATTAGATCAATGTATAAAAAGTCCCCCCAGACTGGTCTCTTTAATAGTGACTTAGTCCACTCCCAAATCCTTTTTGGCAAATGTGTCAAATATTTGAAGGAAATATTGTAAAACTTAATCTAAATAAATGTTATATGCATCCTCAAAGGGGGAAAAATTATCCAAAGCATTGAGGAATCTTTTCCAACTTCATTTCAAGGACATTCAGATTAACTTAATTCATAGTTCTTCCATTTACTTATATATGAAAATGAGCTTGCACTTTTATCTACAAGCAAGCTGTAAAGACACATATTTCACTTTCACAAGTTTGAGTGCACACTCCAGAAAAGAAAGAGGAAAGAAAACCCACTCTTTGAGAAGTGGGCAGTGCCATATGAGTACAAAAGAGTGGCTAACAAAACTTCCCTCCCATGTTTCAGGAGTCACCTACCTGTTAGAGCCCTTGTTTACAGCACAGTCTGGACAGTTTCAGACTCCTTACATATTGAAAACTCAAAATTCTCGGTGTAGTGGTCAAGGGAACAGTGAAATAGGAAAACATGGTCCTATCTTCCCCATCCTACCCCAAGTAAAAGAGAGAATCAACAACATTTTTTCTAAGACTTCTCCAAGATAGCGCCCATCACCTCACTAGAGCACCCTACTCTTATTCAGAAACTGAACAATTTTACAGAAAGCAAAAGCCACACCCTTAATAATACACTCAACTCTGTACAGTGCTTGGCTTCTGCGCTAAGTACATTTCCAGAGAGAGAGTTGGAACTACATCTGCAGAGTCTACTTCAAATTAAAATCTGTGAACAGTGAGAAGTTACAAATCAGATAATAGCCCAAAATTAACTGCTGAAAGGAGGTTGGGGGGAAAAATCATTAAATACATCCATCTTTCTTAATGAAATAACAATGTTTTTCAGCAATACAAAACACTAAAGCTACCAGCCTACTCTACACAGTAGTTTGCAGAATAACAACCTGCAGTACACAGTAAAACTATTCTTAAATCATCGTTTGCTTCCTATGGTGCTCTGAAAAGTAGCAAATGCATAAAGTCATATAAGAGCTATTGACCAATCACTGACAGCATTAAAATTATTTTTAAATCTAATTTCTGGAAAGTTCTGCAGTAGCGGTTTAAAAAGCAAATCGAATTCTAACGAGAAAAAACGTCTAGTTCAAAACTCTGAAAATGCACTGAAGACATTCACAGTTTAAGAAGCAGGAAGGTCATAGGCACCAATGTGTGTAACATCTGTGAGTGGCTGATACAAAAAAAGATTTCTCTGGAATTAAGAATTCAAAATAATTATCAAATACAATCTAATATGATCTTTAAAAGTCTCTTGTCTCAAAAGCAACAAAGCAAAAGCTTGTAACAAAGCAAAAGCTTCCAATACAAAGATTTTTACACCTTACACATACCCACATACTTCACAAATTAAGAAACAGATGAAAATTAAAACACTAAAATTTAAAGTCATCTAAAATACACTACTTGAAACAGCAGACTCTTATCTTTACATTTATCTATCAGCTCTACCAGTAAAGCGCTTCTGAAATGGTCATTTCAATACAAGATTGTTCGATATGCCATTCTGCGTGAATCGAGCTTCGGAGACTAATTCTCAAAATCTCCTCAGGAGATGCTTTATTACAGCTCTATTGTCAATTTCCTGCGACTCAAACAGCTACGTACAGAAAACAGCTCATACATAGGGAGAACAATCAGAATACACGGGAGCGCTCCATTCTTTTCTTTTGGTGGCAGAAGCTGCAAAAATAAAGGTTCACTGGAGCCATCTGCACCTATCCCCACCCATCACAGCCCTGCAGAGCACTTTTACCCATCCGCTTCTCAAGACTGTCTCTAACCCCCGAGGTCAGCAGAACCCGTGGCTTTCCACGTCTCAAAGGATGAGGGGGTGGGAGGGAGGCTGCGAGGAAGGACACAGATCCTTTGAGGACAGAGGGACAAGGAGATGCATCCAGATGGGGAGGATGGGACGCGTCACGAAAACCCGGAGGCTTGCAAATTCGCTGGGAGAAAAGCCCTGTGGGCGGAGAATACTGCCTGTTCAGGGATGGGGACAGACAGAGGGATAATGCTCCAAAACAGGAGACAGGCACACTCCTAGTAGATCCAGGAGGGTGTGAACTAGATAGCTCTGAACTCGGAGCCACAAACGGATAGAGGCAGCCTCAAACAGATTCGTACCGCGAAGCTGAGACTTACGGTTACTTCTCCCGCTGAGGGTAAGGGTCGGTGGACCCAGCAACTCCGCAGTTTCGCCTCGGCCGCCCCTGCTTCTACAGCCGAGCTGGTGACCTTAGGTACCCTGCCGGCCCCACCCACCCGGACTGGTGCCCCTTCCTCGCCGGCCCGGGTGAACCCGTCAGGAGGAGGCTGATGTGGCCCAGGGTGCGCACTAGCGGCCCGCGGGAAGCGCTGCGTGAGCCGAAGGCGCCAGCGGCGAGGCTCAGACTGGGCGGGCGCCCCCCATCCCTCTTCGGCCGCTGCGCCGCCTCACTCGGGGGAGGGGAAGAGGGGGCGGTGGCTCTTGCCTCCGCCTCGCGGTCAAGTCTGGCTCATGTTCCAGCCTTGCGCGCGCGCGCAGCCCCGGCCGCCCTCTTCCCCTCCCCCGCCTCCGGCTCCGACTCAGCCGCTGGCACCCCCGCCGCCACCACCCTAGTCTCCGAGTTGCCTGCCACCAGCCCCTGAGAGACTGCAGGTCCAGCTAAAAGCAGCAGGAACGGCAGCAGCCCGGCCGCCGACCCGGAAGCTCTTCCACCGCCAACCGCGAGGCTGCGAAGGGTGTGAACCCGGAAGGGATTTCGTAGCTACGGTAGCGGCTGGGTGGAAAGCTAAGGCCTTTGAAGACCTGGGCCCCCATAGTTTCGGGAGAGGGTGAAGGGTGAATGGTGCTGAGGTGCGAGGAGAGGGAAGAACAGTAAAGAGCAGGTGGGCAAGAGGGTCTGCGACTCCGGAGACCTCAGCTTTTGGGGTGCCGGGTGGGGAGCGCGGGGGACGGCTCAGGACGGCTTTCTTTTGGCGACTGAGGGTTTTTCTGTCACAGGAAGCTGGGCCGGGCCGCTGTGCCTGGGAGGAGGGAAGGAGGAATGAGAAAGCGGTGACGGTCCCTGACCCCCTCGCCAGGTGACTGTCCCACCCATTTAGTTGAATGCAGCGGCCGGAGAGGCACTCGCGGCAGGCCGTACGGGTGGGACCTCTCGGTGTCCTTCGGGAAACAGGAGGAGCAAGTTCGACTCCAGCGAGGGAAAACAGGTGGGAGACTGAACCATCTCCACATCTAGTTGCCCCAGGCGAGGAGTTTATTTTTCACACGTAGTTACAGAGAAACCAAAGCCACTTTTTGGGTGGAAACTCTTTGAACAAAGAGGCTTATATTTTTCCCCGGTAGTGGATGGACGTTGATGGGTGGTGGCGCAGGAAGAAACCTCCCAGGCAGAGTGATTACGTATTTTTGTCATTGCAGGGAAAGGGATTCACACAGCTTGTCATTCTAACTCACTTCTCCCCCTCTAACTCATTTCTCGCCTCTACACCTTTCTCCACCTTTTAAGGTTTTTGGCTTTCATCGCTTTTTCTACATGTTGTTTTTAGCCTCACCAGAAGTATTTCATCTCGCTGGTCTACCCCAAGATCTCAGCCTCATTATTTTCTTACTCTTCTGGAGTGCTTATGTGCCTTTACAGTTTCTGTTTGCAAACGCTGTCTAGCATACTAAGAGGATATTAGCAAACCTGTTCCATGGACACTAAATGGCAGTTGTACATCTCCCCTCATCAGTCATAGTGACAACCAGAAATGCCCTCCATATTTTCCAGTGATCCCAGGTAGGTGCCACTCCCCAATTAAGGACCACTTCCACTAGTTTATACGGTCTTATTACTTAGGCAGCATATTATCATTTGTGCCTAACATTTTCCAGAATAGAGTGAGCCATATAACAAAATGCCACGTTTCCTGTACTTATTCACTTGAACCCTCAGACTCAGTCTAAACATATTGCAAACTCTAGTTATACCTTTCTCGTATTTTAGTTCAAACTACTCATTTTCTAGAAACTCCGTCTCTATCAATTTGTATGTGTTTCTCCCGTAGCAGTTTTACCTTCTTATGTTAGTTACTTTTGTTATTTTCCTGACGTAAGCCTTTGTTTCCTTCTTTCATGTCACTGGAAGAATGTAGATTTTTAGTAGTCAAGTACGAATAGTTCTTGAAAATGAATTTTAAGAATATTTTGGGGATATGGTAAAAAAAAAAAAAAAGTGTTTGGTTTAAGAAAACCAGATACTGTTACTTTCATAGTTATGTCTTTTTAAAATCACATTTGTTTACCTTTTAAAAGTTCAGGGTTCTGTGCAGTATTAATTAAATATTCTAGAGAAGTGATGAGTATTGACAAAGTACTTTGCTAGTAAATGTTTTCTTAACATGAGTTGACCAAGATAGGAATTGATTTGCTTTAAATTGTGTTTAGAAAACTAAGAATTACTTGATTTCTCTTTTAGGTCCTTACTAGAAAAAATGGTTTCTGTAATTGTGCCCTATATCATACAGTGTATTCACAATACAATGTCTTTCTTTTTGGGGCTTGCAGTCTTCAATGCGTCTGTCTCATAATTTGTAAAGGTTTATTATCGCGAAGTCATTGTTAATCTGTGGTGAAAAGTAATTGCTAAATAGAAATTCTGAGAAGAAAAAGGCCTCATCCTTTTCACATGATGTAGGAAGGTCTGGTGCATGAGGTGGGTTTTAAGAATGATCTTATGAAAAAAATTGAACTGAAAAAAATTTCATGAAGTATATAATGATAAAGAATGAAATGTCCTCAAAACTTTTCACACGATGAAATGTCTCTATCCTAACGTTTTACTGTATTTTTTCTAGTGAAAGATCCGTAGGGTTTTTTTGGATCTAAATCAATGGAAAGTTTTAGAATCTAAGATAAATTTGAAAATTACTTAAATTATTTTATGTAAAATTTTCGTACAATAATTTTAATGGTTGTTTTAATCTTAGGCTAAAGTTTATGTAAAATGCCAAAAGCTACTGTATTTTAACAGAACTTCTTCTTAAGGTAATTTTACAATCATAAAGCACTTTTTAATTGTTATTTAGGGAAGTGAATTAAAAGTTGCAGAGTGATTTTCAGCTGCAGTGGAAAAAACAGGATAATTACTCTCTCTCCTCTCAAATAACATTCAAAACCCTTTCTTCAAAATGGTCTATCTTGAGAGTTGCAGCAGCAGGGAACTCATTAAATATGAACAGATAATTTTAATGCCTAGTGGGTTTTTTAAAAACTGAAGAAGTTCATCTCAACATAGCCAGGAAAGAAGCTCTTTCTTTAATGTTCTTTTAGAAATTTGCTGACAAGTAAATGGCGAGAAGCTTTTAAAAAAAAAAAAGAGAGAGAGAGAGAAAAAATAATCAGTACAGAAAGATGCACTTTAGTGTAGCCATTAAAGAAATTTACTCAATGGAGAGAACTATTATACAACCAAGATTGTGGTTGAAATTCAGTCACTTGTTGGAAATTGCGCAATGGAGTCTTAAGATTTAAGGGGACAAAGTATATGCATGTACACACACATACACCCAGACACATATACGCACGCACACAGTGAATATATTTGGAATAAAAAATTTGGATTATTGACAGGTGTGGTGGCTCACGGCTGTAATCCCAGCACTGTGGGAGGCTGAGGCAGGCGGATCACCTGAGGTCAGGAGTTTGAGACCAGCCTGGCCAACATGGTGAAACTCCGTCTCTACTAAAAAATACAAAAGTTAACCGAGCATGCTGGCACACGCCTGTTAATTCTGGCTACTCAGGAGGCTGAGGCAGGAAAATCACCTGAACCCAAGAGGCGAGGGTTGCAGTGAGGCGAGATTGTGCAGTGCACTCTAGCCTACGTGAAAGAGCGAGACTCTGATTCAAAAAACAAAATTGGATTATCAAGGAAATTGATAAGGGAAATGGAAAAGATTCTTAAATCACCGTCATAAAGCTTTTATTAACTGACCAAATGGTTTTGGTTCTGTGATAAGCAACTCGAAAGAAAATTATATACTATGCTTTAGCTCATCCAAATGTCTAATATCAAAGTTCTCCTTGCTAAAATTTCTGGAATAAATGTCAATGGATGTAAAACATCTACCATTTCCAACTTCCAAACTGTTAACGGTATAACTAACATTCACTTTTGTAATTTATGGAAAAAGTGTATATTATTCTGAATCACTATTTCAAGTCATTATTTACAAAATATTTTATAATCATAATCACTTTTTTTTGGCCCCAAAGGCAGATTCTTACTATGCAGTTAACACCTATGAAAATGTATAACCCTATTTTAAAAGGAAAAAAGAAATACAAAGGAAATCTTAAATTATCAGCTAAGGTTGTGAGTAGTTGAACAGTAAAGATGTAGTCAAAGTCATTCCTGGCTTGCCTTTTAGGCACTATATATTCTAGGATAGAGAACATTTTATTTTTTAAAAAATTTTTTCAACATGATTATGTGGAAATAAAATTTTTCAGTTTAAGATGCATTACTTTTTTTTTTATGTTGCCATCAAATGTGTCATTTAATCTTTCAAGGAATTTTTTATTTGTTTTATAAAGCAATGGGAAATCCAGAAAACATAGAAGATGCATATGTTGCTGTTATTCGTCCAAAGAATACTGCCAGTCTCAATTCTCGGGAATACAGAGCTAAGTCATATGAAGTAAGAACATTTAATAATAATTTGTTTCTACCATTGAATGTCATTCTGTATTATCATTCACATATAAAACCTTATTATATCTTGTAAATTCGTATTAACAAGCCAGTTATTTTAGGTCTCTGCCCATTATTTTGTCTTTTGTCTGCCGCGTGCCTTTTGACCATTTGCTGTTTATTGACATGTAGGTTATTAGTAGTAAACATGTAATTAAGACTATATGTACATACATATACATATATATAACTGAATTGTTACCTTTTTTATGCAACAGATTTCAAGCAATATGAAATACTTCTAATTTAACCTAATTTATCTAGCATTTCCTTTAAACTGATTTTTTAAGGTTGTCTGAAACCTGTTCAAGGGTACCGTGGGGTTTCGCAGTAGGCTACTGCTTCAGCAGTGCTGTAGCTTACCATTTCGCACTCCTGGCTGCACTGTAGAATCACCTGGGGAACTTTTAAAACTGTAAGAACCAGACCCCAGACATTCCCATCCGTGTGGGATGGGGCTGGGCATTGCTATTGTTTTAAAGCTTCCCAAATTATTCTAATATGCAGCTAGAGTTGAGAAAGACTACTAGCTTATTGTTGTTTTCTAGGGCAAGTAGACTTTATTTTAAGCTTTCTCTTAATGTTGTTTTTCTCATCTAAGATTTTGTTGCATGAGGTTCCCATTGAAGGACAGAAAAAAAAGAGAAAGAAAGTTTTATTAGAAACGAAACTTCAAGGCAACAGTGAAATAACACAAGGCATTTTGGATTACGTAGTAGAAACCACCAAACCAATTTCTCCTGCAAACCAGGGTATCAGAGGTAGGAAACTTCTTTTTTAAAAAACACATTGTTTAACATACTTGTGGAGATAGATTCTTTTAAAAATATACACACATTAAACCGATTTCTTTTTATGTTCCTTTACATTTAACAAACTTGCGAAAAATACTCAAGTGTTTTTTAAGGTACACCCCAGCCCCTTCAAGATGTAACTTGACAAGTTTTTTAAAAGTTGAAAAGTATTTAAAGAATTCACAATGTTGATGTGAAGTGTAGTTCCCTAGGTAAGTATCTTTTAACTACTATTCCTATTTCTCTACTTAATGACAGAGGAAACTATACTCATCTCTCCAAAACTAAGTAAAAGTTAATATTCGTGGATTAGGGAAAGTCCTGTAAATTACCAGATAGCAGAGGTTTTCTTCCTATTTGCTCATAGAAAGAAGACCCTTTTCAGAAAGTCAGACTGAATTGTGGAAGTATTAACCCAGAAAGATTGAGGCCCCATTTAAAATATTACATAATAGACTTTGAACGTGATTAGAAAGTAATGATCCATTTTCTCAGGCTGTAGAAACAGATAGCAGTCAAATGTTACAGAAACTACAAACTATATCCAGGATTCAGTTACTACAATTTAAAAAGTAAAGCCAATGCAGTCAAGCAGCAGTAGAAAACAGTTGTTAGTGAAGTAAAGCATACCTCTCTATGCCTACTTTTTTGGTTTTTCAAAGCTTATTCAGTGTGTATTTTTATAGGGATTAGTTGTCTGATTCATCTGTTTCAGTAAAGAAATTGTTTTTGTTGCAGAGATACAGCCAAATCCTGTGGTTTGACTTATTAGTTATTTTGGGTATTTGTTTTCTAGAGATATATAACTGAGCTATAAGCCTGTGTTTCTTAACTTTTGGAGGTACCATTCACTGTATTTTAGCTCCCTGATAGGTTACTTTCCCTAATAGAGCCTGAAGAGTTTTTGTGGGTTGGGACTGTAAGGATTTTAACTCAGGATTATAAGTAGTTCCTGTGACCAGGCAAAGTGGCTCACATCTGTAATCCCAGCACTTTGGGAGGCTGAGGTGGGTGTTTCATGAGGTCAGGAGTTCGAGACCAGCGTGGCCAATGTGGTTAAACCCCATCTCTACCAAAAATACAAAAATTAGCCCAGCGTGGTAGTGCATGCCTTGTAGTCCCAGCTACTCAGGAGGCTGAGGCAGAAGAATTGCTTGAACACAGGAGATGGAGGTTACAGTGAGCCAAGATTGTGCCACTGCACTCTAGCCTGGGCAACAGAGTAAGACTCCATCTCAAAAAAATAAAAAAAAGTTCCTGCATATGATCTCTGATAAATACTCTGAGTCTCACAAAGAGAATTCCTTTTCTCTAATTACCAGATCCACTATATAATAATAAGATCAAGAAAGCAATCTTAGCTTATTAAAAAGGTGGAGGGAGCTATCCTTTTTTGGGAATCAAGGCATGTGAAGACTGTCTTTGGATGCCACAGATTGGTCAGTCTCATCTACCTCAGTCTTGGGCTTCTCTGATAAATTTTCATCTGAACTTATTCTACTATTGCCAGATTGTTATAGTTATCAGCATCTATCCTGACACCAAATCCCCGAGACAGAAATCTGATTATCTAAATCACATATTTGAGCTGACAAATCATTATAGACATAAATTATAGACAAGTCATAATTTGTTATGCATTAACTAAGCTCTGCCACTAGGTCCTTTTACCCAGAGGGATATGGAAGAGATCTCACTGTTAACAAAAACTTGCCCTGATCCAGAGGGCTGGGTAGTTTCCCTTAGGAGGAGTTATGAGTGGACAGTCACTGTGAAACATATCTAGCACCATTTTGCCCTGTATACTCAGACATAAAATATACTAATGTATTTTCAGGGAACGTTTAACAAGAAATTAAAGTAGAAAAGCATAATATATTAATGAGCCATATTCTATCCTGAATATCCTATTTGTTTTTCTAAATCTATGAAATATTTTTGAAGTAATATGATTCCTTATGTAAACATCACATGAAAATCACAAATGACTATTAGCAGTGGTTAGGCTTAATATTTTTGTACTGTGTTGTATGTCATTTACAAAGCACTACCACACTTATACATGAAATTCTTAAATTGATCCCGTTGATAGGTAGTGATTTTCACATCTATAAAATGGGAATGCAGGCATAGGCTGTCTCCTCCTATAAGCATTTCCATTGGTAGAGGAATTAGGACTAGAACTTTCATCTCCTAACTTGTCAGTGCTTCCCTGCCCCACTGACAGATCTCATAGTTACATATATAATTTGCAAAATAGGCATTTAAATAATAGATCGTAACTGGGTTTGGGGAAACATCAAGGCAGGAAAGATTAAGTAGAGAGAAGACTTCAAGCCAGGCAAAAGAAATAGTACCTCTGAAGTATATTAGAATGTTCTGTATCTAACACTTATGTTTTGTACAAGTGTTCATTTTGTGAAATAATTGGGGGCTATAATAAAGAAGGTCTTAATAATCACAAATATTGACTCTGATATTTTGTGAATAAATGAATCTATTTGAAGTCTTACATCATTTACTTGCCACAGAAGGCATCCCACCTGCCTACTAGGCATTTCTACCTGGGTCAGGAACGAGGTTCTGTTTCTTAGGGTGAGGAAATTGGAAGCATTGAAAGTATGACAAAGGTCTAGAGGATGAGGGGTTTTAGAATACAAGACTTGTAGGTTATTATTCATTAATAACTTACTGCCAATTCAGGAAAAACATTAAGAATGGTAGTTACAATTCAGAACAATAGTTTGTAGCCCAATCAGATTTTAATAAAGCCTGAAATTAAGGATGGAGGTTAAATATTAAATGAAGAGCCACTAAACATTAAGACTTTGAAACTTACATATGCCAGAATATAATAAAATTCTTACTGTCTCTATCCTAGTTGAGTGAAGTGGTATATGCCTATTGACCCTGCAGAGTACATTGTTGTTCTGCCTTCTCAGCTCTTAGCAGAACAGTTTTCCTAGCTTTGCTTAGGAAGCTTCTCTTCTAGGGGGTCAAGACTAGGACCCTAAATCTACAAGGATTGTCCACAGAATGATTTTGCATTTATCAGTTTTTTTAGTACATATAATAAAGTTGACAGTATATTTCAGTTCCTCTTAATGCTGCCTTTTGAAGTATCTGTTTTCTAATTCTCAAGGTAATTTATAAGATTTAAAAGTGTATTATTTTTGTTTTGCTAACTTTTTAAAAATGATTAGGAAAACGAGTTGTACTAATGAAAAAATTTCCTCTGGATGGAGAGAAGATGGGCAGAGAAGCGTCATTATTTATTGTTCCATCAGTTGTCAAAGGTAAAGTCTAAATATATCTTACAAATCTTCATATACTTTAGATGCTAAGTAAAGGTCTACTGAGGAACTTAGGAATTTGCATTCATAGTTACTACTATAATATTATAAAATACATATTTTAAAATTAATAGAAGAAGGGAAATATGTTAGTTAAAGATATTTTGATTTCAAAATAATATACAGGCTTCTTGGCTCAACAGTAATGTTTTTGTTTTAGTTTTTAAAAGGATGAAGAAATGAGGAGGGAAGGCATCATTGAAATTTAAAGTGCTCAGGTTACAATAAAGGATTTTTCTAAAGATATGCCATAGATAAAAATTGATCCTGAAGTATTCTGGAAAATTAACAGATTATGATCAGAACCTATCTAGTATTTGGGACAAGAATCCATAATAATTCTAATATAATCTGCCTAACAGTATCAGTAATATTTTTAAAAAGGAAACCTAATGTGAAGATGTAATATTTTATTCCTTTGACACTCTGGCATAATAAACACATTGAGTTTCAGTACAGACCTTGCAGCCCTATAATTTTGTGACCTTGGGCAAATCTCCTCTTTAATCTTTAGCTCTTTATTTGTAAAATAGGGACAATATTGCTACCTGCTTCCACTTGTTTCATGGTGCTGGAAAATTCAATGAGGTATTAGATACGAAATCACCTTGAAAACTACAGAGCACTAGCATCATGTAAGATAGTAGTAATACTGATGATATACTGTATTAATCACCCACCATGGACATCCCATCAGCCTGCTGCTACACAGTGCTCACATGTATTTTATTAGCCAGCTGTAGCATTCCAGATATATTTTTCCAGGCATACTTAGGTTAAAAAGTTCAGTATCTTAAGTAGCGTTGGAAATCTTATTAATGAGTTTTACAACATTGTTGAGGAAGATAAAGAGGAAACAGTTTCTGCAGTCCTCCAAAATTCTCAAGGTCACAGAGCTAGTCATCATTTGAATCCAGGCCTTCTAATTCCAAATCTAGAACAATTTATTTTATACTTAACAAGTTTTAATTTTGTAACATATATTTTTAGATGAAAACATGCAGATGTAAACCTTTTATATGGTAGCATAATTCTTCATTTTTCTTTTTCAGATAATACTAAATATACATATACCCCAGGATGCCCAATTTTTTATTGCTTTCAAGATATCATGCGAGTCTGTAGTGAATCCAGTACTCACTTTGCTACACTTACAGCAAGGATGTTAATAGCCTTGGATAAGTAAGAAATGCCATTAGAAGTATTTTTTAATTAATCAAATACATGTTTATAGTCGAAGTTAGTTCTAATAGATACAGACACTTTGAGAAAAAATAATGAAAATAATATATGTATTTAAAAAATGGTAAGTTTTTCAATTCTAATATAAAAATGAAAAACCCCAAGATAAGGTTGTCCTGGCCTGGGTACAGCATGTTAATTTTATTTTTCAGAAATGGCAAACACTGCCGTGGCTTAAGAATTGAGATTCCCCTGTTATGAAACTATACATTTAATATTGAGTTACTCTTATCAGTGAATAAGTCATTCAACCTCTTATGCCTTTGTCTTTCTGTAAGAAGAGGGCTAATGTCACCTACATCTCAGTAGTTTGAATTTTAACAGTACTTTTATGTTTTTTGAAAGGAGTTTTTATTACTATAATGGCATATACATTTAAAAAATTTATTTGCTGTATCCATTAAGAAAACTTTTATTAATAATAAATGAAGTATTTGTATACTGACTTGATCTTTACAGATCATATGAACGTATTATCACATGTGCCCCGAAACTATGTACAGTATTATGCATGTTTTCTTAATTGTTAAAATCAATTTGCAATATAAATAAATTTTAAAAATAATAAAGTACTTAACACTGAATTAAAATTATAAAAATCTGAAAGTAATATTCACAAGTGTCATATATCAGAGTTAGATAGTAATCTACCTTTTTGATCTTCACTTTCGAATGGCTACTTCTACCTCTATTTTTATTTTGCCAGGTGGTTAGATGAACGTCATGCACAATCTCACTTTATTCCAGCTTTATTCCGACCTTCTCCTCTTGAGCGGATAAAAACTAATGTCATAAATCCTGCATATGCTACTGAATTAGGTCAGACAGAAAACTCACTACATATGGGCTATAGTGCACTAGAAATAAAGAGTAAAATGTTAGCCCTAGAGAAAGCAGATACCTGTATTTACAACCCTTTGTTTGGATCAGATCTTCAATATACAAATCGGGTAAGAGTTGAATGAATTTTAGCTCTGATTTAAAAGACATTTTATCTTAAGTGTAATTTTTTTTCCTGAGATATATACATATATTACTAATTATAAACATGAAGGCCTGGTGCAGTGTCTCACGCCTATAATCCCAGGACTTTGGGAGGCCAAGGAGGGCGGATTGCCTGAGGTCAGGAGTTTGGGACCAGCCTGGCCAATATGGTGAAATCTCATCTCTACTAAAAATACAAAAATTAGCTGGATGTGGTGGCGTACCCCTGTAGTCTTAGTTACTCCAGAGGCTGAGGCAGGAAAATCGCTTGAACCTGGGAGGCAGAGGTTGCAGTGAGCTGAGATCGCAGCACTGAACTCCAGCCTGGGCAACAGAGCAAGACTCATTCTCAGTAAATAAATAAATAAATAAATAAATAAATTTAAAATATAAACATGTAAACATTAAGAGGACAAAGCTCTTAATGGGTTTTTGTTATTGTTTTCCCTTTCTAGGTAGATAAAGTGGTAATAAATCCATACTTTGGTCTAGGAGCTCCAGACTACTCAAAAATCCAAATACCTAAACAGGAAAAATGGCAGAGAAGCATGAGCAGTGTCACAGAAGACAAGTACTGTTTCAGTTTTACTCCACATTGCTTTTATGAAAACTTACATTCTAATTTAAAGTATTGTTTAAAATTATATATGCATTTTGTATGCATTGTAGTCACTATTGAGTTTATAGCTGCTCAGTGATATAGAGCTTTCATAGATGTGTCACACTTCTTTTGAAACAATTTTAACAGTCCTGTTTGTATTTTTCAAAATTTCTTTTTAATGATTAGGGAACGACAGTGGGTAGATGATTTTCCTCTCCACCGAAGCGCCTGTGAAGGAGATTCAGAATTGCTAAGCCGTCTTCTCAGTGAAAGATTTTCAGTCAACCAATTAGACAGTGACCACTGGGCACCCATTCATTATGCCTGCTGGTAAATGGAATATTTGTTCTTTTCTATTTAGAAAGAATACATTTTTAATTATAAATGTTAGTACTTCTTTTCAAAACTGTTCTCGTTCCAGATACTTTTTCTCTACCCATTTGCCTTAGGAGTTTTCTGTTTTGATCTTAGATGATTGTATATGTGCCAATGTTCAGAATTGTAAGGTCTGCCCCATGGGGAATGTACTGTTAGTGTTCTTAGGCATTGCCAGATGATATAGTAGGATACTTAATGACTAGTAAGTGTCATCGTAGAGTACACGGTCACTTATTCACCTTGCAGTTTCTCTTGTTTTGTATTGGGTTATGTTATGCTTATCCTTTCTGTGAAGTTTGCATATGTTAACTACTTACAATTTGACCTTGCATCTTGTTATAAAAGTATCCTTTTAGTGCTTTGAGAAACTTTGGTTGTCAAGAAGCCCTCAAAAGCCTTCATTAGAACCGCAGCTTTCCATTATGTTAGATACTAGTGTTGGGACAGAATTGGGGTTAGCTCTTTCCACTTGTTTCCGAGTGTAGCTCTTGGTCTTCTCCTCCTCTCACATAATTATTTTTCCCCTCAGTTGGGCTGAGTTGTTAGTGTTTAGAGTAGTAGTTAACTGTTTACTTTAAGTCATCTTCTAGAAAGGATATAATAAAGTTTTTTACATTATTTCTGTGGGAAAGTTGCTCTTCACCTATTATTTAAAATGAGTTTCCTTGGCTAATTTAAGAGGTACCAGCCAGGCGCAGTGGCTCACGCCTGTAATCCCAGCACTTTGGGAGGCCGAGGCGGGTGGGTCACAAGGTCAGGAGATCGAGATCAACCTGGCCAACATGGTGAAACCCCATCTCCACTAAAAATACAAAAATTAGCCGGGCGTGGTGGTTCATGCCTGTAATCCCAGCTACTCGGGAGACTGAGGCAGGAGAATCACTTGAACCCGGGAGGCAGAGATTGCAGTGAGCCGAGATTGTGCCACTGCACTCCAGCCTGGCGACAGAGTGAGATTCAATCTCAAAAAAAAAAAAGAAAAGAAGTACCACATTATTTATTGCCTTGTTAAATGTCCACAGTGTCTTCGTTGTATTAGATTGAGCAAGGTAATTCACTTTACCTCTCTGCATCCAGTTTATTTATCCATATATAAAATGTAATAATTAGATCATTTCTAGAGTTTCTTCCAACTGAAAATTCTTTTGATTTATCTGATTTTAATATTTATAATCAAGCAGTTAACTATAGTTGCTTTATATATAAAGATCTTTTTTCTGTTTCCTTAAAAATATGCTCTTATGTTTCCTATTACATAGAGTTTTTATATTAAGAGTTACCCTAATCATCTTTAACTGAGTTAATAGTTGTTTCTTCAGATTACCAGAAAATACTGGCAGCAAAAACAATACTAAAAGAAATGACATGCAGCCGGGCGTGGTGGCTCATACCTGTAATCCCAGCACTTTGGGAGGCCAAGGCGGGCGGATCACGAGGTCAGGAGGTCGAGACCATCCTGGCTAACACCGTGAAACCCCATCTCTACTAAATATACAAAAAATTAGCCAGGCGTGGTGGCGGGCACCCATAGTCCCAGCTACTCGGGAGGCTGAGGCAAGAGAATGGTGTGAAACCGGGAGGCGGAGCTTGCAGTGAGCCGAGATCATGCCACTGCACTCTAGCCTGGGCGACATAGCGAGACTCCATCTCAAAAAAAAAAAAAGGAAAAAAAGAAATCACATGCTTTACCAGGAGCTAAATAAAAAGAGGTAGAGAATATAGTTCAGATTCCAACAAAGTGGACTGTAGATTTGGAAAAGGCAAAGGCAATGAATTTTAGTTGAGGAATCCCGAGATTATATTTGACTGTATGGTTGCCCCTTTTTGTGGCAGGGGTGTTTTTTTTTCTCTCTAATGAAAGAATGGTAATATTTTCAACTATTACATAAAAACAGAAGCATGGGCATTGTACTTATTATGCTTTGGAATGTACCTATGTTTCAGTACCATTTTAGTTCCTAAAATATGATCTTTGGTGTTACTTTATGTCTCTAAGGGTCTGTTGCTTTGTCTATACAAGATGGGCTTAAAAATGGTACCTTCCCTAATATTAAAAGAAAAATTACAAGTAATGTGCTTTGAGAGCACGTCATGAGCACTCAATAAATCTTGGCTTTTAAGAGTAAGTTTTGGCTGGACATAGTGGCCCACACCTGTAATCCCAGCACTTTGGGAGGCCAAGAAGGGCAGATGACTTGAGGTCAGGAGTTTGAGACCAGCCTTCCCAACATGGTGAAACTCTGTCTCTACTAAAAATACAAAAATTAGCTTGGCGTGGTGGCGGGCACCTGTAATCCCAGCTACTTGGGAGGCTAAGGCAGGAGAATCACTTGAGCCCAGGAGGTGGAGGTTGTGGTGTGCTGAGATTCCACCACCACACTCCAGCCTGGGCGACGGAGCAAGACTACATCTTGGAAAAAAAAAAAAAGGAATAAATATTGTAAAAATGTAAAGATTTTGATGTCTAAATCTAAAATTTATTAGTCTAATATTTTCATTTGCAAATTTTTGTTACTTGAGTATGCCAAGGAGAAGAGTTTTATACTTGGATAAATTAATTTTGTGTCAGCTGGATAATCAAGTTTCATGTAACAGGAGTAGTATGGGTCACCTTGCAATACTGTTAGTCAGATGCCTCATTTAATTGACATGAATTCAAATAAAGAATGATTTAACTATTCAGTAAGGAATTTAAATTTATCTTGGAAATATACTCTTGTTCACTAATTGGTACAAAGACTGAGGAGGGGACACTGGGCTCTTGACTGTGATACAGTGAAGAGGCTAGGGTTTAGTCCTATTTTTGTAAGGTTAGACAAGATATTTTACCTCACTTGGTCTCTCTTCTCGTCTTTAAAATGAGGGTTTTAATTAGATTAGTGGTTCTCAAACTTTTGGGTCTCCGGATACTTTTTCACTCTTAACAGTTACAGGATTCCAAAGAGTTTTTGTTTATGTGGATTAAAGCCAGTGTTAATATATTAGAAATAGAAACTGAAAAATATTTCGTGTGTGTTAAAAATAATACCTATATATGTTAACATAACACAGTTTAATGAAAAAAATAAGAGTTTAAAATTCAAGATCGGTAGCCAGACACGTGAAAACCATTCCTTACTTTCTAGAATCATCGTTTTCCCGAAATATTTAAAATGGCTTTTACCCCATGTGGAGAACTTAACAGCCACTCAGTAAATGTCTCAGTGACATTTCCTATTCTCTCACTTCTTTATTTTTCCTGTACCCCTATGCCAGACCCTCTATTTTGAATCAAATCAGTGTCTTCTTTCTCTAATAGTACTTTCAGACTTCAGACCATTGTTAGTGCTTTTCAAACTATGATGATTTGGCTTCCTACAAATTATTTCATCCAATTTCTCTTAGAGCTTACCTGTATATTAGCTATCTGTACTCTTTGTTTCATTTAGCCTTTTAGTCCTCCACTTCCAAGCTGTTCTAAATATTTCTACTCCTAAATACTTAAACTTTCACTACTTTCTGTTTCTACTTTCATAATCCCTTTACTCTTTTTTGCCCCCTATTTTCAAAGAAAATTTAAGGCTTCAGAAATGTTCTTCTCCATCCCTGATGATCACTTTTTGTCCCTATCTCTCTCCTGTATCGTAGGGTATACATGTAAAAATTCTTCTTATTCCCCTTAAATTCACTTTTCTTTTTCCACACCTACTTTCTTCTTGCCCTCAAACATGCATGATTCTCTTCCTTCTTGAAAGTACCTTCACCTGAACCTACTTCTTTTAGCTACCATCCTGTTTCTTTCCTTCCTTTCACAGCCAGATTTCAAAGGTAAGTGGGCGACACACTCTGCTTTCTCTTTTTCACTCTTCATAAACCTTAACTTTTTCTGAGTTTTTGATCTCTTTCCTTGCTCTGCAGCGTTTAATTCTTGTCCACTCTTCATTCTAAGAACAAATTGGAGTTGAAAGGGCATAATGGAGCTATAATGAAGGTCAGTACAAATGCAAGATATTATTGCTATCTTATCATTGCTATTGAAACACTCACTGGCCTCCATTCTGTGATCCAAACCTGTGTCTTAGTAGTAGTACTACTAAGATTCAGAAAACTGGCTTCTAACTCTGCCTAGTCACCGTGAGACATTGGGCAAGTTATTTAACTGCATCAAGCTCCATTTTTCTCATCTGTGCAATAAAAAAGTACCTCCACCTATTTTATAAATTTCTATGATTATATGAAATAATTATACAAGAAGATAGCTGGGAAATTTTAAGGCATCATACAAAATGTATGTTTGTATTATTTTTATTATTACTTCTTGAATTGCTCCCTCACTATCTTTTCCTGTCTTCCCTTTTAGATGTATTTCATTGTTCTAAGGTGATCATATTATTTGTTCTCAGAAAGATTTCATCCATTCTTTCAGACAATTTAATTCTTTTCAATGAGATGATTTTACATATTCTCAGATAGATAGTCTAACCTTTTGCCTTCCACCTAAGTAGTTTCAAGTTGCCTACTAAACATTTCAGTCACTTATCTTTTGTATATAAGGCACTTTGGAGAATATAAAGACACTGTCCCTACCCTCAAGGAGCTTCCAACCTGATAGAGAAGAGATGTGGATAAACAAGGATGAAATTCGGTAAAATAAGTTGCAAAAAAAAAAGCAAAAATAAAATGCTAAAACGTAGTGGGAATATAGAGAGGATAGATTTTAAACTGTTTCAGAGGCATAATGGAATTTAACCTGAACAAAATCAGGAAGGGGGAAAGGATGTCTTAAGAATAGCAAAGAACATGGTGGCTTTGATTTGCGTTTCTCTAATGATCAGTGATATTGAGCTTTTTTTTATATGTGTCTTGGCTGCATGTATGTCTTCTTTAGAAAAGTATCCATGTATTACCCACTTTTTAATGGCGTGGTTTTTTTCTTATGAATTTGTTAAGTTTCTTATAGATGCTAGATATTAGACTTCTGTCAGATGCATAGTTTGCAAATATTGTCTCCCATTCTGTAGGTTGTCTGTTTACTCTGTTGATAGTTTCTTTTGCTATGCGGAGCAGCTCTTTAGTTTAAGTACCATCTCACACCAGTCAGAGTGGCTATGATTAAAAAGTCTTAAAAATAACAGATACTGGCAAGGTTGCCGAGAAAGGGAACACTGTTGGTGGGAGTGTAAATTAGTTCAACTATTGTGGAAAGCAGTATGGCAATCCCTCAGAGAACCAAAAACAGAATTTTCATTTGACTTAGCAATCCCATTACTGTGTATATACCCAGAAGAATATAAATCATTTTGCCATAAAGACACATGTACACACATGCAACGTTCCTTCCAGCACTATTCACAATAGCAAAGACATGCAATCAACCTAAATGCCCATGATAACAGAGTGGTTAAAGAAAATGTGGTGCATATATATATATATAAAATAGAATACTATGCAACCAGAAAAAAGAACAAGATCATGTCTTTGCAAGACCATGGATGGAGCTGGAGGCCATTATTTTTAGCAAACTGACACAGGAACAGAAAATACCGCGTGTTCCTACTTATACGTCGGAGCTAAATGATGAGAACTCACGAGCATAAAGAAGGGAACAGCAGACACTGGGGCCTCCTTGAGGGTGGAAGCCGGGAGGAGGGAGAGGAGCTGAAAAAATAACTATTGGGTACTAGGCTTAGTACCTGGGTGGTGGAATAATTTGTATGACACACCCCCATGACATGAGTTTATCTGTATAACAAACCTGCACATGTACCCCAGAGTCTAAAATAAAAGTTAAAAAGAAGAAGAAGAAAAAAAAAAGAATAGCAAAACAAATCACCTGAATAAAGTGTGGGATGAAAGTATCTTATTTGGAATATAGAAAAGGCATAGTATTTGTGAAGGGGAAGAAAGGAAAAACAGATGGAAAATCAGTTCTAAAGATGGGCTGTTTTCCCCTCAGATGTTCCATATCTAAAACTAAAACTAAGTTTCCATTCCTCTTCCCACCTCACCCTCTTATTTCCACACGATAAATTAGTTTCTACCCTTGCTTCAGATTGCAGCTTTACGTAAGTCTTTGGCTATAACCAAGAGGTTGACTCACTCACTGTGTGCGTATGCTTTGTACTCAGTTCTGAGACCTTTGCTTACTCCTTTACTGTCTACCTAAAATATTTTATCTCTCTTCAACATCTCTTCGGTTTTTTCCTATTTAAAAATCCAGTTCAGGCCGGGTGTGGTGGCCCATGCCTGTAATCCCAGCACTTTGGGAGGCTGAGGCAGGTGGATTGTTTGAGCCCAGGAGTTAGAGGCCAGGCTGGGCAACATGGCGAAACCCTGTCTTCCCACCCCACCCACCGAGACGGAGTCTTGCTCTATCAGCCAGGCTGGAGTGCAGTGGTGCAGTCTCAGCTCACTGCGACCTCCACCTCCTGGGTTCAAGTGATTCTCCTGCCTCAGCCTCCCAAGTAGCTGGGATTACAGGCATCTGCTACCACACCCGGCTAATTTTTGTATTTTTAGTAGAGACAGGGTTTCACCATGTTGGCCAGGCTGGTCTCAAACTCCTGGCCTTGTGATCTGCCCACCTCAGCCTCCCAAAATGTTGAGATCACAGGCGTGAGCCACCACATCCGGCCAAAACCCCATCTTTACTAAAAACACAAAAATTAGCTGGGCATGGTGGCGCATGCCTGTAATTCCAGCTACTTGGGAGGCTGAGACACAAGAACCTCTTGAACCCAGGTGGCAGACATTACAGTGAGCTGAGATTGCACCACTGCACTTCAGCCTGGGCATAGAGTGAGATTCAGCCTCAAAAATAGTAAGATTCAGTTCAATTTGTTCTTCTATCAGAGCACTTTACAGGACCATCTAGACTGAATCATATCTCGTTTTCTGGGATTATATCTCTGGAGCTGGGATTACAGACATGCGCCACAATGCCTGCCTGATTTTTGTATTTTTGGTAGAGACAGGGTTTCACCATGTTGGTCAGGTTGGTCTCGAACTCCTGACCTCGTGATCTGCCTGCCTCTGCCTCCCAAAGTGCTGGGATTACAGGTGTGAGCCACTGCGCGCAGCCTCTGATATTTTTTAAAGCATTGACAAACAATACCATATTTAAATTTTACAGCATTATGTAACTTATCCCATGTTTATGTTTTGCCTCAAATTACACTGTAAACCATTCACGGTAGAGACCACATATTTTATATATCTTTGTCTCTCTCATATTGTCTAATATAGCAACTATATATAGAATTACGTCTTTGGGCCTATTTTGTAGACAGCCAGGCCTAAGTGAAAAGCATTCTTACTAAGTTTTCTTACTAAGTTACTTTCTGTTTCTGAAACTATATTTGGCTAAAAATTGTATCTAACTTGTATTTCACATGGGGTGTTTCTCTGTCATCTGCTCTATCTTGTATTTGAGGTTATATTTTCTTCCAGTTTATCAGAAATAGAAACAGTTTAATTAAACCAGAATAATTAATAAGAAACCCCTAATCATTGAAAACATTATGTCAGTATCTTAATAATCCTTTGCTCTCTGTCCTAGAAAATTCTTAGATTTTTTTGAGATATCATCTAAAATTTGGATTTTTAAAAACATTTCAGATGACTTTTTTAGGTAAGTTTTTTTGTTGTTTTTTGTTTGTTTTTTCATACAGGTATGGAAAAGTTGAGGCCACTCGCATATTGTTAGAGAAAGGGAAGTGCAATCCGAACCTTTTAAATGGACAACTTAGTTCTCCTCTTCATTTTGCTGCTGGAGGAGGACATGCTGAAATAGTACAGATTCTCCTAAACCATCCAGAAATTGATAGAGTAAGTTATTTTCCAGATTTTTAAAAGTAATATTCAAGCAGTGAATAACAAGTAATGACACTGAAATGTTCAATTGTATGCTTGAGAGTTCATCTGAAAAATAAAAATAAGTTCCATTACTTTATAGAATAAGTAACAGAATATATGAGTTGTGCTTTATAGAATAAGTAATGGAATATATGAGTTGTGCTTTTGAACGTACTTTTTTTTTAGTTTTTTTAGATTTTTTAAATCTAAAATTTATGCCTAAATTTTACATTAACCATTTTTAGGCATTAAGTACATTTACATTATTGTACAACCATCACCACAGTCTGTCTTCAGAATGTATGTAGAATTTAACCTCTTTTCATTTTGTATTGTATTTCTCCAAAAACATCTTGAAAAAGGAAAAAGATTTTCCAGAATTTCATAAAGGAAATTCATAAAAAGTATATCATAAGGAGGAAAATAGTATTAACAAACCCTTGTTATGTCTTTATCAGAACTTTTAAAAAACAGTAATCACATTGATTAGTGCTTTGAGTCTTTTATCTTGGCAACTCTTGTTTATTCTAAACATAATACATACTAAGTGTGGTTAATATTTACTTAGTACTTGACAAGAGTCTCCTTTTTATGAAACTTTGATTAATTGGATGACATTTTCCCTTAGAATACCATAATATGTAATGCCTTTTTGTCCCCTCACTACCCACATTTCTAGCATATAACAGACCAGCAAGGAAGATCTCCGTTAAATATTTGTGAAGAAAACAAACAAAATAACTGGGAAGAAGCTGCAAAATTGTTGAAGGAAGCCATTAACAAGCCTGTAAGAATTATCTTCATAGTTAGAACCAAGCATAGTATTTAAATTAATAAGATTTAAATTTGAGGATCTGTGGCAAGAGTGGAAAGACAAATGATTAGATGGCTTCTTTACTGCTATAAAACCTCATTGTAGTCCGGGCATGGTGGCTCATGCCTGTAATCCCAGCACTTTGGGAGGATGAGGCAGGTGGATCACAAGGTCAAGAGATTAAGACCATCCTGGCCAACATGGTGAAACCCCATCTCTATGAAAAATACAAAAATCAGCTGGGCATGGTGGCATGCGCCTGTAGTCCCAGCTACTCAGAAGGCTGAGACAGGAGAATTGCTTGAACCCAGGAGGCGGAGGTTGCAGTGAGCCAAGATTGTGCCACTGCATTCCAGCCTGGGCAACAGAGCAAGACTCCGTCTCAAACAAAAAAAAAAAACTTCATTGTAGACTGGATAGGTATCACATTTGTTATTATCCCTAACATTTGGATGTTTATTCTTGCATAGCAAACTAAGACTTGCAAAAATAAGTAAATAAAACTTTCAGAACTCTTAAATTTTTCATATAATTTCGATGCTTGATGTGTTGATTACGCCTTTTTTTTTTTTTTTTTTTTTTGAGATGGAGTCACCCAGGCTGGAATGTAATGGCATGATTTTGGCTCCCTGCAACCTCTACTTCCCGGGTTCAAGCAGTTCTCCTCCTCAGCCTCCCAAGTAGCTGGGACTACAGGCGCCTGCCACTACGCCTGGCTAATTTTTTGTAATTTTAGTAGAGATGGGGTTTCACTATGTTAGCCAGGATGGTCTCGATCACCTGACCTCGTGATCCGCCTGCCTCGGCCTCCCAAAGTGCTGGGATTACAGGCGTGAGCCCCCGCGCCTGGCCTGATTACACATAATTTTAATCTTTTCATTGACATATATCCCTCTACTTAGGCCTTTTAAGCAACATTTTGTATTTTTAAATAAAAGCATTGCACATCATTCATTCATTTAGTCTCAGCAAGTTAGTTTATATATAACAGACTCATTTTCCTCCTCATAAAAGTAAAACAGGTGTTTCCAAGCTTTTTTATTCTGCTAACTCAACCTGGCCTTTCCATCTAATTACAACTGGAAATAAACTAATAAATCGAATGCTGGCACATATAGCTATTAAAATAATAATTGTATTTAGAGGCATAAAGTTTAATTTGTAATTGTAGTGACATTAAAATACAGAAGGTTAACAATGAGAAGAAACTCAATTATGCCTAAGAGTTATAATGATTATAAAAATCATTAATTTAATTATTTTTATTTTTATGAGACAGAGTCTCACTATGTTGCCCAGGCTGGAGTACAGTGGCTGTTCACAGACAATCATGATGCACTGCAGCCTCAACCTTCTAGGCTTGGGCAGTCCTCCCATCTTGGCCTCTTGAATAGCTGGGACTGCAGACATGTGCCACCACTCCTGGCTATCATTAGTTTAAAAACTGTTTGAAATAAAAACATTTATACCAACAAATAAAGGATAAAGGGTTTATACTAACAGATATAACCCAAAGTTACCTAAGCCTCTCCAGACATTAACCAACAACTATACAATAAGTATTTGTTGAGTATCTCTGTGGATTTAACATGACAAAATGCTGAAAATTATAAGGAATATATGGTCTCTGCCTTTAATGTTACACACATGCTGCACACTTATGCATTTTGTCAAAACACTTACTCCAAGAGCCTAAGACAGTCAAGGAAATAGACAAGCAGTACAGGTACCCTTATGTTATACTTCACTGCAATTTATTTTCTAACTATGTAGTTTTAACTCATTTTTATCCCTGATATAGCCTTTATAATTGTGAATGAATAAGGTAGGAGGGTTGAAGTTCTTTTATCCAAAGTGCACTGACCTGGAAGTTATTTGGGGACATCAGTTACTTCCTATAACAATAAAAATCCATTGAGAAAGCTACTACTCTGTGCAGTTTTCTAAACTGGGGGAAGGAAACTGGCTCAAAGTTCATTGATAACTTTTACCTGCAAAGTGTTCCATCACAAATTCCTCTTAGGACAAGTTATTGGTGGTACACATTTCTGTTGTATTATTTGTGACCCACTAGACTCATGAAGTACTCAGCTAACACTAGATTCAGTAACCAAGTTTGTGTTTCTCGTATGATATTTACATTGTACATTAAAGGTGCTAAAACATCCTGTCAAAAGAATTTGACTTTGAGTATTTTTTTAAGTCATTCTCCTTAGTTTCCCAAACTTATTTCTGGAACATTCAGAAGAAAATATTTTAGAAAATACAACTAATGGAAGTAAAATGGTTTGTTTTTTGTTTTTTGAGATGGAGTCTCGCTCTGTTGCCCAGGCTGGAGTGCAGTGACACGATCTCGGCTCACTGCAAGCTCCGCCTTCTGGGGTTCACGCCATTCTCCCGCCTCAGCCTTCTGAGTAGCTGGGACTACAGGCACCTGCCACCATGCCCGGCTAATTTTTGTGTGTGTGTGTGTGTTTTTAGTAGAGACGGGGTTTCACTGTATTAGCCAAGATGGTCTCGATCTCCTGACCTCATGATCCGCCCGCCTCAGCCTCCCGAAGTGCTAGGATTACAGGCGTGAGCCCACCGTGCCTGGCCAGTAAAATGTTTTAAAAATATCACCAACAGATTCTCACTTGTAACAGTGTTTCTGATATTTTTCATGTTAGAAATCTATAATAAAGCACATGAAGTTGAAGGAAAGTATCTTGTTAGATTGTGATGTATAATTTTTTAAGCTGGTTACGTAAGTTATCATTTCTTGTAGTATGAAAAAGTTCGAATATACAGAATGGATGGGTCATATCGTTCTGTTGAATTGAAGCATGGAAATAATACCACAGTGCAGCAGATAATGGAAGGAATGCGTCTCTCTCAAGAAACTCAGCAATATTTCACTATATGGATTTGTTCAGAAAACCTCAGTAAGAAAGTTTTTATTATGTTTTAGTAAACCTCATTATTCCTTTTTGGGGGTGGGTTGATAAAAAATAGAACTTCTTTTTATTCTTGACTCTTAAATTTTGAATAATACAATGTTCTTCTCTTTTATATAAATATAGAGGTAAGTCCCTGCCCACCCCCTTCCTGCTTCATTCAAAGCATTTTTTAATAATTAAAAAAGAAAACTTTTCTTCTATGGCAATAGCATTTGATTTGAATGCCATTAAATGTTGTGCTCATGCAACTTGCCTTTATTCTTTGTGCTCATTTTGAAATAATACAAATGTTCTTTTCTCTTACATGAGTTTTCTATTTAAAAATCAACCTTTTTATTTAAAATCAACCTAATGACATTATATATTTGTTCTTCAAAGTATTACACATACATACAGAATTTAATTGATGGATATGATTGGATATTTAATGGTTTAGTTGTATCTTTTTAACTAGGAATTCTACTTATGTCATAATTAAATAGGCTATAATGGAATTAAGGATTTCATATACGTTTGATAAATTTTATGTAAGAATTATTTTTAATAATTCTTATGTCCTTGATAATAAACAGTTAACCACAAATTGGGTAGTAATATTGATTAAAATGTTAATTTTAGATTTAAATTTAATTTGTGAGTATTCAGTACAGAAGTGCAGATAGTTTATTACAGAGTTTCTATGCATTGATGTAGTTGAGTTTTTTACGTTATCATTTATGAAAGGAAAGATGTTTTTCAGGCCTTCAACTCAAACCGTATCATAAACCCTTGCAACATGTTCGTGACTGGCCAGAAATACTTGCTGAATTGACTAATCTGGATCCTCAAAGGGAAACATCTCAGCTTTTTCTAAGAAGAGATGTGAGACTTCCTTTGGAGGTTGAAAAACAGGTTTGCTTGGAAATCTTATTTACAGTTATTTAAATGCACAAAATCTATTGTGTTTCTATTGTAAGTACTAGAGGCAGAAATTGTGCTTACATCCGTATATCCATCCTTACATCCCTGTAATAATTGGTGGAATTTCGGTTGGTCTACTTACAAAGCCCTTGGTTGGGATTTTTCATTTCCACTCCCATTGTCTTAAGAATACAAAAGAAATAGGGAGGCTATCCTAAAGAAAATTAGCAATCAGATGTGGAGCCAAATTATACTGGAAAAAAATTGTTCAGACTAGTTAGGAAGTACATTGTCAAGGATAAACTTAATAAAGGGCTAATCAGTTGTATACATTTTGAAGGAAGAAAGAGAAACACTGGTGTGGGAGAGAACAGAAAAAACATCCTGGTATACTGCAAAGGGAACAATGCGAAAGTCATTCTTAACAGTTCATAAGTGGCTCTTTTTTTTTCTTTTTTCTTTTTTTTTTTTTGAGACTGAGTCTTGCTCTGTCTCCCAGGCTGGAGTGGCACAATCTCAGCTCACTACAATCTCCACCTCCCAGGTTTAAGCAGTTCTCGTGCCTCAGCCTCCCCCAAGTAGTTGGGATTATAGACGTGGGCCACCACACCCAGCTAACTTTTTTTGTATTTTTAGCAGAGACAGGGTTTCGCCATGTTGGCCAGGCTGGTCTTGAACCCTTGGCTTCAAGTGATCTGCCAACTTTGGCCTCCCGAAGTGCTGGGATTACAAGCGTGAGCCACTGTGCCTAGCCTAAGTAGCTTGTCTTAACTCAAACGGGGAACTCTGTGCATAGTGAAAAATGAGAATAATATTTACATTTGATAAAAAGAAGTCTGTCCAGACAAGTATATTTCTATTTGAACTACTGTGGATTTTAGAGAGGAAGAAGTGACATAATGCCATAAGAAGGATGAATGGGCCAGGCACAGTGACTCATGCCGGTAATCCCAGCACTTTGGGAGGCCAAGGAGGGTGGATCACGAGGTCAGGAATTCAAGACCTGCCTGGCCAAGATGGTGAAACCCCGTCTCTGCTAAAAATACAAAAATTAGCCAGGCATGGTGTAGGTCGCCAGTAATCTCAGCTACTTGGGAGGCCAAGGCAGAGAATTGCTTGAACCTGGGAGGCGAAGGTTGCACTGAACCGAGATCGTGCTACTGCACTCCAGCCTGGATGACAGAATGAGACTCCATCTCAAAAAAATAAAAAAGAAGGATGAATGGACAAGGGAGAGATTATAACAGCTTAAATTAGGCATGATCATCTAAATATGGTGAAATTGTTTCATGGTCTTACAGTGTTAGTGAAGATAAAAATAGAATACATTTCTTAATTCTTTATTCTCAGGGAATATTAAACAAACACAGTTAAACAAATTTTAGCACAAGAAAATTTCAGCAGCCATGTCCAAACTTGTTTAACATTTTATACATAACTATGTATATTGCTCTTTTTATATTATCAAGCCAAAGATAGAGTTGATCCTTTCAGCCAAATACACTAGGAGTCACATAAAAATTGCTATGAAATTTACCAAAAACTAAGGGCTTCATTATTTGTTAAAAATGTGTTAGAATCACATTAATAGAATGAAAGGGAGGGAAGAAAACACGAGATCCAGAAAGGCATATGACAAAATCCAACACCCTTTCATGATTTAAAAAACTCTCAGAAAACTAGGAATTCAAGCGAACTTCTCAGCATGATAAAGGGTGTTCACGAAAAACCCACAGCTAACATCATATTCAATGGTAAAAGACTGAAAACTGTCCTCCTAAGATAAGGTACAAAATTAAGATACCCACTTTCACCAATAATCAAGACCTTAGTTTTTGGCAAATGACGTATACATAGGAATTCCCAAAGAATCCACAAGAATGCTAGAGCTAATAATAAATTAATTCAACGAAGTTTCAAGGTATAAGCTCAACACACAAAATCTGTTGTCTATACACCAGCAAAGAATAATACAAGAAAGAGATTAAGAAGTCCATTAAAATAGCATCTAAGAATATAATACCCAGGAATAAATTTAACAGAAGAAGTTCAAGACTTGTACACTGAAAACTAAAACATTGCTGAAAAATAAGACCTAATAACTGGAAAGACATCTCTGTGTTCAATGATAGGAATAGTTAGTGTCATTAAGATGTCACTACTAGCAAAGTGATCTACAGATTTAATGCAATCCCTAACAATATTCCAATAGCCTTTTTTGTTAAAGTGGAACGGACAGTACTCAAATCCACATTAATTGCAAGTGGCCTCAAATAGCCAAAGCAATCTTGAATAAAGCAGAATCAAGTTGAGAGACGGACATTACTCAATTTCAAAGCACAGCACAAAGCTAAGTAATCAAAAGCATTGTGGTACTCTAGCATAAGGATAAACATACAGACCATTGGAACAGAATTGAGTTTTCAGAAATAAACCCATACATGTACAGCCAGTAGATTTTTGACAAGGCTGCCAGGTTCATCTAATGGAGAAAGAATAGTGTCTTCAACAGATGGTGCTGGTATAACTGTAGGTTCACATTGCAAAAGTAGGAAATTGGACCCCAACCTCATGCCATATAAAAAGTTAAAATGGCTGGGTGTGGTAGCTCACAACTGTAATCCCAGCACTTTGGGAGGCCGAGGCGGGTGGATCACTTGAGGACAGGAGTTCTAGACCAGCCTGGCCAACATGGCAAAACCCCATCTCTACTAAAAATACAAAAAATTAGCCAGTTGTGGTGGTACACCTTTGTAGTCACAGCTACTCAGGAGGTTGAGGCACGAGAATTGCATGAACCCGGGAGGCGGAGGTTGCAGTGAGCCAAGATTGCGCCACTGTACTCCAGTGACAAAGTGAGACTCCGTCTCAAATACAATAATAATAAATTAAAATGCATCAGTGACCTAAATATAAGTGCTAAAACCATAAAATTCAGAAGAAAACATAGGGATAAATCTTCATGACCTTGGGATTAGGCAGTGGAGTCAGATATCACAACAAAAGCATGAACAACAAAAGAAATATTGGGGGGGCGGAGCAAAGATCTAAAATTGACACTCTAACATCACAATTAAAAGAACTAGAGAGGCAAGAGCAAACACACTCAAAAGCTAGCAGAAGGCAAGAAATAAC
>NW_012119655.1:477634-486795 GCF_000951035.1 Colobus angolensis palliatus | reverse complement strand
TGGCACAAGTATACATATGTAACAAACCTGCACGTTATGCACATGTACCCTAGAACTTAAAGTATAATAAAAAATAATAATAATTAAAAAAAAAATATTGGGTAAGTTAAACTTCATCAAAATCAGAAACTTTTGTGCATTAAAGGACATTATTAAGAAAGTGAAAAGCAACAGAATGGGAGAAAATATTAGGAAACCATAGATAAGGGTTTACTATCCAGAATATACAAAGAACTCCTACAACTCAACAATAAAAAGGCCAACAACCCGATTAAAAATGGTCAGGGTTCGGTGCAGTAGCTCACTCCTGTAATCCCAGCACTTTGGGAGGCTGAAATGGGAGGATCATGGGAGCCCAGGAATTTGAGACCTGCCTGGGCAACATAGTGAGACTTCATCTCTATAAAAAACTTAAAAAATTAGCCAGGCATGATGGCACACACCTGTAGTACCAGCTACTCAGGAGACAGAGGTGGGAGGGTCGCTTGAGTCTGGGAGGGAGAGGTTACAATGAGCCAATGTCACTTGACTGCACACCAGCCTGGGTAATAGAGCAAGACTGTCTCAAAAAAAACAAGTAGGCCAAGTGTGCTGATTCACTTCTGTAATCCCAGTGCTTTGGAAGGATGAGGTGGGAGTCTCACTTGAGGCCAGGAATTTGAGACCAGCCTGGCTGCATAGTGAGACCCTGTCTCTACAAAAAAGTTTCTTTTTTTGTTTGTTTTAAATAGCTTGGCATGGTGGCACACACCTGTAGTCCTAGCTACTTGAGAGTGAGACGGGAGGATCACTTGATCCCAGGAGTTCAGGGTTACGGTTAGTTATGATCAACCACTGCACTCTAGGCTGGATGAAAGAGCAAGACCCTGTCTATAAATAAAATAGGTCGAAGGACTTGAGTATATAAATAGCCAACAAGCACATGAAAAGATGTTCAGCATCATTAGTTATTAGGGAAATGCAAATTAAAACCTCAATGAGAAACCACACCCACTAAGATGACTATAAAAAACAAAACAGAAAGTAATGAGTTGGTAAAAATGTAGAGAAATTGGAACCCTGGTACATTGCAGGTGGGAATGTAAAATTGTGCAGCCATTGTGGAAAACAGTAGTTCTTCAAAAATCTAAAACTGGAATTACCATATGATCTAGCAATTCCACTCCTAGATATATGCCTGAAATAATTGAAAACAAGGATTCAAACATATTTTTATGTCACTGCAGCATTATTCATAATAACCAAAAATGTAGAGGCACCCTAAGTGTCCATTAACAGATGAGTGGACAAACAAAATGTGGTCTATACGTACAAATAGAGTAATTAAGGAATGAAGTTGTGATACATGTGACAACATGAGTGAACCTTGAAAACATTATACTAAATAAGCCAGACGCAAAAGAACAAATATTTAATTCTACTTTAGTAATCTAGAATAGGCAAAGGCATAAAGGGGAAAAATAGATTGGAGGTTATCAGAGGTGCTGGGCTGGGGGAGGGGTGGGAAGTTCTTACCAGTTAACAGACTTTCTCTTTGGGGTGATATAAACTACATGGAACTAGATGGTAGTGATGGTAGCACAACGTTGTGAACATAATTAATGCCACTGAATCTCACACTTAAAAATGGTTCAAATGACAAATGTTATATCTGTTTTACCCTATAACTTAAAAAAATGTATGATATCTATAAAATCTGCACATAATCTAAGTTTACTCAGTCTGCCTTCTCGTCCCAAGTAATATTTTAATAGTTCACTGGTAGAGAAAAGGAGCAGTAATGATAATACTTGGATGATAAATAAATTGCATAATTTTAAAATAAAGGAGACTCAAGTAAAAAGGAAGCAAGGTTTAGTAAGTTCTTATGGTAAACCAGAATGTCATGATAATCTGGTAAAGCAGTTGTGTTCTTTCACTTATTATATAATTAAGAAATTCCTGTTTGTACCATCTGAAAAACAGAATTACACTTATTGTTTAGCATCATCCTTTTAGGATGAAAACATCCTGATTTCATTAGAAATTTAAAAATGGAGACTAAAACTCCTTGAACATGGTATTGGGAATTGTAAATGTTATTATCTACTCATATTCTTCAAATATATGATGTCAGTTTAAATTAGAAAACATGCTTTCATTCAGTCTTTTTCCATTTTATTTTGAGAAATTTGAAAAGCCATAGGCATATTAAAAAGTAATATAGTTTACACCATTTACCATTCATTAGATCACTAGTTGTTAACAATTGGCTTTACTGTATTTACTTTCTTTGTGAATCATTTTAAAGTGAGTTGCAGGTGTCATTCCTACATATTTTGGCATGCATCTTCTAAGAATAAGGACATCTCTGCCTATCACAATAATATTTCCAACCTAATAAAGTTAATAATTCCATAATTACATAATATCTGATTCAAATTCAGATTTTTCCCAGTTGTTTCAAAATACTTTTATACCTCCCCGCCCCAGGATCTAGTCAAGGCTCATGCTTTATATTTGGATGTCTCTTTAGTCTCTTTTAATCTAAAACAGTCCCGTTCATTTTTTTCCCATGAAATGTTGTTTTACTATTGCATACAGTGTTTTCAGATAGAAAAATAGTATTATTTCAGGTAATGTTGTAAAAATAATTTTTTTTTTTTTTTTTTTTTAGACAGAGTCTCTCTCTGTCACCCAGGCTGGAGTGCAGTGGCGCAATTTCGGCTCACTGCAAGCACTGCCTCCCAGGTTCACACCATTCTCCTGCCTCAGCCTCCCCAGTAGCTGGGACTACAGGTGCCCGACACCACGTCTGGCTAATTTTTTGTATTTTTAGTAGAGACGGGGTTTCACTGTGTTAGCCAGGATGGTCTCGATCTCCTGGCCTCATGATCCACCCGCCTCGGCCTCCCAAAGTGCTAGGATTGCAGGCATGAGCCACTGCACCTGGCCGCAAAAATCATTTTTATTCAAGCTTGGGATCATTGTGAATTGTATTTGGAAATACTTTAAGTATTTATTCAGAAACTTTATAACTGGTGACTGTGTACAAGTAGGAATGTATTCTGTAGGCCAGGATTTCTCAATCTTTATTAATCTTATTGGATAAACTTTAAAGTTTTTAAAATTAAAAAAAAAAAAAAAGATGTAGGCCAGGCGCAGTGGCTAGCACCTGTAATCCCAACAGTTTGGGAGGCTAGGGTGAGAGTACTGCTTGAGCCCAGCCTAGGCAACATGGCAAGACCTTCTGTCTTCAAAAAATTTTAAAATTAGCCAGGTGTGGTGGTGCACACCTCCTGTCCCAGCTACTCGGGAGGCTGAGGCAGGTAGATAGCTTGAGCCTAGGAGGTCGAGGCTGCAGTAGGCCATGTTCATGCCACTGCACTGTAGCCTGTCTGGCAGAGCAAGACCCTATCTCAAAAAACAAAACAAACATTTACTCTTCTTGAATATTATTAATATTTGAAAGTACATAGTCTTTTTAGTCTAAAATGTCTTACAACAGACTTTTTAAAAATGCATTTGTCCTTTGGAAATTAAGATACTTCCTTTTATCTTCCTTGAAGTCCACTACTGTATTGTATGAAGCACAGTTCATAGAAAAATGTTTCAGTAATACAAAAATTTAGGTAAAATTTTGCTAAAAATTATCCATATTTATAAACTGATGATAATATTTCTTAGACAACCAGGTTAGCAAACTATACCTTATAGCCATATTTTGCCAGTTTTTGTATACCTCACAAGCTAATTTTTTTAATGTTTTTTGATTGTTAAAAAAATCAAAAGAACAGTATTTCCTATCATGCGAAATTGTTTGAAATTCGTATTTCAGTATTCCTACATAAAGTATTATTAGAACACTGCCATACCCATTTGTTGATGTATCACCTGTGGCTTTCTTTGTGCTACAGTGCCAGAGTTGATTAGTTGCAACAGCAATTATATAGCTTACAAAGCTTAAAATACTACTCTCTGGGCCTTAACAAAAAAATGTTTGCCAACCTTTGCTTAACAGCTCATTTATATACAAATGTGTAGTTTTTGTTTTTGCCATATTAAATTGTTCATTTGTAAAAAGAAATTGTAGCCTAATAACCAAATTATACTTTTTTCTCTTAAGATTGAAGACCCGCTAGCTATTCTTATTCTCTTTGATGAAGCCAGATATAATTTATTGAAGGGCTTTTATACAGCTCCTGATGCTAAGCTGATAACATTGGCAAGTCTCCTTTTGCAAATAGTCTATGGAAATTATGAGAGTAAAAAACACAAGCAAGGTTTCCTAAAGTAAGTATTTAATATTATGCATGGTTTTGTGCTATGGTCAAGATTCTGTTTAACGAAGAAAGTTTAAAAATGTTATTAGAAAATATTTATACGTTACATTGGTTTGGAATTAAATAATATAAGATGTAGAATGAGAAAAGAAAACATTATAGTAAAGCATTCTTAAAGTTACATTCTCCAAATGTACTTTTCTTATATTTGACTATAGTTTGATACACTTTATATTTTATCTTTTTTTATGCTTAAATAAGTTCACTAAAACCTGACTTGAATAAGTAATAAAAAATTTTATAAGACAGATGTACTTAAGAATCCCACCATAAAAACTGGTTTTGTGTTCAGTCTTTGAGAGAAAACACTGAGGTTTTAAGCGTATCTGAATTTGGTTATTGTGGTTTTCAATTTTCAAAAATAGTTTCTGGTTATTGAAAGAAGAAACATTTATCTAAATTGATAATATGAGATTTGTGGCTTTTTGCTTAACATTTTTAGAGTTCCCTGGTATTTTACAGCAAAGTATTTTTCAGCTTAAAAATTACGTTACTGAAAGCCATTTGTAACAGAATGATTACTAGTCTTTAGCTACTAAAGATGATTTATTTAAAGGATGTTGGCATGTGTGCTTACAGTGAAGAAAATCTAAAATCCATCGTACCTGTTACCAAACTGAAAAGTAAGGCACCTCACTGGACAAATCGCATACTTCATGAATACAAGGTAAGCTGTTTAATAGAAATGAAGATGCTTTATAGGCTAGTTGAAACTTTGTTAGTGTTATTAATTTTAAACATAGGTAGATTAAATTTATAGTCCTGAAATTAAAAATGTATCTTCTAGTTCACAATGCTTGAAGTTGAAAGTAGCAAGGTATTTTTATTTTTAGTAATATATAATCTTTTACTGAATACCTTCTGCATGCCGAATACTGTGGTAAGGACTAAATATAAAAATTTGAAATAATACACTATCCATGCCTGTGAAGCAATTAAAACCCAATAGCGTAGACAATATTTTTAGACCTTGATTTTTTTTTTTTTTTTTGAGACGGAGTCTCGCTCTGTCGCCCAGGCTGGAATGCAGTGGCCGGATCTCAGCTCACTGCGAGCTCCGCTTCCCAGGTTTACGCCATTCTCCTGCCTCAGCCTCCCAAGTAGCTGGGACTACAGGTGCCCACCACCTCGCCCAGCTAGTCTTTTTTTTGTATATTTTAGTAGAGGCGGGGTTTCACCGCATTAGCCAGGATGGTCTCGATCTCCTGACCTCATGATGCGCCCGTCTCGGCCTCCCAAAGTGGTGGGATTACAGGCTTAAGCCACCGTGCCCGGCCAATTTTTTTTTTAATATTAACATCGCAAGAGAAAAAGTACTCCTAATATAATGTGCCATAATTTTATTCTTTAGGGGCAGTCTTGATTTTAGAAACTGCTTAGTTGATCTATTTGGATTATCAATGGTACATTTTCCTTTCATATCTCTTATTTTTAATTTACTTTGTTTTTAGAATCTCAGTACAAGTGAAGGTGTCAGTAAAGAAATGCATCACCTTCAGCGCATGTTCTTACAGAATTGCTGGGAAATTCCTACTTATGGAGCAGCATTTTTCACAGGACAGATATTTACAAAGGCAAGCCCCAGCAATCATAAAGTCATCCCTGTGTATGTAGGAGTGAATATAAAAGGACTTCATCTCCTCAACATGGAAACTAAGGTAGATTTTCAGCTTTTTTTTCACAAATCATGTCATATAATACCTAAAACAACAGTACTAACCTACATGAAGAATTTAGAAATGGCATATATACAAGACTGTTTATTGCAACTCATTTGTTACATAAGATGAAGGGGGACACTAAATCACTGTCAGTAAGGGGTTAATAATATATTACATTTCTGCTTTGGAATACCCTTCAGCCATAAAAAGGAATAAAGAGTATTTTTGTGTAGAATAATCTGCAAGATATATTTAGTGAAAAAGCAAGGTGCTGAACAATATGTAATATACTGCCTATTCTTGGTATTAAAATGGGAGGAAATGAGGCTGATCTTTACATAAATACATATTGCTTGTGTATGCATAAAATATTTCTTGAAGCCTTTAGAGAAGGGAACCAGATAACTAGGAATAAAAGTAAGGAGGGAAACTTTTCATTACATGCCTATCTAGTTCAGGCCACTATAACAAAGCCCGATAGACTGATTGGCTTATGAACAACAGAAGTTTATTTCTCACAGTTCTGGAAACTGGAAGTCTGAGATCAGTGCGCTAGTGGGGTTGCATTCTAGTGAGAGGGTTTTTCTGGGTTGGAGACTGCTGACATCTCCTTGTAGCCTCATATGGCAGAAAGAATGAGGGAGTTATCTTGGGGTCCCTTTTATAAAGGCGTGAATCCCATTCATGAGGGCCCTGCTCTCATAAATTATGACATAATTACTTCTCAAAGGCTCTACCTCCCAATACCATCACACTAGGGGTTAGGATTTCAACATACCAATTTTGGGAGGCAGGGCACAAACATTCAGTCCATAACAAGGCCATTTTGCAACTTAAAAGTTTTAACTCTGTGATTATGTTGCCTGTTTAAAACATTTGTTAGGTTAATTGGAAAAGACATGAAAAAAATATTATATGTGACACAAGGGCTTCACTTTGAAACATTAGAATTAGTACAAGAACCTTTTGGGGAGCAGGATGAAGTATGGAAAGGATTGAATATCCACTGGAATACTTCAGAGCTTCTTTATTGTTTTTTGTTTTTTACATTTAAAAATTTTTTGATTTATATATTTATTTTTTGAGACAGGGTCTCACTGTCTTCCCCAGGCTGGGGTTCAGTGGTGCAGTCATAGCTCACTGCAGCTTTGAACTCATGGACTCAAGCAGTCCTCCTACCTCAGCCTCCTGAGTAGCTGGGACTACAGGCACATAACACCATGGCTGGCTTTTTATTTTTTATTTTTCCCAGAGATAGGATCTTGTTATGTTTCCCAGTTTGGTCTCAAACTCCTGGCCTCAAGTGATCCTCTTGCCTCAGCTTCCCAAAGTGCTGGGATTACAAGCATGAACCACTGGGCCCCACTCATTTTTTAAATTGATACATAGTAGTTGTACATATATATTAGGTACATTTCATATTTTGATACATGCATACAATAAATAATGATCAAATTAGGGTAATTAGGAAATTCATCACCCCAAATATTTCTCATTTCTTTGTATTGGGAACATTTCAACTCATCTCTTGTAGCTATTTTGAAATATACAATAGATTATTAACTATAGTCACATTACTGTACTATGAAACACCGCAACTTACTCATTCTATCTAACTGTATGTTTGTACCCATTAACTGTCCCTGTCCCTATTCCTTCCTACGCTACCCTTCCCAGCTCTGATAATCGTCATTCTACTCTCTACCTCCATGACATCAATGTCTCACATATATGAGAACATAGGATATTTGACTTTCTGTGCCTGTCTTATTTCACTTAACAAAATGACCCCCAGTTCCATTCATGTTGTTGCAAATGACAGGATTTCATTCTTTTTTATGGCTGAATAATATTTCATTGTGCACACATACCACATTTTCTTTATTCATTCATCTGCTGGTAGACACTTAGGTTGATTCCATATATTTGCTATTGTGAATAGTGCTGCGGTCAACATGGGGTTGCAGGATCCCACTGATTTCCTTTTCTTTGGAAGAATACTCAGTAGTGAGATTGCTGGTTCATATGGTAGTTTTATTTTAGTTTTTGAGAAACCTCTACACTGTTTTCCATAGTGGCTCTATACTAGTTTATATTCCCACTAACTCCATATAAAAGTTCCCTTCTCTCTGCATCGTCACCAGCATTTGTTATGTTTTTGTCATTTTGATAATAGTCATTCTAACTGGGGTGGGATGAAATGTCATTATGGTTTTGACTTGAACTTCCCTGATGATTACTCATGGTGAGCATTTTTAAATATACTTCTTGGCCGTTTGTTTGTCTTCTTTTGAGAAATGTTTATTCTAATCATTGCCCACTTTATAATGGGATATGTTCTTTTGCTCTTGAATTGTTTGATTTCCTTGTAAATTTTGGATATTAGTCCCTAGTCTAATGAACACTTTGAAAATATTTTCTTCCATTCACCACATTGTCTCTTCACTCTGTTGATTGTTAACATTAGCTGTGCAGAAGCTTAATAGTTTAAATAGCCCCACTTGTCTGTTTTTGTTTTTGTTGCCTATGCTTTTGAAGTCTTTGCCTAGACCAATGTCCAAAAGCATTTACCTTATGTTTTCTTCTACTAGTTTTATAGGTTCAGGTCTTACATTTAGGTTTTTTATCCATATTGACTTGATTTCTGCATGTGGTGAGAGATGGAGTCTAGTTTTATTCTTGTGCATGTGGATATCCAATTTTTCCAGCACCATTTATTGAATAGGGTGTTTTTTCCTCAATGTTTGTTCCTGGTACCTTTGTTGAAAATGAGTTGGCTGTAAATACATGGATTTATTTCTGGGTTCTCTGTTCCATTGGGATCTGTATTTACAATAATATCATGCCGTTTGGTTACTGTAGGTTTGTGTAGTTTATTTTTTGAAATTAGGTAGTATGATGCCTCCAGCTTTGTTCTATTTTTCTCACTATTGGTTTGGCTATTTGGAATATTTTGTTATTCCAAATGAATTTTAGAATTTTGTTTTATTTCTGTAAAGCATGTCATTGGTATTTCAATAAAGATTGCATTGAATTACTTGATTGCTTTGGGTAATATTGCTGTTTTATTTTTTATTTATTTATTTTGAGACAGAGTCTTGCTTCATCGCCCAGGCTGGAGTGCAGTGGCATGATCTTGGCTCACTGCAACCTCCACCTCCTGGGTTCAAGCAATTTT
>NW_012119655.1:469412-473904 GCF_000951035.1 Colobus angolensis palliatus | reverse complement strand
CGGAGCTTGCAGTGAGCCGAGATTGTGCCACTGCACTCCAGCCTGGGTGACAGAGCAAGGCTCTGAGTAGTTGAAAGTGGGGTATCCTTGTCTTATTCTAGTTCTTATAAGAAAGGCTTTCAGCTTTTCCCCTTTCAGTATGATATTAGCTGTGGGTTTGTCATATATAGCCTTTATTGATTGAAGTATGTTCCTTCTATGTGAATTCACTGAGAGTTTTTTTTTTTTCCATCAAGAAAGGATCTTGAACTTCATGAAGTTCTTTTTTTGTACTTACTGAAACTATTGTATGGTTTTTGTCCTTCATTCTATTGATTATATCACATTTATTAATTTACATATGTTGAATCATCCTTGCCTCCCAGGCATAAATCCCATTTGATCATGGTGTGTTATCTTTTTGATGTGTTGTTGGACTCAGTTTGGTAGTATTTTGTGGATGATTTTTGCATCTGTGTTTATCGTGACTGCTGGACTCTTGTTTTCTTTTTTTTTGTTGTGTCCTTGCCTGGTTTTGTTATTGGAATGATGCTGACCTCATTGAATGAGTTAGGAAGAATCCTCTTCAGTTTTTGGGCCATTTTGAGAAAATTGGTATTAGTTCTTCATTATAGGTTTGGTAGAATTTAGCGGTGAAGTTACCTGGTTTCTGTTTGTTGAGAGACTTTTTGTTTCCAATTCAACCTCATTACCAAGAATTTATCTGTTGAGGTTTTCTTTTCCTTACTGGTTCAATATCAGCAGGTTGTCTGTGTTGAGGAATTTGTTAGCCTATCGTTCATTGGTCCTAATAGTGTTTAACAATTCTTTGTTATTTCTGTGGTCTCAGTTATAATGTCTCTTTTATCATTTATGATTTTGTTTATTTGGATTTTCTTTTCCTCTTGGTTAGTCTACCTAACAGTTTACTCGTTTTGTCTTTTTGAAGAACCAACTTTTCATTTGGTTGATCCTTTGTAATTTTTTTTTCTTTTTTCTTTTTTAGTCTTTCTTCCTTTTAGTTCTGGTCTGATCTTATTTCTTTCCTTCTGCTAATTTCAGGGTTGGTTTTTTTCTTGCTTTTCTAGTTCCTTGAGGTGCATCGTTAAGTATTTGAGATCTTCCTACTTTTTTGCCATAGATGTTTATTGCAGTAAACTTGCCCCTTACACTGCTTTTGCTATATCCCTTAGGTTTTGGTATATGGTGTTTTCATTTTCATTGCATTTGAGAAATTTATTTCCTTCTTAATTTTTTCATTGACCCAATGGTCATTCAGTAGCATGTTGTTTAATTTCCATTTATTTGTACAGTTCCCCAAATTTCTTTTGTTATTGATTTATAGTTTTATTTCATTGTGATCTAAGATACTTTAACAAAATTTATTGGGACTTGTTTTTTGGCCTAACAGATGGTCTATCCTGGAGAATGTGTGTTCTGCAGCTGATGGATGAAATGTTTTGTAAATGTCTGTTAGATCCATTTATTTATTTGTTTGTTTGTTTATATGTTTTTAGAGACCGAGTCCTGCTCTGTCACCTACGCTGGAGTACAGTGAGCAATCTCAGCTCACTGTAAAACCTATGTCTCCTGGGTTCAAGCAATTCCCCTGCCTTAGCCTCTTGAGTAGCTGGGATTACAGGCGTGTGCCACCACACCTGGCTAATTTTTGTATTTTTAGTAGGAATGGGGTTGTTACCTAGGCTGGTCTCAAACTCCTGGCCTCAGGTGATCCACCCACTTTGGCCTCCCAAAGTGCTGGGATTACAGGCGTGAGTCACTGCACCTGGCTGTTAGATCCATTTAGTCTAAAGTGCAGTTTAAATCCAGTGTCTCTTTGTTAATTTCTTTTGATCCATTCAGTGTTGAGAGTGGGGTGTTGAATTCCCCAACTATTATTGTTTTGGAGTCTGTCTTTCCCTTTAGATTTAATAACAATGGCAAAAATCGCAGTTACTTTTGCACCAATCTAATATAAAGCCTTTTTTTTTTTAACTTTTAGCATTTTAAATACATCATCTTAGGCTCTTCTGGCTTGTAGTTTCTTCTGAGAAATCTGTTGTTTGTTTGATGGCAATGTCCTTATATGTGACCTGATGTATTTCTCTTATGGTTTTTAGAATTCTCTTGTTGTCTTTGAGTTTTGACAGTTTGACTATAACATGCCTTGGGAAAGACCTTTTTAAGTGAGATCTGCTTGGGTATCTTTGAGCTTCCTGTATCTTGATGCCTACATCTCTTATAAGACTTAGGGAGTTTTCAGCTATTATTTCTTTGAGTAGGTTTTCTTTGTCTTTCTCCATTTCTTCTCCTTCTAAAATCTCAGAATTCAAACATTTGGTCACTTTATGGTGTCCTCACGTGTCACATTGGCTTTCTTTATTTTTTTTTATTTCTTTTCGTTTCTTTTCTTTCTTTTCTTTCTTATCTGCCTGGGTTAAGATACCTTCAGGTTTACAAATTCTTTATTCTGCTTGATCTAGTGTATTGTTGAAGCTCTCAGTTGTGCTTTTTATTTCATTTATTGAGTTCTTCCATTCTAGGATTATATACTTTTGTTATCTTATATATCTTAGATCACACTGAGTTTCTTTAATATCATTTTGATTTTTTTATTAGGCTTTTCAAAATTTTGGGGGAGGATCTGTTACTGAAGAATTATTGTTTTCCTTTGAAGGTGTCATGTTTTCTTGCTTTTCAATGTTTTTTTGTATCCTTATGTTTATATCTGTACATCTGATGTCACTTCTTCCTATTTTATGCCTTGGCTTTTGTAAGGAAAGACTTTTTCCTATAGATGTAGCTATAGTGTTGGTTGGATACAGTGCTTTGGCTTTGATTCTGGGTAAGTGCAGTAGTATAGTCTCCATATGATTTCTTCAGCTTTAATGAGCATTAGTTGTGTGTATGAGTCCCTCAGTGGCTTAGACTGTGGTTGTTAATGAAGGCTGTAGTAGGCTTTTCTGGGGACTCCAGGCAGGCTAGTGCTCAGGCATCAGTAGTTATGCCAGTCGGCAGGGCATGCCTTTCCTCAGGCCCCTAGATAGTGCATGTGGGCACCAGCAGGCATAGGCAGAGCATAACAATCCTTAAGCCCCCAGATGACATGTACAGACACCAACAGCAGGCGGAACAGGCCTGTCATCAGGCCCTCTGATGGTGTGTGCAGACAATGGCAGCAGCATGCTAGTTGAGTCAGTCCTCAGGCCCTTAGATGCTTAGGCACAGTTGACAGTGGCAGTGGGCAGGGCTTGTCCTCAGGACCCTAGACAATGTGTGCCGGTGGCAGTGGTGGGCATGGCAGGCTTCTCTCCAAGCCCACCTCTGGTGTTTGCAGGTGCTGGTGGCAGGCAGGTGGGTTGACCTCCTGGCACTATGTGCACAGGTGACAGCAGCAGTAGGTGGGTCAGACCCTTTTCAATCCCACTTTAGAGCTCTTCAGTTAGAAGTTAGTGTATGGTGCTCCTTTTTCTAACCATAAGTCATTATAAAATACAGGTTTATCAATTATTTTATAGCATATTTAACACATTTAAATGGGATGAACAGCTTTTTAGTTTATAATAGGAAGCTAATAAAAATCAAATCTAATTTGTTTTGTTTTTTGAGACAGAGTCTTGCTCTGTCACCCAGGCTGGACTGCAGTGGTGTGATCTTGGCTCACTACAACCTCTGCCTCCTGGGTTCAAGCAGTCCTCCCACCTTAGCCTCTCAAGTAGCTGGGCTTACAAGCATGAACTACCATGCCCACCTAATTTTTGTGTTTTTAGTAGAGACAGGGTTTCACCATGTTGGCCAAGCTGGTCTTGAATTTCTGACCTCAGGTGATCCACCCACCTCGGCCTCCCGAAGTGCTGGGATTACAGGCATGAGCCACTACACCTGGTCTATATTGCTATTTTAACAATATTAACTCTTCCAATCCATGCGCATGGATATCTTTCCAATTTTTGGTGTCCTCTTGAATTTCTTTCATCAGTGTTTTGTAGTTTTAGTTTACAGAGGTCTTCCACTTTTTTAGTTAGATTTATTCTCAGGTATTTAATTTTTTTTAGTAGCTATAGTAAATGAGAGTGCTTTCTTGATTTCTTTTTCAGCTGGTTCATTATTGGTGCATAGAAATGCTAGTCATTTCTGTACGTGAATTTTGTGTCCTGCAACTTTTTTGAATTTGTTTTATCAGTTATATTAGTTTTTTGGTAGAGTCTAGGTCTTTCTGTATATAAGATCATGTCATCTGCAGAGAGGGACAGTTTGACTTCCTGTTTACCAATTTATATGGCTTTTATTTCTTTCTCTTGCCTGATGCTCTGTCTAGGACTTCCAGTACTGTGTTGATTAAGAGTAGTTGAGGCCGAGGCGGGCGGATCACGAGATCAGGAGATCGAGACCATCCTGGCTAACATAGTGAAGCCCCGTCTCTGCTAAAAATACAAAACATTAGCTGGGCATGGTGGCAGGCGCCTGTAGTCCCAGCTACTTGGGAGGCTGAGGCAGGAGAATGGCGTGAACC
>NW_012119655.1:456792-469362 GCF_000951035.1 Colobus angolensis palliatus | reverse complement strand
TTTTTTTTTTTTTTTTTTTTTTTTGAGATGAGTTTCACTCTTGTTGCTCAGGCTGGAGTGCAATGGCGTGACCTCGGCTCACTGCAGCCTCTGCCTATGGGGTTCAAGCGATTCTCCTGCCTCAGCCTCCCAACTAGATGGGATTACAGGCATGTGCCACCACGCCCGGCTGATTTTGTATTTTTAGTAGAGAGGGAGTTTCTCCATGTTGGTCAGGCTGGTCTTGAACTCCTGACCTCAGGGTATCCAACCGTCTTGGCCTCCCAAAGTGCTGGGATTACAGGCATGAGCCACTGTACTCGCCCCTTTATGTGTCTTAATAGGTCTTTATAATCACATAACTTCCTGAAATATCCCAGTCATAGTTTAGTCATTTTATATTAATTTTCAGGGTCATCTTTAAGAGCAACAGTTACTTTGATAGATATACATATGAATGGAGATAAACTATCTAGGAACATAGGGTGGAATAGGGTCTGAGTTTAGTAATTGACCTGGAGCTTAATTTCTTGAAGTCTCTTCTAGCAGGGGTCCCCAACCCCCAGACCATGGACTGGTACCGGTCCATGGCCTGTAAGGAACCGTGACACACAGCAGGAGATGAGCAGCAAGCGAGGCTCATCTATATTTACAGCCACTCCCTATCACTTGCATTACCATCTGAGCTTTGCCTCTTGTCAGATCAATGGTGACATTACATTCTCATAGGAACATGAACCCTCTTGTGAATTGCGCATGCAAGGGATCTAGGTTGCATGCCCCTTAGGAGAATGTAATGCCTGATGATCTGTCACTATCTTCCATCACTCCCAGATGGGACCATCTAGTTGCAGGAAAACAAGCTCAGGGCTCCCAGTGATGTTATGTTATGGTGAGTTGTGTATTTCATTACATATTACAATATAATAGTAATAGAAATAAAGCACACTATAAATGAAATGCGCTTGAATCATCCCAAAACCATCCCCCACACCCCTGTCTGTGGAAAAATTGTCTTCCACGAAACCAATCCCTGGCGCCAAAAAGGTTGGGGACTGCTCTCTTACAGTCACCTTGCTTTTAGGTCATTTGCTTACCATTTTATTTTTCTTTCCTTTTCTTTTTTATTAGGACACAGTCTCACTCTGTTGCCCAGGCTGGAGTGCAGTGGCACCATCGTAGCTCACTGCAGCTGCAAACTTCTAGGCTTAGGCAATCCTCCTGCCTCAGCCTCCCAAGTAGTTGGGACTACAGGCATATGCCACCACACCCTACTAATTTATTATTTGTAGAGATAGGGTCTCACTTTGTTGCCCAGGCTGGTCTCAAACTCCTGGTCTGGGCAACAAATTGAGACCCTATCTCTACAGGGTGATTCTCCCACCTTGGCCTCACAAAGTGCTGGGATTGCAGGTGTGAGCTACCACACCATCCTCATTTTCTGTTAAAACTATTTTGCCCACAGAAAATAGGCTACTGTTTATTAGCTTGTAACCACTTTTCTATATCTCTTGTACTAAGTTCATTAAAGGAAATGAAGGAGAAATGCCCCCCACCATTTCAAGAAATTTTTCCTCTGCTGTTTCAGAGCATTTTGTACCAACATCGGCAAATCGTTCTTCGTAGAACCGGATGGTGATGCTGTGCCATTTCTCTAAACTATATTTTATGTTTGTTAGCTTTCCAGTTTTTGGCAGTAATACAAAGTTTTATATAGTATTCAAATGAAGGTTTAGCAATATTATTTAACACTTAAATATAACATTTCATATTATATATAATACTCTGAGCCAGGATTCAAATAAATGAGATAGCAGTAACAGACAGAAGGATGACAATAATATTCTTAATTAACAGTCTGCTTTTTCCTTAGATAAGAGATTCAGTTTCTTGAACTATAAATAGGAATGCTATTCTTGAGTATCTAAAAAGGTGATTGAACCAAGGAGTAAAGATATTTTCTATCCATCTAGTCATTACCTTGTTCTCTGTAAACCACTGATAAATTTATGGCACCTTTGAAAGGTTTAAGATAATTACATATTTCAGCCATCAAATGTGGGAACAACCAGCTTGTCCTCAGTTGTCTTAGATTCACCAAGATCTATTAGGATTGCATTCAACAAGCTTTGCAAAAATAGAGCAAAGAGCTTCATCTGCAAAAATACCTTCATTTGCATTTACAACACTACATGGGATACATTAGCATCGGAGATTCTCAGGAAAAGCCATGGGACACAGTTGTGTTTTTTATATCAATTATTTCTACCTTCTATAACTATAGGCTCAGTACTTTTGTTGGAAATTTGACTTCCATAATTGAGAAGTAACTATACTACTGTTGTATTTTTTTCTGTGTATTGAACTGTTTTGAAGCCATATTAATGGACTGTTTTGTGGCTTTTGAATAAAGAAATTTCAGTTGATTGATTTAAAAGAAAAGGCAGTTTAAGGTAGTATGATATCTTGACTCTGTTTCAGTCTGTACCTTGATAAGTAACTATTTTAGTGTATCCTATGTATAAGGTTATATTTTACAATATAAATGTAGATAGCCATTTTTAAAAGATACTATTAGTTTTTCCTTATACTTAATGTATACTCGCGTAAATTATCTGTGTTTCATTCACAGAACCTCACTTTGTTTTATTTATTTTATTTATTTAGACGGAGTCTCACTGCTGCCCAGGTAGGAGTGCAGTAGGGCAATCTCGGCTCACTGCAACCTCCACCTCCCAGACAGAACCTTACTTTAAAAATCCCCTAACCCATTATCTTTCTGGCATATTCTTAGTTTAGTATTTGTGGTCAATATTATAAGAATTGCTATTTATAGAAAATGTTTCTAAACATAGGTATCTTAAAAATGCCATGGACCACTTATTTGTTTATATGTACACAAAGAATATACGTTCAGGGCAAGAAATTGGAAGTTACTGCTAGGAGAGAATTGTTATTAACAAGGATATATTGAATGCTTATATATAATATTATAATAGGAAAGTATAGGAATCATTAATATTGCTTTATAAATAGTTCTGTTGTTGGCTGGTCCATGTGCAGTAGCGTTTACAACTATTTGATCACAACCAATTACAGTTCTTCTCCACTCCCATTGCTTCACTTGACTGTCCTTAAAAAAGAAAAGCTCTGTTGAATTTAGGAAAGGTATGTTAGTAATTTTTTAAATTATGCTTACTTTTACAATAAATGTATCAGTGTACTTATTTTCAGTGGGATGAGATTGTCTAAGTCAACATGTTAACCCAGTTTCATAAACTACAGATCTGAAAGTACTATGTAAATATTCAAAAGAAAGATACTGAATAAAGAGAGAGTTTTTAACCTGCAGAAAGAAAATAAAGGTAGTACCTTTCATTATCCTGAAAGCCATGGATAGAATTGACATCTTTAAAAATTCTTGTCAATCTTATACAACAAATATTGCTCACAGCAGTCTCCTGAGAGTCTACCAATCTATATGATTCTGTGCTGCAGGCTGTGTGAGGTTAGTGCAGGGTGCTTTGAAAAGGCTTCATTAAAACATTCTGGGAAATCATCATTCTCCACAAACTATCACAAGAAGAGAAAATCAAACACCGCATGTTCTCACTCATAGGTGGGAGTTGAACAATGAGGAATATGTGGACACAGGGAGGAGAACGTCACATCCCGGGGTCTGTCAGGGGGTTGGGGGCTAAGGGAGGGATAACATTAGGAGAAATACCTAATGTAGGTGACGGGTTGATGGGTGCAGCAAACCACCATGGCACATGTATACCTATGTAACAAAACTGCACATTCTGCACATGTACCCCAGAACTTAAAAGTATAATAATTTTTTTAAAAAGCATTCTGAACCATTACATTTAGACCAGACTACATCAATGTAGATAGTAAGAAAAAATAGGTGATGTTTTTAATATATATTTCAATATAATTATTTCCAATTATGTTGCAGGCTTTACTCATCAGTCTTAACTATGGTTGTTTTATGTGGCAATTGGGAGATACTGATACTTGTTTTCAGATCCATAGCATGGAAAATAAAATGAGCTTTATAGTACATACAAAACAGGTAAGTATCATTTATTTTGGACTTCTAATAATGAACTATTGTGTTAGTAAAGTTACTTCTTTTTTTTAAAGTGGCATTCATTTAACTTCAAGGAAAACTTGTAATATTCCATGAAATTAAAATATTTAAGACCAAGGAAAAAAGCCAGGCCTTCTGAGCAAGGAAGAATCAGAAACTTATCTGAATAGTTTGTTTCAGTTTTGTAACAAACTCTTTTGCCATGTTTTTCATTCTGGTCAGTATTACCTGTCTCTTTTATCAAGTTATTAGGTAGTCCTTCCATCTCCTTGACCTACCTGTGCCGCCTAGGTGTATCCAGCAAATTGCGTCTTAAGTCCCTTCAAAAAGCCTGAGTAAATATCCCCTCTATACTCTTTCTTAACAAGCTGTCTCATGATAAGAAAGTTCCCTTTCAAATAGATAGGGAACTGCCCAGTGTCATGAATGTCCTTTAAACATTCTTACATGTTTTATATTTATTATTGACATGTTTTACTTTGTAGGCTGGTCTCGTGGTAAAACTGTTAATGAAGCTAAATGGACAGTTAATGCCCACTGAAAGAAATTCATAAAAGAGAAGTAACTGTTACTCAAGCCACCACATTTTGTAATGCAGAATTTTTTTCCGTGAAAGATTTCTTAAAAGATTACTTTGGCCAAGCATGGTGGCTCGCCCCTGTAATCCCAGCACTTCGGGAGGCTGGGGCAGGCAGATCACCTGAAGTCAGAAATTCAAGACCAGCCTGGCCAACACGGTGAAACCCTGTCTCTACAAAAATACAAAAATTAGCTGGGCGTGGTGGCGGGTTCCTATAATCCTAGCTACTAGAGAGGCTGAGGTGGGAGAATCGCTTAAACCCAGGAGGCAGAGGTTGTAGTGAGCCAAAATTGCACCGCTGCACTCCAGCCTGGGTGACAGAGCAAGACTCCATCTCAAAAAAAAAAAAAAAAACTTTCAACAAGGCATTTAGTTTCTTGTAATATATATGTACACTATTACATTGTACAGAATCTGTACTTATGTTTGGTGTGTAATATACCAATTAGTTTTATATAATATCCTCATAAGCTATTCTAATTTTTGAGAGAAACACAAAAAGTTATAGATTGATAGTCTGTATAATAGACAAAATAGTAAGCTTTATAAAAAGTTATTTTTGGTAAATGGTAAAGAATTTGGAGTGGAATGTGATGAGATTAAAATGTAGCTTTGGTATAACTTCATGTGTATTTCAAAATATACTGAATGTCAACATGATTTGAATAAAGAAAATGTATTTTCTACTTGAACCATATGACACTGATTTAAAACAGTTTTCTGCAGTCTATAAACATTTCTCAACATTTTTTAAAAAGTCTTAGTTAAAATGTAAATCTGATATATGGTAATGTTTCTCAAAGTATAGTACATGAACTCCTTGCATCATAATTACCTATGTGCCTTTTAAAAATTAAGATTTCAGAGACCCACTCCAAACAAGGGCATTTACTGTGGAAGTAGCATGCCTTGTGAATTTAACTTTGGTTTTGTTTTTTGCTTTTTTGCTATTAAAATAATTCCAGACCCAATAAGGAATTTCGATTATTAAAGTTGAGAAATTTCACAAAACTGCCTAGCACACAAGCACACACACATATACATAGACGTATTTTAAGTGATCATCTCTTGATATCAGAAGTTGCATTTGTTAAATACATGCTATATTTTTTGTGAGTTGACTTAATAGTTTATGTATATTGACTTTACTTTGTAGGAAGTAAATCACCAAGTATCTGATTGTTTCATTTAGGGAAGTAGTGATATAGATGAGGAGACAACTTGATAAATGTGCTATTCATAAGCTAGAAACTACAGTATTTCCAAACTAATAGACTGAAGAATTCTAAATAAATTCAGAGATATAGTTATATTTAAAGTTGTCCTACAGTTTGCAGATGATTTTTATATTACTACTCTTCACATTAACTTCTGCTTATTTTTAATGGTACTATGTATAGGCCTTATTAAAATTAAGATTGTATGGTTAAGTAAAGTTAACAGGAAAACCTGATTTATCTTTAATTCTGTGCTAGGTACTTTTGATTCTACATGAACAATACCCTGTTCGGTTCCCTTCATTCTAATGTCCTCGACTGTTACCAAATACCCTGTTGACTCCCAAACCTAAGATTTTAGCTTCAACTTCATTTCTGAACTCCAAATCTTAATTTCCAAGTTATTCTTGTTCTAGGTCCATCTAAATGGTCTACAAAGAACTTCAGTTGAATCATAACTGGAAATAGAATTTATTTCCTCTATTTGCTCCATTCTATCCTTCCACTGTATTCCCTATTTGGTTAATGACATCATCAAACTACATTCAGTTGCTTAGCCTGGAAATACTGTTATGGTGTTCAGCCTTTCCCCAACTTACATATTTTGTGGATCAAAGTCCTGTCTGATGTTTTGGGAGTCCTTTCTCATTTCCTTCCTCCCTGCTTGCACTGCAGCCAGTCTAGTTCAAGTCCTCACCATCCATTCCTTAGCTTGTAGTAGCTTCCTACCCCTGACTCAGGCTCTATACCCTTCCTGCCTTTCTGCCACATTGATGCCAAGTTAAGCTTTCTCGTCAGTCTGATTATTTCATTACACTGTGAAAATCATTAGTGGTTACCACTATATGTAGAATTAAATTCCAAATTATTTAGTATTGAAACCAAGGCCCTTAGTACACTGTTGCTAAGCTGCCTATCAAGATTATTGTCTGACCACTTCTCCCATACTCATCGTACGCTCCCATTGTTTCCTAACTCCTCAGTCGTGTGGGGGAATTCAGTACTTTCTGATTCAATAATTTTAGGGTGAGGCCCAAGCATTTCTGTTCTTAAAGTATTCTATATACTTATGATATACAGCTAGGGATTAGAACTGTAATTATAAGCAACTTTAGGAGATAGCCTAATGAGTTTCCTTTCGCAGAGAGAGGTGAGGATGCAATGATACCACATCAAACAACCTCCTGCTCTGTGGAATACAGTTTACCTTCCTGGGGATGTACAGTATAACAGCCCTAATAAGAAAGGAATAGGAGACTATTAGAGTAGCATAGCTATTAAAGGCTTAAAAATATATAGCATTAAAAATTCAATTTTAAAAATTAGTATTGAGAAAAAAAAATTGATCATTATCTTTCAGACCATAACAATCCAGAAATAAAAATAGGGAAATCTAAACAGCTTTTAATGAATGCCTAGTATTGATCAGGCATTATATGTGCTCTAGGGATCAAGATAAGATACCATTTTCTTTTCATCATTCTTTCAGTAAATTTGAGTGCCTTTTATGTGCCAGGGACCCAGTGGTAAGGAAAACAAAATCCCTGCTTTCAGAGAACAAAGTCTGAGGGAGACAGTAAATTATCATGGAAATATATAGTTGTAACTCTAATTACTGTGATGAAAGAAAAAAATCTCAGCGTAACAGGAACCCTTGATCTAGTAGGGATCAGGAGAGGCTTTCCTGAGCAGGAGATGCTTGAGTTGGCATCTGACATGTGAGCTGGAATTAGTTATGTGAAGACAGTACAGCTGGAAGGGAAATGAGGTGAGATGTTTTGACCCCAAAAGACAGACCTGGAGAACTGATAAGGGGGTTTACAATTACTCATTTTCAGTTGTGATCTAAATTCAAGTAATTGTTTATCCAAATCACAACGAATTAATTTTTATTATACAAATAAAACCAGAATAGTTAATACTGCACATGATTAAATGTATTAGAGAAAACTTACTGAAGAACCACAAGATTAAAAATTGCCAAAATTTAGCCAATGATGGGCAAAAAAAGAAAAACAAAAATAAGAAAAAAGTTGCCAAAATTGACCCTAGAAAAATTAGACTTGATGGAAATCTTCAACAAAGTAAAACATCTCAGTTATTGACCAAATTTAATAGAAGAATTGCATTAATAAAATTTAGATTTTTTATTTGATCCTGAGAAATCAATGGCAAAAACTCTAAAAGAAGATTGATTAATTGATTGAGACAGAGTCTCATTCTGTTGCCCAGACTGGAGTGCAGTGGCATGATCTCTGCTCACTGCAACCTCCAACTCACCAGGTTCAACCAATTCTGCCTCATCAGCCTCCTGAGTAGCTGGGATTACAGACGTACACCACCATGCCCAGCTAATTTTTGTATTTTTAGTAGAGACAGGGTTTCACCATGTTGGCCAGACTGGCCTCAAACTCCTAACCTCAGGTGATCCACCCTCCTCGGCCTCCCAGAGTACTAGGATACAGGCATGAGCCACTGTCTGGCCCTCCAAAATAATTTATATATGCAAAAAATGGATTGGGGACTCAGTATGTTGCCTTATCATTAACATAGAAAATGATGTTCTCAGTGAAAATAATTTCTGTCAAAGCATAATTTATTTTTGCTGCAATGTATAGAAAACTGGTAAGGCACTTAATTGGCTTGAGGCTGGGCATGGTTACTCATGCTATAATCCCGGCGCTTTGGAAGGCCAAAGTGGTAGAATCACTTGAGGCCAAGAGTTCAAGGCCACACCAGCCTGGGCAACATAGCAAGATCTCCATCTCTACAAAAATAAAAAATAGCCAGGAGTCGTGGTGTACACCTGTAGTCCCAGCTACTCAGGAGGCTGAGGTGGGAGGATTTCTTGGGCACAGGGGTTTGTGGTTGCAGTGAGCTATAATTTCACCATTGTACTCCAGGCTGCGTGACTGAGCAAGCCCCCAACTCTAGCTAGCTAGGTAGGTAGGTAGGTAGGTAATAGATTAGATAGACTTGCGTGCATGCAAGGATTAGATGATAGACAAGATAGGCTTGAGTGTGTGTGAGGATAGATGGATAGAGACAGAGAGAGAGATAGGCTTGAGTGCATGCAAGAAAGTATTTTCTCACCAAAAATCCATCTATGATGGTATAATTTTCATTTAACATTTGTATTCATAAGCATGTCAGAAAGCCTCTAGTGTTATTTATGGTATTTGGAGAAGGAGGCATAGGCAGACTGTAAAATCCCTAAAGCAGAGGCATCAAGCTCTTGGGGATCTTAGAGACCAGAGTATTTAAGACAAAGAAATATCTTTTAGACATCTTAGGGTGTAGATGAGAAAAAGTTTCAATACATTGTGCTAATTTCTGTGATAAAAGGAAGCACCAGGTTATTCAGGATTCATTGGAAGGGCACCCACGTGGGTGGGAAATTAGGAACTTATGTCCCAGTTATTTAAATTATAATAATAGCTACTACTTTAAATGATGCTTACTACACTATTGGCATTATTTGAAGCACTTTTGGGATACTAATTCATTTATTCCTGACAACAATCACTATGAGGCAGATACTATTATTCCCATTTTACAGATAAGAAAATTGAAGTTGGGTTAAATTACTTTCCAAAGCTAATGAGTGGTGGAGCTCAGATTCATACCTGGGCAGCCAAACTCCAGAGCATAAGTCAATTAGATACATGATGTATGGTTATAATAAAAACATAAAATAATACTTGTTTTCTATCTTTAAAATCTTAGGAGCCATAGTTTCTAACAAAGTGATGTAAATGTTTTCATTTTTGTATATTGTGTAACTTTGAACACAGCTGTATACAGAGAGGCTGTGTTATTTGTGTAAGGTCAAAAACTAGTAAGTTGGAGTTCAGAATTCAATATCTGGCAGTCTGGCTTCTGAATTCAGACATTCGTCAGATAAAAGAGAGATAGGTGGAGTGGTTAAAAAAAAAAGCATCAAGTTTTGAAGGGTGTTGTGTTTCCTGTTAATAATGAGCCATTGGAGCCTTTAAGACTTGATTAGCTCAGATGTGTGTGTCGAAAGATCACCCTGGGTCAATGTACAGAAGGGCTCAAAGAGGTAGTTCTGAGCAAGAAGGTATAATGCAATTTGGACTTAAGCTGAGATAATGGCAATGGGAGAAAAGAATATTTTGACAAAGCCCAGTGACCTTTTAGATATGGGAAATAAGGAAGAGGTAGGAGTAATGAGTAATTATCCTCTTTCTGTCCGGGACATCTGGGAAAATGGTACCATATACTGCCTAAGATAGGGAATAGAGGAGGAAGTTTTGAAGAACTGTGTTGAGTTCCTGACTCCCAAGGGGCACATAGTTTTGAAGAAATGTGTTCAGTTCCTGACTCCCAAGGGACACATAGATGGAGATGGTCAATAGACAATAGGGTTCCCAGGTTCAAAAGGCTCTCAGGAGATGACAATTGAAACTCCACGAATAGATTTGAAGCCACCTAGGAAGAGAGCACAGTGAGAAGCAAGCAAAAGAATGACAACACTTGAGAAATGGGCAAACTTAGGACAATCTACAAAGCATCCTGTTAAGTGAATATCAGTATAGAAAAGAAATAGCTTGGCACTATTCTCTGTACTGTGTATCCAATAAATCTTATATGAGCAAAAGTTAAATATTAAAAGAACATTTAATATTGCTAGGGAAAAGCAGACCAGCATATTTTAGTGTCAGAGCACATTCGCTTATGTATATTTCTTAAATGAGTATGAAGGATAGGTGAATAAAATGCTTTTTAAGTGTACATGAACAAACATCAAAAGCAAAACAAAAGAATGAGGATCTGGAGCAACTGGAACTCATACATGGCTAGTAGGAATGCAAAATGGAACAAACATTTTGGAGAACAGTTTAGTTTCTTGTAAGTTAAATATACCATAGGACCCAGCATTCTGCTCCCAGTTATTTATCCAAGCAGCTAAAACTTATATTCACACAATTCATATGCAAATGTTTGTAGAATACATTAATTTTTTCATAATTAAACCGGAAACAACCCAAATGTCCTTCACTGAGTGAATGAATAAACTCAGGTACATCCATATAATGGCATACCATACTCAACAATGAAAAGAAACTATTGATGAACAACATGGATAAAGCTCAAATGCATTATGCTAACTGAAAGAAGCCAGACTCAAAAGATGATACTGTATACCGTAACATTCCATTTGGATGACATTCTGGAAAAGGCAAAACTATAGGATCAGAAAGCAGATAGTGGTTACCAAAGGTTAAGGATAGGTGTGGGGGGAATGTGGAAATATCAAGGGGCAGCATGGAGAAATTAGGTGGTAGGGGAGAGGATGTTCTGATTGTGAGTGACATACTCAGTATATTTGTCAAAATTCACAGAACTGATTATCAAAGGAAATTTTACTGGACAAATTTCAAAATACACTTAAAGAATCAGCACTTGCTAACCAAGTTCTGAAAATTCAAAAATATAAAGTTGGTTTTTTTTTGTTTTTTGTTTTTTGTTTTTTTGAGACAGAGTTTCACTCTTGTTGCCCAGGCTGGAGTGCAATGGCACAATCTCAGCTCACTGCAACCTCTGCCTCCCGGGTTTAAGTGATTTGCCTGCCTCAGCCTCCAGAGTAGCTGGGATTACAGGTATGGGCCACCATGCCCAGCTAATTTTTGTATCTTTAGTAGAGACAGGGTTTCACCACATTGGTCAGCCTGGTCTTGAACTGCTGACTTCAGGTGATCCACCCCCCTCGGCCTCCCAAAGTGCTGGAATTACAGGCATGAGCTACCGTGCCCAGCCAAAAATATATAAAGATTTAAGTGGAAATATGTCTGTACCCAAAATCCATTTAGTGAGTGGTCAAAGAAGATTAACAGAGAAGTTGTATGCTTGGAAATGCAAATGAATTTTAGAAATGGGGAAATACAAATTTTCCTAACAAATATGGAAAACAGAAGCTTATTAGTTAAAATTATATGGAATAATACAAACTGGTTGCGTTAATAAAATTCAATGATAGCACAAGACTGAGACAACATATGGGAATATATTTTGGCTAGCCCTGAAAAGCAGTCTCAAAAATGTTTCTGTTTTTGAGTCTCGCTCCGTCACCCAGGCTGGGGTGCCATGGCGCTATCTCGGCTCACTGCAACTTTCACCTCCTGAATTCCAGTGATTCTCCCATCTCCCTAGCAGCTGGAATTACAAGCGTGTACCACCACACCTGGCTAATTTTTGTATTTTTAGTAGAGGCAGGGTTTCACAATGTTGGCCAGACTGGTCTCAAACTCCTTGCCTCAAGTGATCTGCCCACCTCAGCCTCCCAAAGTGCTGGGATTACAAGCGTGAACCACTGCGCCCAGCCTCAAAAATGTTTACTGCCACTCTTTTGATGATCCCACATTGAGGACCACCTAAGAATGAGCTTGCTGCCCCCACTGTCTTATTTGCTGTGCTTTACTGGTATTTTTCCCTAGTTGCCTGGGGAGTAAATTGTATGCATTACAATTCAACAAGGAAAAAATGATAGTTTTCCAAAAGTACCCTAAAAAATGGAACAAAATTATGTAGTTTAAAATAATATAACTAGACGCAGGGGCTCATACTCGTTATACCAGCACTTTGGGAGGCTGACGCTGGCAGATCACATGAGACCAGGAGTTTGAGACCATCCTAGCTAGTATGGTGAAACCCCATTTCTATTAAAAATATAAAAA
>NW_012119655.1:451732-456247 GCF_000951035.1 Colobus angolensis palliatus | reverse complement strand
AAAAATACAAAAATTAGCTGGGTGTGGTGGCCTGCACCTATAATCTAGCTACTCGGGAAGCTGATGGAGGAGAATCTTGAACCCGGGAGGCAGAGGTTGTGGTGAACCAAAATTGTGCTACTGCACTCCAGCCTGAGCGACAGAGCAAAACTCCGTCTCAGAAAAAAAAAAAAAAAAAAAGTTACAGAGTGGCAAGTTGGATTAAAAAAAAGAAGACCCATCCATCTGCTCTCTTCAATAGACCTTTCTCAAACATGACAACACCCATAAGCTCAAAGTAAAAGGTTGGAGAAAGATCTGTCACACAAACAGAAAACAAAAAACAGGTTGCTATCTTTATATCAGATAAAAGACTTTAAACCAACTACAGTAAAAAAAGATGAAGAAGGGCACTACATAATAGCAAAGGATTCAGTTCAACAAGAAGACTGAACTATTGTAAATATATACACACCCAATATTTGAGCACCCAGGTTCATAAAACAAGTACTTCTACACCTACAAAGAGTGAGTCACACAATAATAGTGGGGGACTTCACCCCATTCAGAGTGCTGGACAGATCATCAAGGCAGAAAACAAAGAAATTCTTGACTTAAATTTAACACTTGACCAATTAGACCTATTGGATATCTACAGAGTAGTTCACCCATCAACCGCAGAATATGTATTTTTCTCATGTGGACATGGAACATACTCCAAGGTCAACCACATGCTCAACTATAAAGCAAGACTCAATAAATTCAAAAAGTCAAAACCGTACTAAACCATACTTTCATGGGAATAAAAATAGAAATCACTACCAAGAAGATCTCTCAATACCATATGACAACATGGAAATAAAACAACTTGCTCTTGAATGATTTTGGGTAAACAACAAATTTTAAAATTCTTTGAAATAAATGAAAACAAAGACACAACATGCCAAAATCTCTGGGATGCAGCCAAAACAGTTTAAGAGGAAATTTTATAGCACCAAACACCTACCTCCAAAAGTTAGTAAGATCTCATATTAACCATCTAACATTACACCTAGAGGAACAAGAAAAACAACAAATGAACCCCAAAACTAGCAGAAGAGAAGAAATAACTAAAATCAGAGCCAAACGGAATGAAATTGAGACCTAAAAGTCCATGCAAAGGATCAGTGAAAAACAGAACAATTTTTTTATCTTTTCAAAAAAACTGTTTTTTTGAAAGGATAAGCAAGATTGGTAGACCGTTAGCTATATTAACAAAGAAAAAGAAGATCTAAATAAACACAGAAATGACAAGGATGACATTACAACCATTCCCACAGAAATACAAAAGGTTCTCAGGGACTATTATTAAATCTGTATGCACACAATTTAGGAAATCTAGAGGAAATGGTTAAGTTCCAGGAAACACAATTTCCTAAGATTGAATCAGGAAGAAATTGAAACCCTGAACAGACCAGTATTGCGTTCCAAAATTGAATCAGTAATTTAAAAAAAAAAATCTTTAAAAAGCCCCAAACCAGATGGAAATCTTTAAAAAGCCCCAAACCAACCCCAATTCGCAGCTGAATTCTACCAGACGTAAACAAAGAAAAGCTGGTACCAATTCTACTGAAACTATTCTTAAAAAAAGAAAAAAAGAAAAAGAAAAGGAAGAGAGATTCCTCCCTAACTCATTCTGCAAATACAGCATTACGTTGATATCAAAACCTGACAAAGACATAATGAGAGAAACTACAGGCCAATACCCCTGATGAACATAGACACAAAAATCCTCAGCAAAAATAACAAATAGAATCCAGCATCCCATTCAAAAATTAATTCACCACGACCACAGGTTTCATTCCTGGGATGCAAGGTTGGTTCAACATACAGAAATCAGTAAATGGGATTCACCACATAAACATAATAAACATAATTAAAAACAAAAACTGTATGATCATATCAATAGATGCAGAAAAAGCTTTTGATAAAATCCAACATCTCTTTATGATAAAAAAAAAAAACCCTCCAGAAACTAGGCGTCAAAGGAACATACCTCAAAATAAGAGCCATCTATGACAAACCCATAGCCAACATCATACTGAATGGGCAAAAACTGGAAGCATTCCCATTGAGAACTGAAAACTGATGCCCACTCTCACCACTCCTATTCAACATAGAACTAGAAGTCCTAGCCAGAGTAATCAGGCAAGAGAAAGAAAGAAAAAGCATCCAAACATAAAAAGAAGTCAAACTTCCTTTGCTGAAGGTATGATTCTATACCTAGAAAACCCTGAAAAACTCCACCAAAAGGCTTCTGGAACTGATAACTTCAGTAATTTTTCAGGATGCAAAAATCAGTGTACAAAAATCAGTAGCATTTCTATACATCAAAAATGTTAAAGCTGAGAACCAAATCAAGAACATAATCTCATTTACAATAGCCATAAACAAAAATAAAATACCTAGGAATGTATCTAATCAAAGAGGTGAAAGATCACTACAAGGAGAACTACAAAACACTGCTGAAGGAAATCATAGATGTTACAAAGAAATGGAAAAACATTCCATGCTCATGGATTGGAAGACTCAATATTGTTAAAATGGCCACACTACCCAAAGCACTCAACAGGTTGAACACTTTTTTTTTTTTTTTTTTTTTGAGATGGAGTTTTGCTCTGTCACCCAGGCCAGAGTGCAGTGGCATGATCTCAGCTCATTGCAACCTCCGTCTCCTGGGTTCAAGTGATTCCCCTGCCTCAGCCTCCCTTGGAGCTGTGGTTACAGGCCCACGCCACTACACTCAGCTAATTTTTGTATTTTTAATAGAGACGGGGTTTCACCATGTGGGCCAGGCTGATCTCAAACTCCTGACCTCAAGTGAGCCACCCACCTTGGCCTCCCAAAGTGGTGGGATTATAGGTGTGACCCACCTTGCCTGGCCCAGATTGAACACTTTCTATCAAGCTACTAATGTGGTTTTTCACAGGGCTAGAAAAAAAACATTCTAAAATTTATATGCAACCAAAAAAGAGCCTGAATAGCTAAAGCAATCTTAATCAAAAAGAACAGAGCTAGAGGATCACACTACCTGAATTCAAAGTATATGGCTATAGTAACCAAAAGAGCATGGTACTGGTACAAAAGCAGACACATCGACGGATGGAATTGAATAGAGAACCCAGAAATAAATCCACACACCTACAGCTATCAGATCTTCAACAAAGTTGACAAAAATAAGCATCGGGGCAAGAACTCCCTACTCAATAAATGGTGCTGGGATAGCTGACTAGCCATATGTGGAAGAAAGATACTTGATCCTTCCTATCACTGTATACAAAAATTAATTCAACATGGATTAAAGATTTAAATATAAGACCTCAAACTATAAGAGTCCTAGAAGAAAACCTAGGAAACACAATTCCGGACATTAGCCTTTAGAAATAATTTATGACTAGGTCCTCTAAAGCAATTGAAACAAAACTAAAAATTGACAAGTGGAACCTAGTTAAACTAAAAAGCTTCTATACAGCAAAAGAAACCATCAACAGAGTAAACAGCTTACAGAATGGGAGAAAATATTTGCAAACTATGCATCTGACAAAAGTCTAAAATTCTAAAGAATCTATGCAGAACTTAATTGAACAAGCAAAAAAAAAAACAAACCCCTATTAAATGAGTGAAAGACATGAACAGATCTTATCAAAAGAAAACACACAAGCGGCCAACAAACATGGAAAAATGTTCAACATCAATAATAATCAGAGAAACGCAAATCAAAAACACAATGAGATACCGCCTCATACCAGTCAGAATGACTATTACTAAAACGTCAAAAAATAGATGCTGGCAAAGCTTTGGAGAAAAGGAAATGCTTATACACTATGAGTGGGACTGTGAATTAGTTCAGCCACTGTAGAAAGCAGTTTGGAGACTTCCCAAAGAACTTAGAACTACCCTTTGATCATTAATCCCATCACTTGGTATATATCCAAAAGAAAATAAATTATTCTCCCCAAAGGACATATACTCCTGTATGTTCATCACAGTACTATTCACAATAGCAAAGACATGAAATCAACGTAGGTGCCCATCAGTGGTGGATTTGATAAAGGAAATGTGGTACATACACACTATAGAATACTACACAGCCACAAAAAAGAATGAAACGATGTCCTCTGCAACAACATGCATGCAACTGGAGGCCATTATCCTGAGTGAATTCGTTCAGGAACAGAAAACCAAATACCACATGCCCTCACTTATAAGTGGGAGCTAAACACTGGGTACTTATGGACATAAAGATGGCAATAATAGACGCTGGGGACTACTGGAGGTGGGAGGGAGGGATGGGGGTAAGGGTTGAAAAACTATTGGGCACTATGCTCAGTACCTGGATGATGGGCTCAATCATACCCCAAACCGCAGCATCATGCAATATGCCCATGTAACAAATGTGCACATGTCCCTGAATTAAAAATAAAATTATTATTATTATTATTATTATTATTATTTGAGATGGAGTCTTGCTCTGTCGCCCGGGCTGGAGTGCAGTGG
>NW_012119655.1:435587-451487 GCF_000951035.1 Colobus angolensis palliatus | reverse complement strand
AACATGTCTCCCCTAGAGCATACCAGATGCTTTGCCACAGAATTATGTAATTATGCCATGAACTCAATTCTATGAGCAAATAAGGTAAGTATAATTTCAGTCCAGTAACCAGCAAATCATTTGTTGACTTTTGGAATATGCTATGTTATGCTTTTGTAGCATGCCTTCCTAGTTATATTTTACAGATGTTAGTATTTTTGTTTGTATTTACTGATTATATACCAGTTGGACAGTGGAAAGGAAAGAACCAAAAATGATAAATCACCTGCAGATAGAAAAATGAGTAAATAATTTTCACCTAAATCAAATGTGTGCCATTTTCCCTTTCTGAGTTTTTTGCTTTAAATTAGTACTAAATTTAGTTTTGTACACATAACCATTAGGAGGAAAAAAAGCCAACCTGTATCTTTATTTTAAACAGTTCACTAACAATTAATTATATATATATATTTAAAAGTTGGATTTTATGAGCTTTGGTTTACCTGTTATTTACTATTTAAAAATACATGGGTGTTCATACACCATATATTTTCTTTTGTATAACAGTTTGAAAGAGTTTTCCTGATTTCAGTAAAAATGTTTCCCCCTTTTTTAGTCATTAACAGTCAAATGAATAGTTAAATATATCAGAGATACAGAAATAGAAAATCTCCAAGATGGATTAAATAAACACTATTATAGGAGTTACTATGACTAAATGTTTTGAAACTTACTTTTGAGTTATAAATAAAATTATTAAAGATAAAATTCCAACCTGTTATCTCATGTGGAGTTTAAATCACAAGTCGGAAACTTAGGATTTAAGCTCTCTAAAGAACAGGAATGTAAAGGGGAAGAAAACTCTGTATTCTAAAAACAAAAGGTTACATAAATTGCCAAATTAAGCTTAAGAAATTAAGCTTATGCAGAGTAAAGAAGGTAAGTATACTAAGGAGCTGCTTTTAATACCTTTTATGTAAACAAAACAACAAAATCCATAGACTTCTGGAATAACAGCAAATTGTATGTGTTTTCAGTTAGTCATGTTATATTTACAGTTCATTAAACAAATGACAGTTTGTAAATTCAGTCCACAAAATAGCATGCTGAAAGGCTACACATGTAGAAGTATTAGATAAAAAGGAACATCACTGCCCTTCATAAATTCTAGAAGGTTCATTGCATTCATTATTCACCTTTAAATTCAAAATTGGAATTTGATGATGATTGCAACTGCAGCTGAGGTCCATCAACTAAAACAATTTACTGGGTGTGGAAAATGGGGCTGGGAAAAGCCGTGGGCTAACCATCCTGTTAACAAGGAGTGTCTCCTCATCAAGGTGGCAGCCACCAGACCGAGGTGCACCCTCCTACCCTCCAAATAGCAAGGGCTCATACAAATGAAAAGTGAACCTTTGAGATGAGTCTGGATAATAATGCATTGGAGATTTCCTGTTAAACTAGCACTCTTAAGAACATAGTGGCATTTTATTTCAATCATGGTATAAAACTCATTGGTTTATTCGATTTTGTTGTATTTTAGATGTTGGTATTAATAAACCAAGCAAGATTCTTTTTAAGTTTTCTATTTCCCCTTTCTAAAAGCTCTATATCGGGTTCTTCAATTACATTCTCAAATTATACAGATACTACATGTTTTCTGACAAATACCGTATTTTGGTAATGTTAAAGCTGGAAGTAAACTACAGTCTGTAACTTTGACTTCTGCTGCAATGTTTGGATGATGGGACACATCACCCCGGGAACTGTCTCAAAGCACAATCACCTCTCAGGGCCCTACGCTCACTCCCCAAAGGCAGATCCGCCTCCAAAACTCCAAATCCTCATGGTCTCAGGCATCCCTTTTAAACGGGCACAATCGTCACCTCCTTGAAATGAGAGCGTGCTTGATTATTCCTGGCCTCCAGTTACTGGCCTTCATTCCGGGCGTGGGGTAGGGTAGCCTGTCGGTTCCTGAAGATAGCTCGGGGATAACCAAGACAAAAGAACCTGAGGAGAGCTGCCTCAACGGTGGCAAGCTGGGTCCTCCACGTCACCAAGTGCCATTTTCACTGTACCTGTATGGTCCGCTGTTTATCCTGTTAGCGGACCCCTAAATCAGGCAGGAAAATAAAGCTCAGTGGAAGGGCCTCGGAGCAAGACAATCCCACGAAAATGGACGCGGGTTGATTAACGTGAGTGAACTACTGAGGACCAGAATCCAGACGTAATTCTCCATCCCGGCTGCTCGTTAGATGCCCGGACCGACCCCCAGACCAATTCAATCAGAACATTGGAGGGGCTTGTAAAATCTCCCAGGGAGATTCTGGTACGAAAGCCAGAGACTCACACGCGCGTTCTCCACCCGCCTGCAGCGGCCAGCGCGGGTCCCTCTTAGGGAATTGAATGGAGGCCCCGCGCCTCCTCCTGGAGTATCCCAGTGTGACCGATGACCAGCTCACAAACGCGCAGTGGGTGCGGCCGAGCCGGGGCGCAGCGGAGCGGAGGGCTTTCGGCCTGGGAAAGAGGAGCCACAGTCCGGAGAGGCATCAGTGCCGGGCCGCTGAGGTCCTCGCAATTGCTGGACTCAACCGCGCGCGCCCTCTACCGGTCCTGCAAAGGAGCCGCAGCCGCCGCGGGAGGCCACAGGTGAAGCGAAGGGTTTGTCTTACTTCAGTGGCCCTGTAAGCCACGCCCAGATTCTCTCCCATTTTCCCACTTCTCATGGCTTTGCATGCTGTCCCACGTTGCGTTAGCCTGTGCTCTTTTTCTACATTTAGAAAACAATTTATTGATGCTGCACGACATGAAAAAGTGCTGTAACTCCCTGAATGTGCATGTCTTTTTCAGATAGGTAACAAATTACATTTGGTTATTGTTCAACTTTATTAATATTTGTTAAAACAGAATTTGCATATATTTTTGCCTACCAAATCGGCAATATTTGTTTGTATGTATGTATGTGTGTATGTATGTATGTATGTATGTATGTATTTTTGCAACGGAGTTTTGCACTTGTTGCCCAGGCTGGAGTGCAGTGGTGCAATCTCAGCTCACTGCAATCTCTGCCTCCTGGGTTCAAGTGATTCTCCTGTCTCAGCCTCCCGAGTCACTGGGATTACAGATGTCCGACTTATTTTTGTATTTTTAGTAGAGACGGGGTTTCACCCTGTTGGCCAGGCTGGTCTCGAACTCCTGACCTCAAGTGATCTGCCCGCCTGGTCCTCCCAAAGTGCTGGGATTACAGGCGTGAACCACCGCGCCCAGCCATGTTTTTAAATGAGACTCTTAGTGCTTGTGAAAACAATGAGAGAAAGACTTTTTCATATAGTTTTTTTGTTTTGTTTTGTTTTGAGACGGAGTTTTGCTCTTACTGCCCAGGCTGGAGTGCAATGGCGTGATCTCGGCTCACCGCAACCTCTGCCGCCCTGGTTGAAGCGATTCTCCTGCCTCAGCCTCCCAAGTAGCTGGGACTACAGGCGCCCGCCACCACGCCCAGCTAATTTTTTGTATTTTTAGTAGAGACGTGGTTTCACCATGTTAGCCAGGATGGTCTGGATCTTCTGACCGCGTGATCCGCCCGCCTCAGCCTCCCAAAGTGCTGGGATTACAGGCGTGAGCCCCTGCACCCAGCCAAGCAGAATAACTTCTTAACGACCCCAGATGAAAAACACTTTAGAACATTTTAGCTCAGATCACTTTAAAAATTTGTCTATTTTGAAATAATTTTAGACTTACAGAAAAATTGCAATAATAGTAAAGAAAGTTCCTTTCTACCCTTCATCTATCTTCCCCTAATATCAACATTTTTCATAATCATAGTGCAATTACCAAAACTAAAACGTTTACAGGCTCACGCCTGTAATTCCAGCACTTTGGGAGGCTGAGGCAGGTGGATCACGAGGTCAGGAGACCGAGACCATCCTGGCCAACATGGTGAAACCTCGTCTCTACTAAAAATGCAAAAATTAGCTGGGCGTGGTGGCACGCACCTGTAGTCCCAGCTACTCGGGAGGCTGAGGCAGGAGAATCACTTGAACCAGGGAGTCAAAGGTTGCAGTGAGCCAAGATAGCACCACTGCACTGTAGCCTGGTGACAGAGTGAGACTGTCTGTCCCCACAAAAAAAAAAAAGAAAGAAAGAAAGAAAAAAAAAAGAAAGAAAATTGACTTGTGTATATTGACTTTGTATTTAGCAATATTACTTAATGTTCTTATTTATTCTAATAGTTTACTTGTAGATGAGCTTGGATTTTCTACATATATAATTATATTATCTGTGACTAATGACCATTTTATTTCTTCCTTTTTAATCCGTATACCTTTTCTTTTTGCCTTATGCCACTGGCTAATTACTGTCTCAGTACAATGTTAAATAGAAGTAATGATGAGCATAACCTTTTCTAGATTCCAATCTCAAAAGTTTTCAGTGTTTCACCACTAGATATGATGTTCACTGCAGATTTTTATGGATACCCTTTAGCAGATTAAATAAATTCCCATGTATTCCTACTTTGTAAATTATGAAAAATGCTACAACGTATCAAGTACTTCTACATCTATTGCAATGTTTACATGAGTTTTTCTTCTTTAATCTCTTAATGTGGCAAATTACATTAGTTTTCTATTGTTAAATCCAAACTTGCATTCCTAGGACAAATGCAACTGACTCATGAAGTAGTATGCTTTTTATATATTGATGGCTTTATAATATTTAGAATAATTTCCTAATGTTTAGAATTTTTACATTTTTGTTCTTGAGTAAATTTGGCCTGTAATTTTCTTTTTCATATTGTCCTTGTTAGGTGTTGATATTGAGGTTAGTGCTAGCCTCATAAAACAAGTTGGAAAATGTTCCCTCTTTTTCTACTCTCTGGGAGAGTAGAAATACTGAATACCCAAACCATGCCAGTTTGACAGGATTTAATGTAAGAAATTGCTTAGACAAGTACTGGAGAACTAAAAAGGTAAAGATGGAACTGCAGCAACGCAGAGATAGTAAACATAGGAAGTAGCTACCATCCCTAAGGCTGAAGGGACAAAGGGAATATACTGGGTCTTTAGAAACTGCAAGCTTGGAGGAGGGACTTACAGAGCTGTGACCCAGACTTCTAAGGAGTGGTGCTACCCAGCTGGTGCTGGTACCACGGGAGTCACTCAGAAGTCTCAGGTAGGTTGCAATCCATGCAAGGACTGTTTGATGTCTAGTTTACTCTTACAGAAAGCGTACCCTTTCTTAAGACATTTCACTTCTACCCCTAAGAAAATTGTCATAATGCACTGAATTTGTTACAACAAGACACTAGTACCATATGTAAACATCCAGTGTTCACAATGAGAATGGTACTCTTTACGTGTGGCATGGTAGGCCACTGGCTCTTCCTTTTATGTTATGTTATTTATTTATTTATTTATTTTGAGATAGAGTTTCGTTCTTGTTGTCCAGGCTGAAGTGCAATGGTGCAATCTCGGCTCACTACAACCTCTGCCTCCCAGGTTCAAGCAATTCTCCTGCCTCAACCTCCCCAGTAGCTGGGATTACAAACACCCACTACCACGCCCAGCTAATTTTTGTATTTTTAGAAGAGACAGGGTTTCGCCATGTAGGCCAGGCTGGTCTCCAACTCCTGACCTGAAGTGATCCACCCACTGTGGCCTCCCAAAGTGCTGGGATTACAGGTGTGAGCCACCGCACCCGGCCCCCTTTTATGCTTTCCATGAAATTTGCTGAATCCTCTCATTCCCTTATGGCTTTGTTCTCATTTTCTTTGATCTTTTTTGTTTCTTTCTGTAATTTTAAAGTGATTTCAAGAGTAACATGTGATAAGTACAAGCAATCAATAAACCATTCTTAACCAGGAATTATATATAAAATTAGTTTGTTATAAATGTATTATTTGTATTTGTATTAAATTATTTCTTATAAAATAAAATAGTTGTATTAAGATTTATTTGTAATTTTGACATCTCTATTACATCTTTTAATTTCAACGTTTGTTTTGTAGATTTAAAGGAAAAAACATGAAAATTAAAATCAAGTTACAATTTTGTATTGGCATAAAACATATCAGCAAATAAGATGTCTGAAAAGGAGGGTATGTCAGAGGAGCTAGAGGATACTATTAGTCAATTTAGGAAAGAATCTAGATCACAGTCAGTGAAGGAGCCTGGCTTTATTAAAGAAACATCAAATTTGATAAACGAAGCTTCTGATTACCTGGAAGGGAAATCTTCTAACCAGATTTATGAAACACATCCTAGACAGATTACATCAGAGTCAACATCTTCCTCTGGAAGCAAGTCTAAGAGAAATGAAGAACAAAAAAATCTTCAATTTTCTGAAACAAGCACTAGAACAGAAACTTCACAGAGTTTATCATCACTAACTGGGAGGACTGCAGAATATCAGGCTTTGGTTAACTTCCTATCTCATGAAACAGTAGGAGAAGTTAGTCCACAAGTCTCTGAAGAAAATCAGAAACAACTTGGCTTAGGGGCAGATAACTTTACAGTTAACCTTGAGGCCAAGGGTTTGCAGGAATTTCCTAAGGACATTTTAAAAAGCAAATATGTAAAACATCTATATTTAGACAAGAATCAAATCAAAACTTTTCAAGGGGCAGACTCAGGTGATTTGCTAGGACTTGAAATTCTATCCGTGCAAGAAAATGGATTATCATCACTTCCATCTGAAATTCAGTTACTTCATAATTTAAGAATATTAAACGTCAGTCACAACCACATATCACATATACCTAAAGAAATATCTCAGCTTGGGAATATCAGACAACTCTTTTTTTATAACAATTGCATTGAAAATTTTCCTTCTGACTTAGAATGTCTTGGAAACTTAGAAATTTTAAGTTTGGGTAAAAATAAGTTAAGGCATATACCAGATACGCTGCCTAGTTTAAAATACTTGCGGGTTCTCAATTTGGAATATAATCAATTAACAATATTTCCTAAAGCTCTGTGCTTCCTTCCAAAGTTAATTTCACTAGACCTTACTGGAAACCTGATTAGCAGTTTGCCAAAAGAAATTAGGGAGCTTAAAAATTTAGAAACACTTTTACTGGATCATAATAAGCTTACCTTTCTGGCTGTAGAAATTTTTCAGTTACTCAAAATAAAAGAACTCCAACTGGCCGACAATAAATTGGAAGTTATTTCACACAAAATTGAGAATTTCAGGGAACTTAGGATTCTTATACTTGATAAAAATTTATTGAAAAATATACCAGAGAAAATATGTTGCTGTGCAATGTTGGAATGCCTTACTCTTAGTGATAATAAATTAACAGAACTTCCTAGGAACATCCATAAGCTTAACAATTTAAGAAAACTTCATGTAAACAGAAATAATATGGTAAAAATAACTGACAGTATCTCACACCTTAATAATATATGCAGTCTAGAATTTTCAGGAAACATAATCACAGGTGTTCCCATTGAAATAAAAAACTGCCAAAAAATAATTAAAATTGAATTGAATTATAACAAAATAATATATTTTCCGTTGGGACTGTGTGCTTTAGATTCTCTTTATTATTTGAGTGTTAATGGAAATTATATTTCAGAAATACCTGTGGATATATCTTTCAGTAAACAACTGCTTCATTTAGAATTGAGTGAAAACAAACTCCTCATATTTTCTGAGCACTTTTGTTCTCTTATTAATCTTAAATACCTGGATCTTGGTAAAAACCAAATAAAGAAAATTCCAGCATCTATTTCTAATATGATATCACTCCATGTACTTATTTTATGCTGTAATAAATTTGAAACTTTCCCTAGAGAATTGTGTACTTTAGAAAATTTGCGAGTACTTGATCTTTCAGAAAACCAATTACAGAAAATCTCTTCAGACATCTGTAATTTAAAAGGAATCCAGAAATTAAACTTCTCAAGCAATCAATTTATTCATTTTCCTATTGAACTGTGCCAACTTCAATCACTGGAACAGCTGAATATAAGTCAGATAAAAGGGAGAAAGGTAAGAGACTGTGGGCTTTGTGGGGAAGGATAGACTGGAGAGGATCAGCATTTAAGCTGTGGTGTATCTGTGTGTACCATATGTGTGTTTTAAATTGAGTTGGAATATTTTATTTTTTAAATGAAAGGCTTCCCCCTCCCCACCAAACATGGCTTAAAAATACACTTCACAACACAAAAGCTGTACAGGAAAATATTTCATTAAAATGAAATATGAAGCAATGAAAGCTGACAATTCTATAGATTCCTTTTTGTTTCGGTGTAATTGTAAAAGGAGTTTTAAAGTTGTAAATGTCATATAAACACATTACTGAAAGTTTGGAAAGTGATAAAATTAAAACAAAAATCATTCCACAAGCATATCATTGTATTATAAATACTGGCATACGTTGACACAACTTTTAGTCTTTTTTCCCGTTATGCATATGGTTTTACAAGAAATTATAAAAGACTAGACACTCAGTTTTAAATTCTTCCTTTTTTAACCAATAAGCACTTTTCTTTGATATAATCATCTTCCCAATAAATTGTTATAACCAGTACATGATTTATAGATCTAATCCTCTTGTTATGCATTTATGGATGTTATAATTTTTCTTCATAATAATCCTGTGATGAATTTTTCCATAAATATAGCCTTTTTCATATTTTAGACTATTTCCTTAGGAAATTTTCCCTGAAGAATTACTAGATCAATAAGAATTAACATTTTTAGAGTTTAGCATTTTATCTTACTGAAACTCTAGGAGTAACTTTTATGGAAATAATTTTTAAAAAACTAAAACATTACTGATTTATATGAAGATCTTAGTAAACAAATGAAAAGAACACAGCTGTTATCTAAGTCAGGACTTCCCAAAGTCTACTCCTAAAAGCCCTAGTCCCATGAGTGTCTGCTCAAGAAAAAAAAAGGGAGGAGGGGAGCAGTGTCTGTGATCAAATAGCTTTAAGAAGCACTGGGTTCTTCTCTTAAAGAATAACAATGAATACTGATCTATTAAAAGCTTTGAAGAGTCTTGCACTAATTTTCCCAAAATATTCCCATATTTCCCAAACTTGTTTGACCATTTTTAACATAACAGCTATCATATAATACATTTCCAGAAAAGCTACTCCAGGGAATACTTGCTTAAGCAGATGGAATGAATAATGATACACCTTGCATTTAAAAAGTTGATTTTGTACTAACAGACAATTTTTAGTTCTGCAATATAATAATCAGTTAATTCATTGACTGATTCATAACCATCTCACTCATTTTCTCCTCTTGTAAGATAACTGTTGGTATCTCCAATGATGTCCTTAACTCTCTCTTTTTTATTAACTCCTTTTTTTTTTTTTTTTTGAGGCGGAGTCTCGCTCTGTCGCCCGGACTGGAGTGCAGTGGCCAGATCTCAGCTCACTGCAAGCTCCGCCTCCTGGGTTTACGCCATTCTCCTGCCTCAGCCTCCCGAGTAGCTGGGACTACAGGCGCTCGCCACCTCGCCCAGCTAGTTTTTGTATTTTTAGTAGAGACGGGGTTTCACCGTGTTAGCCAGGATGGTCTCGATCTCCTGACCTCGTGATCCGCCCGTCTCGGCCTCCCAAAGTGCTGGGATTACAGGCTTGAGCCACCGCGCCCGGCCTTATTAACTCCTTTCTCACCACACCTGCTGTCACTTACATGCACATTATCCCAAAGTCTACATGACTAAAGCTGATCTCACACCAGTGCTGTAGTCCCATAGTTCCCATTTTTTTCCTGGAAATTATACATGTTCTATTCTTTTGTTGTCACACACTCAATATCACTTCAAAGTCAGCTCATTTTTCTTCCATCTCCTTTCAAAACTTCTCTATTTCTGTTTGTGATGCCAGTTTTTCTTTTAAACCTGCCAGGTTAAAACTCATGAAATCATTCTTGTTCCTTTTCCATCATCAGTTATACCTCATCTTACACCAAAATTGTATCACTTTTCCTCTAAAAAAGCTGTCGGATTATCTCCCTCATTTTCCAGTGTCACTGTCTACAACCTCGTCCTTGGTTATCACTCACTTCATGCATAGATTTATGCCAGGAGCTTCCTCCCTTTTAGCAAACCTTATCAAAGCTGTCAGACTTCATTGCAGAGGACTGTTCTCCATGTATCATACTTGCCTGTCAGGAATCCAAATTGCATATCTGTTGCCTACTCAAAGTGAGTGGCTGCCCAAGGCAAACAGTCCACATATTTGCAACATCATTGCAAAGGTCATCAAATGGAAAAAATGATTTACAAGAACTCCTGTCAAAAAGAATATCCCATGTAGTTGAAAATATCATTGATAACCCCCTTGGGGTGGAAATGAAATGCCCAAATAATTAACTTATGTAATAGCAGATGGTCACTTACTGAAGAAGAGTCAGATTAATCACAGGGCTTTTATTTTACTAAAGGAAGGATGCCTAACAGGAACCTTCCTTCTATATGAACCCTATCATCATACAGCTCTCAGACACCACCTCTAGTAAATGTTGAGAAGGTAATTAAAGAATATTTCCTTCATTGAATGTCAAATAATGAACCCACTTACCTGTTTTGATCTGATTCCTACTTCACAGGCCTGTCTCTCCAGTCTTGCCATAGCCTGGTTCCATGCTCCTTATCCAAACAAATCTCCCTCTGCTTTGCATCACCTTTCTTTACTGGTCAGCTTCTCACTAGCCATGACTATGCATGATATTCTGTCACTCAGGCTGGAGGACAGTGGTGCGATCTCAGCTTACTGCAACCTCTGCCTCCTGGGTTCAAGTGATTCTCCTGCCTCAGGCTCCTGAGTAGCTGGGATTACAGGCACTCACCTCCACGTCCAGCTAATTTTTGTATTTTTAGTAGAGACGGGGTTTCACCACGTTGGCCAGGCTGGTCTCGAATTCCTGTGATCCCCCCACCTTGGCCTCCCAAAGTGCTGGGATTACAGGTGTGAGCCACCGAGCCCAGCCCCCTATTCATTCTTAAGAGGCTATTCAAGTTCTACTTTTTACATGAAGCTTTACTTATGTAAAGCTTTTCTTTTTTTTTATGTAACTCTTTACAGAGAGTTACCTGATTTGTAGTAATGAACCTTTTCTAAACTTTTATTCATCAGTTATTAATTGTATTATTTTGGCATTGGATTACCTATTGCTTCATTCCATTTCCTGATTTTTTCATATGGATATATTCTGTTCCCTAAAATAAATTTTAATCTCTGTGAAGTTGGAAACTATTTCTTATGCTTCCTTTATACCTGGAAGAACATATAGCACAACATCCAGAATGTACCTTGTTGTTTAGTTATTTCAGAGGTGCCTACACATTCAAAATTGTTTTGTTCATAGAACATCCTTTATTTCAAAAGCCACTCATAAAGGCCCTATTTTCTCTAAATATGCGTATTCTTCATCTTAATAGAATATTTTAATTCCTGCAATTTTGCAACACTTTTTGTAGTAGGAATTTTTATTTAAGGTCACATTGCCAAACTGTGACTCCATTATTAAACATTTGGTCAAAATGCATTTTGTGCTTGGGAACACATACAAAAAGTATAAAACATGTGTATCATGTCATTTAAAAAATCTATAAAAAGCACACAAAAGATGAATAAAAAGCAATGGGGCCTGGTGAGGTGGCTCACACCCTTAATCCCAGCACTTTGGGAGGCCGAGGTGGGAGGATCACCTGAGATCAGGAGTTCAAAATCAGCCTGGCCAACATGGCAAAACTCCATTCTACTAAAAATACAAAAACTAGCCGGGCGTGGTGCTGGGCACCTGTGATCCCAGGTACTCAAGAGGCTGCGGCAGGAGAATCGCTTGAACCCGGGAAGTGGAGGTTGCAATGAGCTGAGATCACGCCATTGCCCTCCAGCCTGGTGACAGATCGAGATCTCCCATCTCAAAAAAAAAAAAAAAAAAAAAAAAAAGCGGTGTTGATAGGACTAGGAATAAGGAGATCAAATGTGGAATGGAGTAGTTGGAAAAGGCTTCTGGGGGTGGGAGGTTGGGGGGCAGGAAAGAAGTCAAAACACAGATTTAGGGAGAGGGGAAAGGGATAAGGAGACAATGAACACTGAGCAATGGGAATGTGAGCAAAGTGGGTAGCAAGCCACAGGGTTGAATTAGAAGCACTGGTCAGATTGGGGAGGTACTTGGATATCGCACAGTATCTTGTCGGTTTTAGCCAGAAGGGAGAGTCAGTTACAAAGAATTTGTGACATGATAAAATATGTCCTTTTTAAGACAAAAACAAAAACAGACAAAACTCTTTCATTTGATTTTAGAAAAAGTTTTAGTCATGCAAAGATGTATTTATAAAAGTATAATTTTTTATTCTTTGTTGCAGTTAACAAGACTTCCAGGAGAGCTATCTAATATGACTCAACTTAAAGAACTTGATATCTCAAATAATGCAATCAGAGAGATTCCAAGAAATATAGGAGAATTGAGAAATTTGGTTAGTTTACATGCATACAATAATCAAATAAGTTATATTCCACCATCTTTGCTATCTTTAAATGATCTCCAGCATCTAAACCTGAGTGGTGAGTGTCAAGCATAATCAGTAAGCATAATCAGTAAGTAGAGTATTAATGTCTGAGTTGCAAATTTTGTTGACAAGATACAGAATGGCAAAGAGTCAACATAATGTATTAAGTCACCATTAGAAGGAAATGACTGTCCTAGGTACAGAAAATGAAAGCAAAGTATAAGGTCCAGTTCCAGCCTTGAAAGAGTAGAAGAGCCTGAACATATTTTCATTTCTTTTCTCTCTTCTCTGCCTATACCCAGTCGTTTAGTATTTCTTTCCTTTCTGAACCCAACCTCACCTCTTCCTCTACACACACCTACACAACCTCAGGTTAGCAATTTTTCTGCATTTCCTTCTCTGTTGGGAAGGAAGAAGAAAAAACTATCTCTGTTGTTTGGATAAGGAGCATGGAACCAGGCTATGGCAAGAATTGAGAGCCAGGCCTATGAAGTAGGAGTCAGATCAAAACAGGTAGGTGGGTTCATTATTTGACATTCATTGAAGCAAATATTCTGAAGTATAAATATATATATATTTATTTTGAGACAAGGTCTCACTCTGTTGCCCAAGCTGGAGCACAGTAGCAGGATCATGGCTCACTGCAGCCTTGACCTCTCTAGGCTCAGGTGATCCACCAGCCTCAGCCTCCCAAAGTGCTGGGATTACAGGCGTGAGCCACCATGCCTAGTCAGCAGTGTCTTTAAAAACCTAATCTTGGAAGTGACATAACATCACTTCTGCTCTATTCTATTGATCACACAGACCAACCCTGGTATAATGTGAGAAGGGACTATACAAGGGGGTGAGTAACAGAAGGTAGATATCATTGTGGGCTAATAGATGGCCCTAAATCTATTTGAGTAATTGAATTTGTAGTTAGAAGCTCTCATACAAAGAAAATTTCTAGCTCAGATAACTTCACTGGTGAATTCTATCAAGTATTTTATAAAAGAAACAATGCAAATTTCAAAAAGGTTCACTGGTGAATTCTTTCAAGTATTTTCAAGAAGAAATCACTAAGTTACGCTGGGCACGGTGGCTCATGCCTGTAATTCCAGCACTTTGGGAGGGCAAGGTGGGCGGATTGCTTGAGGTCAGGAGTTTGATGCCAGCCTGGCCAATGTGGTGAAACCCCGTCCCTACTTAAAAAAAAAAAATTAGTCGGGTATGGTGGGGCATACCTGTAATCAAAATCAAAACTACTCAGGAGGCTGAGGCAGGAAAATCGCTTAGACCCAGGAGGTGGAGGTTGCAGCGAGCTGAGATTGTGCCACTGCCCTCTAGCCTGGGTGACAGAGTGAGACTCTGTCTGAAAGAATGAAGGAAAGAGAGAGAGAGAGAGAGAGAGAGAGAAAGAGAAAGAGAGAAAGAAAAAGGAAATAATGCCAATTTTTAAAATTCTGTTATAAAATTGAAGATAAAACATGTCTCAGTTCATTCTATGAGGCCAGCATTATCCTAATACTATAATAAAACAAATACATTACTTGGAAACTTACAGAATAATATCCTGCTTGAACATTGATGCAAAATTCCTTAATGAATTAAAGCAAATCAAATCCATCAATATAAAAAATGATATCATGTTGTGACCAACAGCGATTTACCCTGGGAATACAAGGTTGAGTCAATATTCAAAAACTAATCCATATAATTCACCATCTGAACAGGCTTATGAAAAGCCATATGAACTTCTCACTGTAAGTATAAAAAGCAAAGCAAGCAGATGTGGTGGTTCATGCCTATAATCCCAGCTACTTGGGAGACTTAGGCAGGAGGATTGCTTGAACCTGGGAGTTTGAGGCTGCAGTGAGTTATGATTGTGCCACTGCGTTCCAGCCTGGGCAACAGAACAAGACCTCATCTCAAAAAAAAAAAAAAAAGCAAATATCATATGAAAAAATACAATTTCCATTCAAGATTTTCAAAAACAAACAACAACAACAAAATCTCACTAAGCTAGAAATAGAAGAGAATTTCCTCAACCTGAAAAAGTGCATCTGCAAAACTCCTATAGCTAATATCACACCCCATGGTAAACAATTTCTTTTCCACTATGATCAGGATTAAAGTAAAGTTCTCCTTTCTCACCACTTCTTTTTGATGTTATAACTGGAAGTCCCAACTAGCACAACAACACAAGAAAAAGAAATAAAAAGTAAACAGATTGGGAAAGAAGAAGAAAAAACTATTTCTGATAATAGAGACACATTGTCTAGGTCAAAAATCCCAAAGGATCTACAGAACAAGTAAGTTTGGCAAGATTCCCATATACAGAGTTAATAAACAAAAATCAATCATATTTCTACAGACTAGCAATAAATGATTAGAAATTGATTTCTTTAAATGTACAATTTAAAATTGTACCAAAACCATAAATAAATCTAACAAATTACATATAAGATCTATATGCTGAAAACTGTAACATAGATAAAACTAAATAAGACCTAAATAAGTAGAGAGATAGTGTTCATAAATTGGAAGACAATATTGTTAATATGTCAGTTTCCCGAAACTTATCTTTAAATTCAACTCAATTCCAGTAAAAATCCTAGCAGAGTTTTTTGTTTCAGAAAACAATGAGGTAATTATAAAATGTATATAAAAAGTCAAAGGAACTAGAATAGCTGAAACAATTTTGAAGAAGAAAAACAAAGTTGGATGATTCACACAACCTGATTTCAAGACTTATGTAAAACTATAGTCATGAAGACAGTGATAGTATTGGCAAAACAACAGACATAAGGATCAATGGGACAGAATAGAGAGTCTAGGAATAGATCCACTATGATGGTTAATACTGAGTGTCAACTTGATTGGATTGCAGGATGCAAAGTATTGTTCCTGGGTGTGTCTGTGAGGGTGTTCCCAAAGGAGATTAACATCTGAGTCAGTGGACTGGGAGAGGCAGACCCACCCTCAGTCTGGGTGGGCACAATCAGCTGCCAGCTCTGCTAGAATGAAGCAGGCAGAAGAATGTGGAAGGACTAGACTGGCTATGTCTTCTGGCCTCCATCTTTGTCCCATGGATGCTTCCTGCCCTCAAAACACTGGATTCCAAGTTCTTCAGCTTTTGCACTCTTGGACTTACACCCCTGGTTTGCCGGGGGCTCTAGGGCCTTTGGCCACAGACTGAAGGCTGCACTATCGGCTTCCCTACTTTTGAGGTTTCAGGACTTGGACTTGCTTCTTTGTGCCTCAGCTTGCAGATGGCAGACTTCACCTCGTGGTTGTGTGAGTCAATACTCCTTAATAAACTCCCTTTTATAATTAGTCCTGTCCCTCTAGAGAACCCTGACTGATACCTGTAATCCCAGCACTTTGGGAGGCCGAGACGGGCGGATCACGAGGTCAGGAGATCGAGACCATCCTGGCTAACACGGTGAAACCCCGTCTCT
>NW_012119655.1:433410-434537 GCF_000951035.1 Colobus angolensis palliatus | reverse complement strand
CCACAGTGCATGATAAGTGCTTAGTTAAGAAGGAAAAGGCATTAAATTTATGGGTGAAAGACATGAACAGATGTGTTCTGATTGACAGCAATCATGTTTGATACTGTATTAGGTTTGTAGGCATCAGCTGGGGGGTCTTGGAAGGTATCTACCATGGATAAGGAGGAACTACTGTAATCCAACAGAGAAAGAACATTATTTTCAACAAATATTGCTGAATCAACTGGATGTCCAAAAGCCAAAACAAAACAAAATAAAACAAAAACAAACAACCACAATATAATTTTGATCCTACACACCATATAAAAAATTACCTCACAATGAATCACAGACCTAAATGTAAAAGCTAAAACTACAAAACTTCTAGATAAGAACATAGAAAAATATTATTTTGCAAAAAAAAAAAAAAGTGAAAAAATATTAAAAGGCTGGGTGTCATGGCTCATGCCTATAGTCCCATAACTTTGGGAGGCTGAGATGTGAGGATTGCTTGAGACTCAGGAGTTTGGGACTATCCTGGGCAACACGGGGAAACCCCATCTCTACAAACAAAATACAAAAAGATTAGCTGGGTATGGTGGTGCACTCCTGTAGTCCCAGCTACTTGAGAGGCTGAGGTGGGAGGATCACTTGAACCCAGGAGGCTGAGGCTGCAGTGAGCCAAGATCGTGCCACTGCACTCCAGCCTGGGTGACAAAGCCAGACCCTGTCTCAAAAAAACAAGGTGAAAAAAAATCAAAACCTTGGCAAGGATTTCTTATATACAACACTGAAATTACAATCCACAAATGAAAATAAGTTGGTTTTCATCAAAATTGGAAACTTCACAGCTGGGCACGGTAGCTCACGCCTGTAATCCCAGCCCTTTGGAAAGCTGAAGCGGGCGGATCTCCTGACTTCAGGAATTCGAGACTAGCCTGGCCAAAATGGTGAAACCCCGTCTCTACTAAAAATACAAAAAAATTAGCCAGGCATGGTGGCAGGGTGCCTGTAATCCCAACTACTTGGGAGGCTGAAGCAGGAGAATCACTTGAACCCAGAAAGCGGAGGTTATAGTGAGCCAAGATGGTGCCACTGTACTCCAGCTTGGGCAACAAGAGCAAGACTAAAGGCTTTTTAAATTTTTT
>NW_012119655.1:425675-432195 GCF_000951035.1 Colobus angolensis palliatus | reverse complement strand
GGAGCTTGCAGTGAGCTGAGATCCGGCCACTGCACTCCAGCCTGGGCCACAGAGCGAGACTCCGTCTCAAAAAAATAAAAATAAAATAAAATAAATTAAAAAAAAAAAACTACAAAAATTAGTCCGTGTGGTGGCACGCGCTTATAGTCCCAGCTACTCAGGAGACTGAGGCAGAAGAACTGCTTGAACCCGGGAGGTGGAGGTTGCAGTGAGCCGAGATCATGCCACTGCATTCCAGCTTAGGCGACAGAGCGAGACTCCACCCCCCTCCCAAAAAAAAGAAAGGGATAGTTAAAATTAAAATCTGATAATACTAAAAGCTATCAAAATACAAGTAACTGAAACTCTGATACACTGATGAAAGAAATACAAAATGGTACAACCCTTTAGAAAAGTTTGGTAGTTTCTTATATAGTTATACATACACTTAACCATATAAACCATCAATCTCACTTTGACTCCTCTTTTGCATGAAATTAAAATGTATTCAACAAAAAACTGAGTGCAAATTTTTAGAGAAGCTTCCTTTGTAATTGCCAAAACTGGAAGCTCTTCAAATGTCTTTTATGTATTAAATGGATAAATTATTTACATCTATATAATGGAATACTTCTCATTACTAAAAAGGAAAAAAAAACTATTGATACAACAATACTGATGTTGTTGTAATGCTAAGTGAAAGAAGCCAGACCCTAAAGACTATGTGCTGTGATTTATAACATATATGTTATACATGTATGTGTGTGCATATATACATATATAAAATTCTAGGTTTATAATAAATATATTTTACACATAGACACTCCCAGAAACACTGTATCCAGATCTTGGTTTCTAAATATGATTATTCACTAAAAGGAACCAGGTTCCTTTATCTCTGTTTATAAATAACATAACTATAAAATATATAAATAATATAAAGGCAAATTGTAGACCTCTCTAAATGATTACAAATTCATTTTTACCACAGTTTTACGTCTTTTTTTTTTTTTTTGAGATGGGGTTCCGCTCTTGTCTCCCAGGCTGGAGTGCAATGGCACTATCTCGGCTCCCTGCAACCAGTAGCTGGGATTACAGGTGCCCACCACCATGCTCGGCTAATTTTTGTATCTTTAGTAGAGATAGGGTTTTGCCATGTTGGCCAGGCTGATCTCGAACTCCTGACCTCAGATGATCCACCCACCTTGGCCTCCCAAAGCGCTGGGATTACAGGTATGAACCACTGTGCCCAACCCAGTTTTACATTTTATGTTAGGTTTATATTGGATTACGATGGTATTGAAAAAATTACATTTAGGAAGTAGAGTTTAATTCCCACTCCCCCTTGAGGGTAGCCTAGATTTAGTGACTTACTCCCAAAGAATAGAGTATAGAAAGGAAAAAAATTATAACATTATCTTGGAGAATGCTGGCAGAGACTGTGTTATCCAAGAGATAAAATTTAACATCTTTAGTGATGTCATGTGGATATGAGGTATCTCTGATATAATGTGATAAGTGCACTTCACCTCTGTGGTATTCTTTTCAAAAACCCATAACCCCAGTCTAATAATGAGAACATATCAGACAAATTCAAGTTATGGTACATTCTACAAAATTCATAACCAGTACTTCTTAAAACTGTCAAGGTCATGAAAAACAAGGGAAGATTGAGAAACTATCACAAACCAGAAGGTGACTAATGAGATATAACTGTATGCAATGAGATTTCCTGAGACAGAAAAAGGACACTGATGGAAAAACTAATGAATCCAAAGAAATCTGAAGTGTATTTAGTAGTAATGTACCAATACTGGTTTCTTAGATTAAACTAATGTAATATGATAATGTGAGATAACATTAGGAGAAACTAAAGCTAGATGACGAATGCAGAAGAACTTGCTACAATCTCTGCAACATTTCTATGAATCTAAAATTATGCTAAATAAACAGTTTAGTTTAAAAGTTACCATCACATCCACTCTATAAAGTTCTTTGCTATATTACAAGAGGATAGTCTCTGTCTCATTTTGCCACCCCTAGGAGAGAAAGCAACCACAGCTGTCTTTCTATAACCACTCTTTTTTGCTCTTAGCATGTGGACATCAGAAATAATTTATGACCTGCTGCATTGTGAGGGTCCTCTGGTACTTTGTCAGCAAGACATAATAGATGTTATTTGTCTCCATAGTTATCTTTTATAGAAAGATGTAATTCAATTCTAATTTTTTTCTGCTAGGAAATAATCTGACAGCTCTACCTAGTGCTATCTACAATCTTTTTTCACTGAAGGAGATAAATTTTGATGACAACCCTTTGCTGAGACCTCCAATGGAAATCTGTAAAGGAAAACAGTTGTACACTATTGCACGCTATCTTCAGAAGGCAGATGAAAGAGATGGTAGGTGGCGAGTGATTAACTATCTAAGAAGTCATTTCTCTTTTATTTTATTTTAATTTAATTTTTTTGGAGAAAGGGTCTCACTCTGACACCTAGGCTGGACTATAGTGGCATGATCACAACTCCCTGTGGCCTCAGACTCCTGGGCTCTAGTGATCCTCCCACCTCAGCCTCCTGAGTAGCAGGGACTGCAGGTGTGCATCAACACACCTGGCTAATTTTTTGATCTTCTGGTAGAGACAGGTCTCACTATGTTGCCCAGGCTAGTCTTCAACTCCTGAGCTCAAGCAATCCTCCTGTCTTGGCCTCCCAGTGTTGGGATTACAGGTGTGAGCCACCACACCCAGCCACAAGACACTATCTCATATGAATTAAAAGATGGTTTGCTTTAATTGGAGGCTTTCAATCTGGCAGAGATGTGAAAAAATTGATCCTCTTTCTTTTCTGAAGGTTAGGAGTTTGTTTTGATAATTCAGATTATTTAATCCAGGTCCATACAAATTGAGGCACTGAAAATAGGCAAATCCAAGTGGAGGAGGGGTGGGTCATTTCCTACCCTATTGACCTTAATGCCCTTCAATAGGTGTTTCATTGAGATTGTGACCAGACTCAAAATCCACACAGAAATCTATTAGTTTCAATCTGTTCTAACAAATGTAGTTGTTCTAAAAGACATTTGGAGTTGGGTGTGGTGGCTCACGCCTGCAATCCGAACACTTTGGGAGGCCAAGGCAGGAGAATCACTTGAGCTCAGAAGTTCGAGACCAGCCTGGGCCACATAGTGTGACCTTGTCTCTATTTTTAAGATAGATACATAAATAAACAAACAAACAAATAAACAAATAAATAAATAAATAAAATACATTTGGCCTTGAGGGAAGTCCACGGAGCCATTCCACTGATGGCATGCAGTCTTTGGCCCACTATGACTATCTGTCTGAAATCTTTTGACAGTCTTTATCCCATCTGTCCTTGAGCTCTCTGTTGTGTGTCTGATTATTTCTGAGAACAGGCCCATTTTCTTTAAAATGGACTAGATGAAGATTGGTTTCAAGTGTCTGGGAGGGAACCTTCACTGTCCAATTCTTTCCCTGGGGCTGGGTTCCCAACAGTTAGGCTTTTCCCTGTAGGACTCTGATTTGCCACTTTTCATCACTAGTCAGAAAGAATTCAGATTTTGGTCCTCTAATTTAATGCAAGAGAACAATCAGTTATGACCCAGATTTGGGGAAATGGAATATCCAAAACTGTCCCCTCAGATCATTCTATCATGTACCTTGTCTATATGATCAGGAGCTTGTACTAATGTAATTTCATAATGAGATAGTCACAAAAAATTGCTTAGTCCTTAAAGTCACAATATACATTCATATACACGGCTATCATTTAGAGGCTTTTCCAAGACTTGGGCTTTATTGATAAAGGAACCTAAAATATAAAATTAAAAGCCACAGTAGCTGCCTTCTTTAACTTACTGTGCAAGTTGATTGTCCTACTTGTTACTATAAAAAGGGATCTTTTGGCCAGGTGCGGTGGCTCATGTCTGTAATCCCAGCACTTTGGGAGGCCAAGATGGGTGAATCACGAGATCAGTAGTTCGAGAGCAGCCTGGCCAACATGGTGAAATCCCATCTCTACTAGAAATGCAAAAAATTAGCTGGGCGTGGTGGTGGGTGCCTGTAATCCCAGTTACTTGGGAGGCTGAAGCAGGAGAATCACTTGAACCCGGGAGGCAGAGGTTGCAGTGAGCTGAGATTGCACCACTGCACTCCAGCCCGGGCAACAGTGCGAGACTCCATCTAAAAAAAACAAAGGATCTTTTATGGTAATTACATTTCTATAAAATAAAGATTTTAGGAGTTTTCTAGGATCCATAAAGTATTTCTGTTAGGTACATTACTTTAGAGAAAGGTTTAGAATCTCAGCCATTTATCTCCTTTCCCTACGCCCAAGGAGCCTTCATATTACAGGCTTGGCATCCAATGAGGGCAGAGAGAAATCAGCTTGGGCGATGTATTTATTCTGCAATTAACAAATGGAGCATTTTTCTTTTTTTTTTTCTTTTCTTTTTTTTTTTTTTGAGACGGAGTCTTGCTCTGTGGCCCAGGCTGGAGTGCAGTGGCCCCATTTCTGCTCACTGCAAGCTCCGCCTCCTGGGTTCATGCCATTCTCCTGCCTTAGCCTCCCGTGTAGCTGGGACTACAGGCGCCCGCCACCACGCCCGGCTAATTTTTTTGTATTTTTAATAGAGGTGGGGTTTCACCATGTTGGCCAGGATGGTCTTGATCTTCTGACCTCGTGATCCACCCACCTCGGCCTCCCAAAGTGCTGGGATTACAGGCGTGAGCCACCGCATCCGGTCGAACCTTTTTCTTAAACTTTTACTTAGAAGACTGGAATTTTATATATATCATAGCATGAAATATAGCCTGAGAGAGTATATATAAAACTTTTTAAAATAGAACATATTTGATCATGGGGGATGGTACATCTCGAGTTCTGAAAATTCTCACAGGCTGGGGGTAGTGGCTCACACCTGTAGTTCCAGGACTTTGGGAGGCCAAGGCAGGAGGATTGCTTGAGCTCAGGAGTTTGAGACTAGCTTGGGCAATGTAGTGAGACCCTATTGCTTCTCGGCCTTTTGGCTAAGATGAAGTATAGTGAGACCCTGTTTCTACAAAAAATTTTAAAAACTGAGGTGGGCAGAGAACTTGAGGCCAGGAGTTTGAGACTGGCCTGGCCAACATGCCAAAACCCTATCTCTACTAAAAATACAAAAATTAGCTGGACATGGTGGTATGTGCCTGTAGTTCCAGCTACTCGGGAGGCTGAGGCAGGAGAATTGCTAATCTGGAGGCGCCTGTAGTTCCAGCTAATCAGGAGGCAGAGGTTGCAGTGAGACGAGATCCCGCCACTGTACTCTAGCCTGGGTGACGGAGCCAGACTTTGTCTCAAAATAAGTAAATAAATAAAAATTAAAAATAATAAATTAGCCAGGCATGGTGGCACACACCTGTGGTCCCAGCTACTTGTCGGGGTGAAGTGGGAGAGTCATTTGAGCCCGGGAGGTCGAGGTTGTGGTAACCTGTGATTATGCCACTGCACTCCAGTCTGAGTAACAGAGTGAGACCCTGTCTAAAAAAAAGAAAGGAAAAAACTCACAGTACCTTTGTCCAGAAAAAATGGGTCTTGTTCAAATTAGCTGGAAGTTTTAATTAAAAACACTAAAATCACTAATTGTTCAGCCAACTTATTAAATAATTGACTTGAATATAAAATATGCACATATACACCATATTTATAGTAGATGTGAACTTAGTTTCTCAAGTTGGTACATAATGAAGCACATACAATTGTTGTCCATATTCTCTACCAAACAAAACAAAACATTCCCACATACATTAAAAAGCCAGAATTGAAGGAAGGAGTCAAATGCATTTCAAATCCTGGCGAACTAAACGGCTTGGAAATCACCTTAAAGTTGCTTATAAATAGGCCGGTTGCGATGACTCATGCCTGTAATCCCAGCACTTTGGGAGGCTGAGGCGGGCAGATCACCTGAGGTCAGGAGTTTAAGACCAGTGTGACAAACATGAGAAACCCCATCTCTATTAAAAATACAAAAAATTAGCTGGGTGTGGTGGCGCATCCCAGCTACTCGAGAGGCTGAGGCAGGAGAATCACTTGAACCCAGGAGGCAGAGGTTGTGGTGAGCCGACATCATGCCATTGCACTCCAGCCTGGGCAACAAGAGTGAAACTCTGTCTCAAAAAAAAAGAGAAAAAGTTGCTTATAAATATTCTTTTCAATGGCCATTTTAAGTGATGGATTTTTTGGATTTTAGAAAAAAATGGAACAAATGTTTCAAATTTCAGTTTATATTTTAGATCCGCATTGTCATTGTCTTTTTTTTTTTTCCATGAGACAGAATTTTGCTCTTGTTGCCCAGGCTGGAGTGCAGTGGCACAATCTTGGCTCACGGCAACCTCTGCCTCCTGGGTTCAAGCTATTCTCCTACCTGAGCCTCCCGAGTAGCTGGGATTACAGGCATGTGCCACCGCACCCGGCTAATTTTTTGTGTTTTTAGTAGAGACAGGGTTTCTCCATGTTGGTCAGGCTGATCTCGAACTCGTGACCTCA
>NW_012119655.1:419825-425595 GCF_000951035.1 Colobus angolensis palliatus | reverse complement strand
TTTTTTTTAAGACAGAGTCCTGCTCTGTTGCCCAGGCTGGAGTACAGTGGTGAGGTCTCAGCTCACTGCAACCTCTGCCTTCCCAGTTCAAGTGAGTCTCCTGCCTCAGCCTTCTGAGTAGCTGGGACTATAGGCACACACAACCACACCCGGCTAATTTTTATATTTTTATTAGAGATGGGGGTTTTGCCATGTTGGCCAGGCTGGTCTTGAACTCTTGACCTCAGGTGATCCACCTGCCTCGGCTTCCCAAAGTGCTGGGATTACAGGCGTGAGCCACTGTGCCCGGCCAGCATTGTCATTTTCAGTTTTACTTAGCATATACATTTCACAGAAGCACAGAAATAAGAAAACTAGATATAATATGAACTCAAAATAGATTATCTTTTTCAAAAGATATACATTTTCTTTTATCTTCAAATGTAGAGAAAATCTTAGAGAAGATATTCAAGATAGTTGCCAACGACATCACTGAAACCAGTTTTGAATTTTTATGTCAAAAACTAAACCTGGCAAACTCAGAAACTGATATGCCTAAAAAGAGGTATGTATAAATGACAGCATTTAGTACAAATTTATTCTCATTCTGATGTGTATCATGTTGATACTGCATGGTTTTGAAACATTCATATTAACACAATCTTTATTTTGCTATAGAAAGCTGATTTTAGTTTATTACATGCTTGTTATACATGTTGGAAGGCCATATAACATAATGAAGAACAAGGGCTATGAGGACAGACTGTTTGACTTTTACTCACAACTGGTTTTGTGACCTTGGGCAAGTCCTTTAACTTCCTGATGACTTGGTTTCTTCACTGGTAAAATGGATATACTCATGTAAGAGAATTGTCATGAGAATCAAGTGAGATCAAGCTATAAAGCATATAGTAACCGGGCGTGGTGGCTCACGTCTGTAATCCCAACACTTTGGGAGGCTGAGGCGGGCAGGTCATGAGGTCAGGAGATCGAGACCATCCTGGCTAACACGGTGAAAACCCGTTTCTCCTAAAAATACAAAAAATTAGCTAGGCATGGTGGTGGGCACCTGTAGTCCCAGCTACTTGGGAGGCTGAGGCAGAAGAATGGCATGAACCCGGGAGGCAGAGCTTGCAGTGAGCGAGATCGCGCCACTGCACTCCAGCCTGGGAGACAGTGAGACTCCGTCTCAAAAAAAAAAAAGCATAGAGTATAGTAGCAGTAATATACTGGTTTATTAGAAATAACCCACAATTATGATTTTGAGGTCTTAAGAACTGAATGTAAATTGAATTGTTGATTTTCTATAAGGGAACAAGGGATGGGCTGGAGCTAACATTCACTTTCTATGTCCCCAGCTCCATGGTATTTTGTTTCTTTTTTTGAGACGGAATCTCGCTCTGTCGCCCAGGCTGGAGTGCAGTGGCCCGATCTCAGCTCACTGCAAGCTCCGCCTCCCAGGTTCATGCCATTCTCCTGCCTCAGCCTCCTGAGTAGCTGGGACTACAGGCGCCCGCCACCTCACCCAGCTAGTTTTTTGTATTTTTTAGTAGAGACGGGGTTTCACCATGTTAGCCAGGATGGTCTCGATCTCCTGACCTCGTGATCCGCCCGTCTTGGCCTCCCAAAGTGCTGGGATTACAGGCGTGAGCCACGGCGCCCGGCCCATGCTAAATTTTTATAGAGATTCTCTTCACCAATTAATTTCATCTTCACCTTGGTAAAATTGGTTTGAAAACCTAGATATACAATATTACAGGAGTTTAAAGCAATGTTCTTAACTGACATTTCAAATAATTATTAGTAATTTTAATATATTAAACATTAATAAATATTTAACTGTTATATTATTAATAATGTTTTTCAGCACTGTTTCATTAAGTGAGAGAGTCCACCAAGCACTTGTTATGTGGAAAACACAGAGTAACAAATTATCACTAACTGCTGCTGCTTTAAGAGATCAACTAATTCGAGCACTAACTATGATAGGAGCATATGAAATTATGGACAAAATAACAGCTTTAAATCTTTTTACACGTGCAATTAAATTCTAACCAGTGGATCAATAATAAAAACTGAAAACTTTTGATGCACTTATAATTGCAACTGTGTTTCTGAACCATTTCACTTCACTTTATTCACAGCTCTTTTCTTGCATTCTTGAGATGATGCCAACTTATAACTGCCACTCTAATGTTATCATAATAAAATATTACAGACACTGGGTTGTGTGTTTGTTCTGTTGCCTTACTACAGTGATGTTGAAGTTGAAAATAATTGCTTTTTTTTTTTTTTTTTCTGAGATGGAGTTTTGCTCTTGCTGGCCAGGCTGGAGTGCAGTGGCGTGAATTTGAAAATAATTCCTTTTATTTTTGAGATGGAGTTTTTGCTCTTGTTGCCCAGGCTGGAGTACAGTGGCATGATCTCGGCTCACTGCAACCTCTGCCTCCTGGGTTCAAGTGATTCTCCTGCCTCAGCCTCCCAAGTAGCTGGGGACTACAGGTGCCCACCACCACGCTGGGCTAATTTTTGTATTTTTAGTAGAGTCGGGGTTTCACCATGTTGGGCAGGATGGTCTCCATCTCCTGACCTTGTGATCTGCCTGCCTGGGCCTCCCAAAGTGCTGAGATTACAGGCGTGAGCCACCACGCCAAGCCTGAAAATAATTATGTTAAAATTTTTCTGTTATATAGTGCTTTTATACAACCCACGATTTATAGGTAGCAACATTACTAGCGATTTTCACTGGAGTTAGAAAGCAGAACAGTTTCTTTTTAGATGCTGGCTTAAAAACAGAAATAAATATACCATTCCTACTTTTTCTTCATTAGGAAGGGGATAGCTTTGTTAAACACAAACTAGGGCCAGGGCCAGTAATCCTTTAGTTGAGTGTCCAGACAGGATTGACAGAGTGGCCATCTATTGTCTTGTCTATCATGTGAGCCTCTCCCCTTCTTCCGCTATCAGAAAACCTCTTTCATAGGGGGAATGCATTGCACTTATTTCAATGTGGAGCTGACCTTTTCATGTAAATCCCTTCCCCGACTCCAGCACTAACATCAATGTCTTCTACTCATGTAACCACAATGATTGATTTTGACTCAGGGAAAGTCATTTGACTCAAGCCAGGTCATTAACAATTTCCCTTGGATCTTTTTGCAGAGCTACCAGGGAAGATGCACTCTTCCTGCGGGTAGGTTATGAGTCTTGGAGTCTTGATATATCATGCACAGTGTGTAGTAGTAGTCTGCCGAGAGCTGGATGGCGTGAGAGAGACAGATCCTCAATCCCCATATCTGAAGCTTATTTTACTTCTGCACTTTTTACTTTTCACCCACTTAAGGAGTGTGACCTGGGTTTCCATAACTTTGAATGGAAAGAGACCTAATACAAGTGGTTAAGAATATTGTGGAGGCTGGGCATGGTAGCTCACGCCTGTAATCCCAGCACTTTGGGAGGCCGAGACGGGTGGTCATGAGGTCAGGAGATCGACCATCCTGGCCAACATGGTGAAACCCCATCTCTACTAAAAATACAAAAAAATAGCCAGGTGTGGTGGTGGGTGCCTGTAGTCCCAGCTACTCGGGAGGCTGAGGCAGGAGAATGGCATGAACCCAGGAGGGGGAGCTTGCAGTGAGCCGAGATGGCACCACTGCACTCCAGCCTGGGCAACAGAGCAAGAGCAAGACTCTGTCTCAAAAAAAAAAAAAAAAAAAGAATATTGTGGACATAGTGCAGTTTTTGTTACCTTAAAAAATAATTTTCTATGTAAGACCATGTTAAAGAAAGAAATTTATGGCCGGGCGCGGTGGCTCAAGCCTGTAATCCCAGCACTTTGGGAGGCCGAGATGGGCGGATCACAAGGTCAGGAGATCGAGACCATCCTGGCTAACACGGTGAAACCCCGTTTCTACTAAAAAATACAAAAAACTAGCTGGGCGAGGTGGCGGGCGCCTGTAGTCCCAGCTACTCGGGAGGCTGAGGCAGGAGAATGGCATGAACCCAGGAGGGGGAGCTTGCAGTGAGCCGAGATGGCACCACTGCACTCCAGCCTGGGCAACAGAGTGAGACTCCAGTCTCAAAAAAAAAGAAAGAAATTTATTTTGCAAGTTAAAATTTAAAGTGTATATTTTGTTGCCATTTTGAAAGTGCAACATAACATATTGGTTTAACAACTATACAGCCTGTGTCTCTAATCCTTCCTATTTTAAAACTTCTTGCAGTAGGGATAAGAGTACCTGTGGGTTTATGTTGGCTTAATGATGGTTGTTGTTAATGTTTTCCACTGGAGGCAAGGTACTTCCATAGAACATTAAAGTGTGAAGGACCTTGGAAATTGTCTAGTGAAGTCTATCTTCTCATTTAACAAATGAGCAAACTTAAAACCTAAAAAAATTTAAGTGACATGAACTGGTTTCTCTACTATTCCTTCAAAAATGAAGTTATAAAGACTAGAAAATGTTCTAGGTGAAGCTTTGGTATGAAGTAAGAGAGAGAGAGAGAAAAGAAGAAAGCTGGGTAACATCAGAACCATAAAAGTGTCAGTTCTTATGAAGTCTTGCTAAATTGCTACAATTCTCCACCTTTTAACAAATATCCTAGCCTATAGTCTCACCCAAACCACACTGTACATTGCTACCAGACTTACCTTCTAAAAACACTGATCTAACCGTATCACCCTCTGATCCAATTTTTTTTTTGAGACGGGCTTCGCTTTCAATGCCCAGGCTGGAGTGCAATGGCGTGATCTCAGCTCACTGCAACCTCCACCTCCCGGGTTCAAGCAATTCTCCTGCCTCAGCCTCCAGAGTAACTGGGATTACAGGCAACTGCCACCACGCCCAGCTAATTTTTTGTATTTTTAGTAGAGTTGGAGTTTCACTATGTTGACCAGACTGACTTCAGGCGATCCACACGCCTTGGCCTCCCAAAGTGCTGGGATTACATGCATGAGCCACCGCGCCCAGCCCAAAAATCTTTTTAAAAATATTGGAAAATAGGCCAGGTGCGATAGCTTACTCCTGTAATCCCAGCACTTTGGGAGGCTAAGGTGGGTGGATCATCTGAGGTCAGGAGTTTGAGACAAGCCTGGCCAACATGGTGAAATCCCGTCTCTACTAAAAATACAAAAATTAGCCAGGCATGGTAGCGCATGCCTGTAGTCCTAGCTACTCGGGAAGCTCAGGCAGGAGGATCTCTTGAACCCAGGAGGTGGAGGATGCAGTGAGCCAAGATTGTGCCACTGCACTCTGGCCTGGGTGACAGAGTGAGACCTCCGTCTGAAAAACAAACAAAATAAAACAAAAAGAAAAAAAACAGAAAGGAAAAAGTGTCCAGCTGACTTCATTGCAGACATTGACAAACGGATCCTAAAGTGAAGTAAACTTAAAGGGACCTAAAATAGTCAAAACAATCTTGAAAATGATTAACAAAGTTGGAGAACTCATATTTCTCACTTTCTTTCTGTCTTTTTTTTTTTTTTTAAATGAGACAGGGTCTCACTCTGCTGCCCAAGCGGGAGTGCAGTGGCACAATCACAGCTCACTGCAGCCTCAACCTCTGGGGATCAGGCAATCTTCCCACCTCAGTCTCCCAAGTAGCTGGGACTACATGCCCACACCACCATGCCTGGCTAATGTTCTGGTATTTTTTTAGAGATAGGGTTTCACCGTGTTGCCCAAGCTGGTCTCGAACTCCTGGGCTCAGGTGATCTGCCTGCCTTGGCCTCCCAAAGTGCTGGGATCTCACTTTCAAACTTAATACAAATCTGCAGTAATCAAGACAGTGAAGT
>NW_012119655.1:416576-417745 GCF_000951035.1 Colobus angolensis palliatus | reverse complement strand
CCCATGTTGACCAGACTGGTTTCAAACTCCTGACCTTAGGTGATCCACCCACCTTGGCCTCCCAAAGTGCTGAAATTACAGGTGTGAATCACCATGCCCAGCTAGACTCTGACTCCTTCTTATTCTAACCTCCAAGCTGTCTTTGTTCATTCCAGGGTGTAGGCTGAATGAACTTTGGGAGAAACTAACTTAAGTTTGTAGTTTATAGTTTAAGCAAAGACGGTAACAGCCCTTTCTCAAAACAGACCTCCTTCTTGCCTGGGAACTATACTAACATTAGCCATAGGATTAAAAATTATGATTTAGGAGTCATGCAGCTGGAGGCTGTTAAGATTTTTTTTTTTTTTCTTTTTTTGAGACGGAGTCTAGCTCTGTCGCCCAGGCTGGAGTGCAGTGGCAAGATCTTGGCTCACTGCCAGCTCCTCCTCCAGGGTTCAGGCCATTCTCCTGCCTCTGGAGGCTGTAAGATTCTGACCCTCCCTAAACTGCTCCTAAGATCAGTGTTTGAGATATTTTTCAGACTCTGCACTTGATGGATCAGCTGGCACCACCAGACTAATAAAATGGCTTATTTGATCTTGTGGCCTCCTCTCAGGAACTGAGGGCAAGAAGACAGCTTCAACTCCCTATGATTTCATCCCTGACCAATCACCACACGTGTGTCACTGGCTACCCCCTATCCCCGCCCAGCAAGTTATACTTAAAAACTCTGCTCTCTGAATGCTCAGGGAGACTGATTTGAGTAATAATAAAACTCCAATCTCCCACACAGCTGGCTCTGCGTGAATTACTTTCTCTCTTGCAATTTCCCTGCCTAGATGAATCGGCTCTTTCTAGGCAGTGGGCAAGGTGAACCCCTTGGGTGGTTACATTAGGACTTAAAATAATAAATTATTAAGAACCCTAGAGAGCCATTTTTTAAAATGGATTATGTCTATCAATACCGTATTACAAATTAAAATCAATAAAAATATAAATTTATTGAAAATAATCTATGTTTACATAAATAATGTCATTTCACAAATACAGCTATATTTTCTTTTTTTTTTTTTTTGAGACAGTCTTGCTCTGTCGCTCAGGTTGGAGTGCAGTGGCGCAATCTCAGCTCACTGCAACCTCCACCTCTTGAGTTCAAGCGATTCTCCTGCCTCAGCCTCCTGAGTAGCTGG
>NW_012119655.1:382758-415276 GCF_000951035.1 Colobus angolensis palliatus | reverse complement strand
AGACGGGGTTTCACCGTGGTCTCGATCTCCTGACCTCGTGATCCGCCCGCCTCAGCCTCCCAAAGTGCTGGGATTACAGGCGTGAGCCACCGCGCCCAGCCACAGTGATGCCTTTTAATCACAGGCATTATAGGAGGGACAGGTTGGTAGGAGGAGACAATGGGTTTAGTTTTGGATTTACTGACCGGAGATGAGTGTTAGCTCTCTAGGTAGAGGTGTTCCGCAGGCAACTAGTGTTGCGGGATGAATCATAGACGGGAGAGACCGAGCAGAGTTCAGGAGAGCCTTTATTATTGAGGTGATCACTGGCTCAGTCGGACTAGGGTCCAGAAAGTCTGAGCCCCGAATAAAGGGATCAATCACCTTTTAAGCAGTTTGTGGCGGGAGTTACGTGCTGCAGGAAGCGTACTTGCAGAAGCAAGAACAAAGGCAGTTACTGTTTTACATTTGTTACACCTTACATCCTTGGGAATACCTGCTTTTGTAACACTTACCAGTTTTGTGACTTTACAGCAGCGCTAGGGAGGGAAGCAAGAACTCGCTGTGCCTCAAGGAATGTGAAACGATGGAACACAGATAAGACTCTCCGTGCATAGAGGAGAAATAAGCAGTTAATGTTCTCTCTTAACCCAGGCTTCGGGGGGTGGGGGGTGATATATTACATTCTACCTCAAGGGAAAGGATATACTTCTTGATTAATATACTTATACAATTCAGTAATTTTCCTTTCACTGGCTATTCCTAATCATTCCCCCAGGGCCTTGCAGTTTTGTCTCATTCGCTGCTCTATCCCGTAGCTGAGCACAAAACCTAGTTCTTAACATTGATTAAATAAATCTGGTCAGGTGCTCCCGTGGGTGATCTGGAAGGAGTTAAATTTGGTAGTCATGGGAGACGCTTCTGTGAAGCCATAGGAGCGAAGGTTGTGACGGCAGGACAGAACTCAGCTTCAGAATCTTTCTGGCCGCTAAACCTTCAGAGTAAGTGCCGTCCTTGGGGAATGCTGCTTCAAATGGCTCGCGACGTCCTACAACATCTACATTTATTTTGGGAAATCTGTTTCCGTAAAACCTAGCATACTTTTGTTAACTTATGGTGGCATATTAATACCTGTCAGGTAGATTTTAGTAGGAGTGGGACGGGGCTGACCTCACCGTCCCACCCTTCGGTATAAGGCCGGCGTCTTCACGATCTCGCTTTTCACAACCCCAGCCCCTGAGGGCTTATCTGGAGCTGTCGGAGTCCCCAGGACGTGGCCCCGGAGAAGGGTGAGGTGCCACAGTTCCAGGTGTCACAGTTCCCCGCGCCCGGACAGGGGGCGGTGCTCACGCCCCAGGCCCGGCTGACGCGATGTAGGCCGAGATCACCTCAGGCGCTCGCGGTGCAATCACAGAGCGCGCCGTAGCCGGTCGAACTCGCCCTGAGATCCCTCCGCTCAGTGCCTTCAACGCCGTGTCCTGGTGCGCCGCACCCAGGCATACAAAAACGGGTCGCCCGCGATTCTCAGGGATTGATCGCCTCTTCAGCTAAGTTCTCCTCCGTTCCCGTACCACTGTGCCACAGGCGCAGCCCGCTTCCTCAGGGCCCCTATCCCGCGCAAGAAGACCAAGGCCTTACAGAGTGTTATTTAAGGGGCGTGGCCAGCGGAACATCCCGCCCCATTCTGTGACGCACGAGGTGGCGCGCGTGGGACCCGAGGGGTGGGGCTGGGTTTAGTAGGAAACCTGGGGTCCGGGGCCGCCTGTGGACCACCATCTGCCAGCTTCTCTCGCTCCGTCGATTAGGAGGAGCGGTGGCGACCTCGGCCTTCAGTGTCTTCGGCAGAGTGAAATGGCGGCGGCGGCCGGGATGATGTTGCTGGGCTTGCTGCAGGCGGGTGGGTCGGTGCTGGGCCAGGCGATGGAGAAGGTGACAGGCGGCAACCTCCTGTCCATGCTGCTGATCGCCTGCGCCTTCACCCTCAGCTTGGTCTACCTGTTCCGTCTCGCAGCCGGCCACCTGGTCCAGCTGCCCGCAGGGGCGGTACGTACATTCTTTAGGGTCCGAGTGGGGCGCGCGCCGCAGCTGAGGCGGCCGAAGAGCTGGCGTGGGCGGCTCCGTGGCCCCGACTGGCTCAGTGCTCTGGCTGGAAGGCAACTGGGGGCGACTGCAGCCATGCTTGGCGTGGCTGTGGTGGCAGGCGCGCTGGTGGCTGGGGTAGTGGCTGCGGCGGCGGCACTGCTGCTGGTGGCGCTGGCTGTGGCGCCCGCCGTTACCTTGTGATGGCAGGCGTTGCTGGCCTCCCCGGCTGTGTATCTGATCCTGGACGGGGTCGTGGTTGCGGCATTTGTGGTTGTAGCGGTGGCTGTACTGACCGCGGCAGTGGTGCTCCTAGTGGCGGTGGCTGGATTGGCGGCTGTGGGTTTGAACGACCCTGTGGTCGTTGGGGCCCTTGGTGGGGGTCTTGATGGCGATGCTGTTGGCAGCTGGCCCGTCATCCTGGAGGCTGCCCTGTGTGGTTCAGGGTTTTGTGGGCTGTAGTAGTGCCCCATATTAAGGAGGATGTGTAGAGTGTGATAGTGGGAGTGACTGGAGTATGGTAAGGGCCTTCCTCCGATGCTGACAATGTAACAGTTTCTCGGCCAGACGCGGTGGCTCATGCCTGTAATCCCAGCACTTTGGGAGGCCGAGGCGGGTGGATCGGGTGGATCACCTGATGTCAGGAGTTCCAGACGAGCCTGGCCAATAATGTACTAAAATACAAAAAACAAAACAAAACAAAACAAAAATTAGCTGGATGTGGTGGCGCACGCCTGTGGTCCCAGCTGCTTGGGAAGCTGAGGCCCGAGAATCGCCTGAACCCAGGAGGCGGAGGTTGCAGTAAGCCGAGATCGCGCCACTGGACTCCAGCATTGGCGATAGCGTGAAATTCCGTCTCAGAAAAAAAAAAAAAATCATTTTCTCCAATTTAACAGCTTTATTAACCTAGCTTTCAACCTCCTAAATGTTATTTGATGGATGCACCCTTTACAGTCAGCAATAAGTAGTAGCTTTTGGAAACTATCCTTTTACTGACAATGCAATGTACAAACTTTTGGCCAAGTAGCTTTTAAATAATTTTTGTTTGAACCATACCAGGCATAAGACAGAGTTATTTATTTATTTATTTCCTACACATGGGATTTTTAAGGAAGTGATATTTGTCTCTGGGAAGACAAAGTTACTTTTACTGTTTAAAGATAGTTCTGTTAGCTGAGGAGTACTGTGAGGTTGTGGGGCTCCTTTCTGTTTGAGACCACCAGAGAATTGAGGAGTATTACCCTTTTTCATTATTGTAAGTTTGATTTTCGGGATACTTAATGTTGTAATCTGCAGGTCTCATTTTGTGGCATCTAAAGAACCTTTTATGAAGAATGCTAGAGTTCTTGCTAGAGCTGATCTACTCTCTAAAATCAGTGACTCTAGTTCACTTGCAGTGAGAGAAGCTGAGATGGATTGTTTACTGAGAAATAAATGTAGCTTCTTAAACATTTCCCTTCTTTCTATACCACAAGTTACTGTTTGTTTTTTTGATACCTTCTTTAAGCAAGTATCTGGGACTAAAATTGTGAGTAGTAGAAGAAGTAAGTAGTGAAGAAATAATATAGTGGGCCCTCTGGGGACACGAATTCCACATTTGGGAATTCAACCAAGTGTAGATCTAAAATACTTGGGGGAAAAACCCCAATACAAAATAACACAACAATAAAAAATAATACAAATAAAAAAACACAGTTTAACAACTATTTACATAGCCATTACATTGTATAGGGTATTGTAAATAATATAGAAATGGTTTAAGGTATATGAGAGGATGTGCATAGGTTATATGCAAATACCTTGCCATTTTGTATAAGGGACTTGAGGATCCCTGGATACAAATCTGTGAGGGGGTCCTGGAACCAGTTCCCCACAAATGGCAAAGGACAACTGTAGTTTGACCTTTTTGGTTTTTTGCTATTAATGGTTAGAAAAGTTGCCTGGAGACACCAATAATAAATGGCCATTTTCTGGACAGTGTCCATCATTTACAGTTACAGTGCCTTAGTGTTTATCTAGTCGTTTATTTTACACCTTGTTTTGAGTTTCTGTTCATTTCTACAATAGCTACTCTCTTAAGGTATTTGCGATTTGGCTGTTCTCAAGTTACTTCTGATGCTTCCTTTTTTTTTGGAAACTTTTTTTTTTAAAGTCTTAATAGCTATTTCGTTTTAATAGTTTGGTCATGAAATGAAACTGGATTTCTCTCTTGAAATGAAGCGAGAACTGAATTTATTATTTTTTTCTCTTGTAGAAAAGTCCTCCATACATTTTCTCCCCGATTCCATTCCTTGGGCATGCCATAGCATTTGGGAAAAGTCCAGTTGAATTTTTAGAAAATGCATATGAGAAGGTAAGTCTTCCAAATAATTAGAGGGGAAAAAAAAAAACCAAAGAAAAACTAGAGAAGTGCTTTTTAAACTTTTGTTTAAAAAAGTGGCAGAACATTTAAAAACATTGTAATTGTATATGTATCTTCAGTATGGGAAACAAAATGGAAACTGCTCTGGTTTAAGAGATGGTGTCTAACAAGTACCTATCGTTTTAGCTTTTCCCATGTCCTGGGGTCATCTTTGAGACACCATTGAGGAACCCTGTAGTTCTGGCAACTGTGGTTTAAAAGCCACTGTTCTGAGTTTTCTATTCACTTATTGTTGTTAAAATTGATATTAATTAACCCTCATTTTTCTTTACCATGCATCTGTGGGATTTTCTAACCTGCTTTATACATCTTCTATGATTTCACTGTCCACTTGGATGACTCACATGACAGCATAGCTACCCAATTCTTTGCCCATCTTCTCTCTAATGAGCTTTCCTGTGCCAGTTAAGCCATTTACTTCACAGTCTCACTTTGGACTTCTCACTCTTAACTGTTTCACCTTCACAGTATTAATTTAGATATCCTATTCTTAGACCATACCTTCTCCTGGTTTGCTTGTGCAACTCCTAAAATTATAACTATTCTTTGACCTCGTTGGATCTTGCATTCCATTTACTTTCTCCTGATCCATCAGCCTTCATTCTTCACTTTCCTTTTTCCACTTTGGGTCCATGGCATGTCGTTTCCATTACACTCTTGCCAATACTATACTTTAAATTTCCTAAACCCTGCATCTTTTCATTGTGTTCAGCTGGCAGAAGTCACCCTCGGAGGCAGCCAGTTATTGTCTCCCTCAGCACCAGATTGGTTTCGTCTTGATTTTATGATTGCCTACCTTAATGATATTTGAACACTGCTCCACAGTCCTGTTATGTTCTTGTGATTGGGCCTACCTTTCTGCTTATTACAATGACTAATTCAAACCTTCACTTTTCTAAACTTCTGAATCTTTCTACCTCTCCATTAAAGCAGATGATTTTTTCTCCTGTTTAGGAGACAATAATTAAAAACATTGATTTAGGAGACAATGATTAAAAACCATTTAAAGGAAACTTCCTCATTTTCTCAATTTCAAATATGCAAACCTACTTGTATTTATATAGTAATCTTATTCTCTTTTCTTCCTATCACAGTAATAATTATAAAACACTTACTTTATGCCAGTACTTAGTGCTTTACAAAGATCATCTCAGTGAAGCTGCACAGAAACCCTTTCAGGTATATTTGTTTTATAGATGACGAAACTGAGAAGCAGAGAGGATATATAATTTCTTCTTGGATTCACTGCTAGACAGTGGCCAGCCAGGATTTACACATGGTCTGATTTCTGAGCCTATACTTTTATTAACGATAACTTAATGGAAAACAAGTCATTAAGGTGCTAAGTAAGCCCAGGTACTCTTTTCTGCCCTGTATATAAAATTTGTATAATAATTTTATATACAAATATATACAAGTATATAAAATTTGGCAGCAGCTCTGTGAAGAACTGCTATTATTATTATTACCGTTGTATAGGTGAGAGAAACTAAACACAGAGATATTAAGTTCTCTGACTATAGGACCAAAGTCATATAGCAAATAGGTGGAGGAGCTGGGATTTGAACACAGACAGTCTGGTTCACTGTGTTCTACCACTTTGATTTTATTACAACTATATTTTGCCTCTTATTGGAGGCTGAACTCTCCATCCCTCTTTTGTCTTAGGAACTTTTTACTTTTATTTGTTTTCTCAGTGTATTGTTGACTTCTCTTTCAATGGCATCTTTCCTTTTTCTCTGAAAAATTCTTGTCACCCATTTAAAAACTTCCTTAAAATGGCTTGTGAGGCTCTGTGAGGTCTAGCACTGCCTCGTGCTCAACTCTCATCTTCTCCTTTCTCTTTCTCTTACCTTTAGGGCCTTTGTGTATGTTTAGCTACCAAACTAACTCCTCATTCTTCTGGTCTGAACCCAGTTGTCTTTTCCTCTGTTAGGTCTCCCTTTTTTAGATTTTCTCATCACAGAGTTGCTTTCCTTTCTGAATACTTGTCACATTTGCAGTTTTACTTTTGTTAATGTGATTATTTGATTAATTTGTATTTTTTCCAATAGACTAAGCTTGGTGAGTTGGGGACAGTATTTTTGTTCATGATTATACCCCCAGAGTCTAGTCTTCAATAATAATCAGAAAACTGCAAGGGGAAGCATTTAACATCTAACCAAATTAATATAAAATAAAAAAATGAAGTCATTTAGTATGGATGAGATAGTGCTAAAATAGATAAATAAACTTTTAGTGTCTTCACATAGCAGGTACTATGGAAAAGGTCAAAATCTTTGGTTAGTCTTGTAAAATTTGTTTTTAAACAAAGGAAAAGAAAAATCTATATTTTCAGAGGTGTTCATCACAGAATTAGCTGTAATAACTAAAGAAAACCCTGATGTCCAATAATAAAAGAGTAGTCAGTAAATTAACATTGTGATATTTATATAGACAATAGAAAATATTGTCAATATAAACTGAAAAAAGCATAATTAACAGTTATATTTGTACTACATTTGCAACTAAATGAACATAATTATAAATTTGGACAAAGACAGGAAGGAGGAGTATGGCAAGATGAAAAGAATTGCTTTAAGGTTTATATATGTTTTTATTTTTTCAATAATGCATTCTTTTGTGATTTTAAAGTTATTGTCTTAGTGTTGCATGTTTTTTGTAACATCACCATGTGTACTTTTCTCTTTTTAGTATGGACCTGTATTTAGTTTTACCATGGTAGGCAAAACATTTACTTACCTTCTGGGGAGTGATGCTGCTGCACTGCTTTTTAATAGTAAAAATGAAGACCTGAATGCAGAAGATGTCTACAGTCGCCTGACAACACCTGTGTTTGGGAAGGGAGTTGCATATGATGTGCCTAATCCAGTAGGTGACACTGTTATACCATGAACAAAGACAAATCTATACTTCAGTAGTTATAGCTAATAGTGAGACATTATACATTTAAAATGTAGAAATAGCCAGGTATGGTGGCTTATGTCTGTAATCCCAGCACTTTGGGAGGCCGAGGTGGGTCGATCACTTGAGGTCAGGAGTTCGAGACCAGCCTGGTCAACATGGCGAAACCCTGTCTCTACTAAAAATACAAAAATTAGCTGGGGCTGGTGGTGCATACCTGTAATCCCAGCTACTTAGGAGGCTGAGGCATGAGAATCGCTTGAACTTGGGAGGTGGAGGTTGCAGTGAGCTGTGCAGTGAGATCACACCACTGCACTTTAGCCTTGGCAACAGAGTGAGACTCTGTCTCAAAAACAAAAAACCACACCTACCCACCCACCCACCCACACCCACACCCACACACACACACCCATCCACCCACAAAGAAACCAACCAAACAAAAATATAATACAATGTAGAACTGGTTTATTCACTTGGTTCAAACGTCTGAAGAAGGGCCGGGCGCGGTGGCTCAGGCCTGTAATCCCAGCACTTTGGGAGGCCGAGACGGGCGGATCACGAGGTCAGGAGATCGAGACCATCCTGGCTAACACGGTGAAACCCCGTCTCTACTAAAAATACAAAAAAACTAGCCGGGCGAGGTGTCGGGCGCCTGTAGTCCCACCTACTCGGGAGGCTGAGGCAAGGAGAATGGCGTGTGAACCCGGGAGGTGGAGCTTGCAGTGAGCTGAGATCCGGCCACTGCACTCCAGCCTGGGCGACAGAGCGAGACTCCGTCTCAAAAAAAAAAAAAGTCTGAAGAATCGTGAGAAGAAAGGCCATGGATAACTGATAAGTAATGGGTATTTTGTTTTATAGTTGCTGTCATGGCTAAACAGTATTAAAGGGCTTCCTGTATAAATAATAGAATCAGTGATAACTTAGCATATTGGGATTTAATATGAAAGGGTTATAAGACAATCCTGTTATTTCATCAAAAGGACTTCCTACCTACCCATTCCTGCCTGAAATTCTAACATAAGAGCTGTTTAGAGATTACTGACTTTAGAAGTCCTCTTTTAATGCAACTACTTCAGGTATGGGGTACATCTATGTGTATGTTTTACCCTCAAAAGCCAAATATGAAATTGTTTTAAGTTGATATAGAACACAAATCAGACAGTTGGCCCCAAAGCTTGGTGTGGGCTCTGGCTGTGAATGTAACACACATTAGTCAGTATCCTACTATAGCAGTTAAGAGTTAACATTAAATCTTGTTTGTAGTGATGGGGAATGAGGGAATGAATAGTTCTCCTTGAGGCCAAAAAAGAGGGCCCTGGAAAATCCCTCTGCTCAGATATTCATTTAGACTCCATTCATTTAGAGTCATATATATTTATTCTTTTAGACTCTTAAAATGTAAATGCCCAAAGGGTTAAAACCACTAATTGTGTTAGTGTTACATAGGTATAATAACCTAAATGGATTTCGTGATAAAACAAAAATGTGTTTTAGTGCTGTATCCCCTTTTTGAATTTTTTTGAAGGTTTTCTTGGAGCAGAAGAAAATGTTAAAAAGTGGCCTTAACATTGCCCACTTTAAACAGCATGTTTCTATAATTGAAAAAGAAACAAAGGAATACTTTCAGAGTTGGGGAGAAAGTGGAGAAAAAAGTAAGCAAAATGTTTTTTGTTTATCTTCACATTTCTACTTCTTTGTGAATAGAAAAGTAGAGTATATATATATGTGTAGTGTATAAAAAACAAATTACAGTGTATGTAAAACTACCTTGGATTTATGGGAGGGATATGTAATGATTACCATGAAGTTGTAACTGAGAATCCAGCTTTTATACTGGGCTGCAGTTAAGTATTGCCTTCAGAGGCAATTGCTGTGCCCATAGTAGGAAGCAACATCTGCCCACAGGGCGGCAGGACCCAGGGCAGCAGGTCACTACATTCTGGGTCTGGCCTTTGGCCTCCATAAGAGGTCCAGAATCTTTGTTTTTGGTGTACTTAAGTTGATATGATATATATTCTAATCATATAAGAAATTGATGTATAAATTAGAATGCCAATGTAATAATGCATGTGAGACTTACAATTACAGCAGCAAGAAATCCAGAATATTTACTGATATTCTCTTTATTGACAAATATAATTGGAAAGCCAAATGATCATTGAAAGTTCATTTAGTGAATGTGGAATTAACAGGAAATTAATTGGATAATTTTTGTGAGTTGAATGTCATCAAATTATGCTTGCTTGCTGCATTTGTCTCCAGTGTTGGGATATACTAATTGGTGATTATAGTTTTCTTTTGTATATGACTAGTAATTCCATTTTAGTCCTGATCTTCCTACTTTTAACCTGGGAAATAATCTGATCTTTGGCTACTGGTCCTTGGGAAGTACCTTATTATTGTCATATGCACTATAAATAACATTTTTCTGCTTTTGTTATTGTGACCTGAAAGTCAAATAACCACATTTATTCTTTTTATGATGAAGTGCTCATGAGTGAGGTTTTGAGATGTGTTTCTGGGATCTGTTTTGGCTGTTCAGAGGGACAGGGTACTTCCTATTGTTTGGTTTATTGCCCCTCTTTATAAGTTGTACATAGTCACATGTCTGTCTACAGACTTTTTTTGATGATATCAATAGGATCTTGTTTGTTATTGAGCTCTATTTTTATTCTCAATTTTCTTTCACTTTTTGGAAATAGTAATGAGAATAATCTTTTTTTCTCCCTAGATGTATTTGAAGCTCTTTCTGAGCTCATAATTTTAACAGCTAGCCATTGTTTGCATGGAAAGGAAATCAGAAGTCAACTCAATGAAAAAGTGGCACAGCTGTATGCAGATTTGGATGGAGGTTTCAGCCATGCAGCCTGGCTGTTACCAGGTTGGCTGCCTTTGCCTAGTTTCAGGTATGGATAAAGAAGATACTACACTTGGTTATTTAACTTTGTATAATTATTGTAGTGTTGGTATGCTTTGCCTTAACAAAGATAAAAATTAAACAAGAAAAACATACAAAATGGGTAAGATTATGAGCCCCCTTTCTTCTATAAGAATTCAAGACAAGTTTTCTTTATATAGTGAGCTCATTTAAAGTAAGTTTCAGTTTATTACAAAGGTGACTTATTGTCTGTCTAGTCTAATATTTTATATATGTTTTTGTTTTTGAGATGGGGTCTTGCTCTGTTGCCCTGGCTGTAGTGCAGTGGTGTGATCTCGGCTCACTGCAGTCTCTGCCTCCTGTGTTCAAGCGATTCTCCTGCCTCATCCTCCCGAGGAGCTGGGACTACAGGCATGTGCCACCATGCCCAACTGATTTTTGTATTTTTAGTAGAGACAGGGTTTCATCATGTTGGCCAGGCTGGTTTCGAACTCCTGACCTCAGGTGATCCATCTGCCTCAGCCTCCTGAAGTGTTGGGATTACAAGCATGAGCCCCTGAGCCCAGCCTAGTTTAAAACCTGCTTACCTCACATATTCCTTATCCTCAGGAAAGTCTCTGAACTATACCTAAAAGTGATACAGCCCTTCTCTTAAGCACTTGTTTGACATCTTTGGTGGCTTTTTATTTTATTGTGAAGTTTCTTTGTTTTGAATATTTGTGCCTTTATTTAATTTTCTGTTTCTTAAGGACAGGGACTGCCTCTGATATAAAGAAATACTGCTTTTAGGACGTGATCTATAGCTTAGTGATTAGTGTTTTGCGTATTAGTAGGCTTTCTATACTTTTGTTGATTCATTTGTGTTTAGGTGTTTAGGTGACAGATGGGAGGAGATAGATTGCTAGTCCCTTTTCCTTCTATTTCTGTCCCTTATATCTAGTTATAGATTAGAAGAGGGGTGGAAGTAAAAGGAAGAGCCAGGAGAGATTCTCTAAAGTTCTCTGGAACTCATCATACCTTATATTTGCAAGTAGCTTTGCAGTTTCAAAATGTTTTAATATATATTATATTAGAACATCTCCATAAATGTGCATTTCTTTTTTTTTTTTTTTTTGAGATGGAGTCTCACTCTGTTGTCCAGGCTGGAGTGCAGTGGTGCTATCTCGACTCACTGCGAGCTCCACCTCCTGGGTTCATGCCATTCTCCTGGCTCAGCTTCCCAAGTAGCTGGGACTACAGGCGCCCGCCACCACACTTGGCTAATTTTTTTGTATTATTAATAGAGATGGGGTTTCACTGTGTTGGCCAGGATGGTCTCGATCTCCTGACCTCATGATCCGCCTGCCTAGGCCTCCCAAAGTGCTGGGATTACAGGCATGAGCCACAGTGCCTGGCCCATAAATGTGCATTTCTACCTGCCTGTTTCTACCTGCTGTGTCTCTTGGATGAAGTCAGAGCTTGTTGTATTAAGCCCTTTACATTCTGGCCCAGTCTTTCTTTCTTTTACTCATATCGACTAATTTAACCAGATTATTCTATTCACCTTCTTAAACAGGCCTATGTTTTCTTGGTTTGACTGTATTCATACGGTTAAGCTCTAACCTCTTCTGTACACATGGTCTTAGTCGATTCTCAGTAACAGAATAACAGTCTTGTAAATGAAACAGTGTAGGAGTTTTTATTAGAAGGCTTGATTTAAGAGGGGGCTTGGGAGTCAGATTGCCTAGTTTAAAATTCAAGCTCCAATGTTTGCTTTCTGTGTGATCTTATGCAGCTAGCTATAACTTGAGGTTAATGTATGTACCTCACAGGAAGATAAAAGTGAGTAATTCATGTAAAATACTTAACATGATACCTGCTACATAATGAACATATTATTTAAAGGTAAAATTTAGGAGTTGAAGTTTGTTTTCTGAATCTGCTAGTATTTTCACCCCCTACAAAAAACTGTTGTATTAGAAAGTGAAAAGTAGAATCAGATTCCATAGAAGAACCAGAGTGACTCTCCTACTTTAAGACTTGATTTGGTATTAAAATTGGAATTTTATGTTAATTTAAGAGTATTCTACTTTCTGTTGAACTGGAAAATACTCCTAAAGGAATTTCTTCCTTGTTTTAGGCCTTTAGTTTGAACATAGGTAATATGTTAAGAATCTGAGATATATATGTTAAATAAAGCACAGTTCTTGCCCTTAGGGACTATGGACATTTTTAACAATGTAAGATTTTCATGACTTCCAATATGTTCCTGGTTCTGATTTTTTTGTCAATTATTTTAGAGTCATTAAAGTTGGTTAAATAAGGTGCTTTATGCTAGGTCCTGGTTTTCAAAATGAATTTGATCCTAGAAGGTTCTTTATTTTAAAAAAATCATCTTTATCTTTTAATTACAGACGCAGGGACAGAGCTCATCGGGAAATCAAGGATATTTTCTATAAGGCAATCCAGAAACGCAGACAGTCTCAAGAAAAAATTGATGACATTCTGCAAACTTTACTAGATGCTACATACAAGTAAGTGCTATTCAGATAACATATTAAGCTGAAGCAGGAAATTACACATTAAAACACAAGTAATATTTCCAGTTAAAAAACAGTGTTGCTGGCAAAATAAGTTGGTAGCTATGATCCTTGGACTTTTTAAATTGTTGAGACGTAAACTATCGGCATCTGTATCTTACTGTAATCCCAGTGACTGGGTATGGTAAAAGTTTGCTAATGAACTATAATGGAGTCTTTTGTAATCAAAATCGTTTTGTGGTGGTCTATCTCTTCCCTAAGAGAAAAAAATTCTGACTTGTGATAGTCAAATATAAGAGACTATTATACCTGAAAAATGTATTCATTATGACACTTTATTTAAAGGTTGAGGCATGAAATGTATCTGCCAAAATGTTAAATTTGTGTGTTTGGTTCATTCCTTAGGGATGGGCGTCCTTTGACTGACGATGAAGTAGCAGGGATGCTTATTGGACTACTCTTGGCAGGGCAGCATACATCCTCAACTACTAGTGCTTGGATGGGCTTCTTTTTGGCCAGAGACAAAACACTTCAAGAAAAATGTTATTTAGAACAGAAAACAGTCTGTGGAGAGAATCTGCCTCCTTTAACTTATGACCAGGTTTGTTGGATTTTTCAGTTTCATTGCTGCCTTATGACTTTGAGTATCTGTGGCTAATTTTTGAAAGGGACAATTTGAGAGTTTCTATGTACTATAGCTTAAACTGATCAGCTTCTCTATTTTTAGCAAATTCCCCATAACCTTACCTAAAATATCTTAATGTTATTGCTTCTTGCCATAACATGAGCAGAGACTTCTAAAAGTAGTAATAGTAGTAATGAGGACTAGATATTTACAAACACTATATGCAGCTTGCTGGGGTGGAAAGGAAGAGAGAACAACTCACTGCACAACCTGACATTCCATCTTGGAAGCAAACCTTGTTGATATCATCTTCCTGTTATCTTTTGTGTTTTTGGTCCTATATTAATATGGTGTATTACACTGATTTTCAGATGTTAATTGTATTCCTGGGATAAATCCTACTTTGTCATGGTGCATAGTTCTTTTTATATGTTACTGCATTCAGTTTGCTGGTGTTTTGTTGAGGATTTTTGCATCCATATTCATAAGGGATATTGATCTCTAGTTTCACTGTGATGTCTTTGGCTGGTTTTGATATCAGGATCATACTGGTCTCATAGAATGAATTTGGAAGTATTCTTTTTTTCTTCTGATTTTTGGAAGAGTTTGTGGATGATTGGTGTCAATCCTTTTTTTTACATATTTGCTAAAAGTCAGTGAAATCATCTAGGTCTGTGCTTTTCTTTCTGGGAAGACTTTACTCACTAATTCAATTTATTTGTGACAGATTTATTCAGATATTCCATTTCTTCTTATGTCATTTCAGTAGTTTATATCTCTAGGAATTTGTCCATTTCATCTAGGTTACCTAATTTGGCATACAGTTGTTCATAGTATTCTTATAATCCCTTTTATTTCTGTAAGCTCAGTATTGATATCTCAACACTCATTCTTGTTTTTAGTAACTTTTAAAATAACAGCTTAATTGATATATTTACATACCATAAATCTATCCATTTAAAATCTACACTTTGTGGTTTTTAGCATATTCAGAGTTGGGAAACCATCATCATAATTTAATTTTAGAACATTTACATCACTCCCAAAAGAGAGCCAGTACCCATTAGCAGACATGCTTCATTCTTCCTGACTCCTGCCCCTGGCAACCATTAATCTCTTTTTGCCTCCATGAGTTTGCCTATTCTGGATATTTCATATAAATGGGATCATACAATATGTAGTCTTTTGTGACTAGCTTGTTTCACTTCGCATGTTACCAGGGTTCATCCATGTTGTAGCATGTATCATTACTTCAGTCTTTGTTATTACCAATAATACTTCATTATATGGATATACCACATTTTGTTTATTCATCAGTTGATGGACATTTGGGTTGTTTCCACCTTTTAAATTATTATGAATAATGCCGCTCTAAACATTTTTTGTATACTGTATATTTGTATTTGTATACTGATTTTATGTGGACATGTGTTTTCAGTTTTGTGGGGATCATACCTAGGAGTAGAATTGCTGGGTCATAAGATAACTTTGAAGAACTGCCACACTGCTTTTAAAAGTGGCTGCACCACTTTCAAATCTCAATAAACAGTGTATGTTGGTCCTGACTTCACCCCCTCACCAAACTTGTTAACTTGATTTTTTTGTTATAGTAGGTGTGAAGTGGTACTTTTTTTTGTTTGTTTTTGTTTTTTTGAGACAGAGTCTTGGTGAGATGCCCAGGCTTGAGTGCAATGGCACCATCTTGGCTCACTGCAACCTCAGCTTCCCAGGTTCAAGCTATTTTCCTGCCTCAGCCTCCCAAGTAGCTGGGTGCACACCACCACACCTAGCTAATTTTTGTATTTTTAGTAGAGATGAGGTTTCACCATATTGGCCAGGCTGGTCTCGAACTCCTGACCTCAAGTCATGCGCCTGCCTTGGCCTCCCAAAGTGCTGGGATTACAGGCATGAAGCACCGTGCCCAGTTGGTATTTTGTTTTGATTTTTCATTTTCCTGGTGACTAGTGATGTTGAATGTCTTATGATATGCTCTTTGGCTTTGGTATATCTTCTTTGGAGAAATGTCTGCTCACATCCTGTTCCCGTTTTTAAAATGAGTTGTCTTTTTATTATTGAGTTGTAAGAGTTCATGTATTTTTTTTTTTAATGTGCTTTTGGTGTCGGAGAAACCAGTACCTAATCAAAGCATATGAAGATTTATTTCTGTGTATTCTTCTTAGTGTTTTGTAGTTTCATATCTTACATTTAGGTCTTTGATCGGTTTTGAATTAATATATGTATATGGTGTGAGGTTATCATTCTTTTGCATGTGGTTATCCAGTTGTCCCACACTGTTTGTTGAAAAGACTATTTTTTCTGCGTTGAATTGTCTTTGCAAAAAATTCTATTATAGCTAGGCGCAGTGGCACATGCCTGTATTCTCAGCTACTGAGAAGCTGAGATGGGAAGGTCACTTGAGCCCAGGACTTGGGGTCCAGCCTGGGCAACATAGTGAGACCCTGTATGTAAAAAAAAAAAAATGTTTTAAAAAGCCTCTTGACCATACATTTAAGGCTTTATTTCTGGACTCAGTTCTATTCCATTGATATGTTTAATCTGGTGCCATTACAATAGTTTTGTAATAAGTTTTGAATTCGGGAGTGTGAGTCCTCTGACTTTGTCCTTTTCAAGGCTGTTTATCTACTCTAGTCCCTTTAATTTCCATATGAATTTTGGGGTCAGTGTGTCAATTTCTGCAAAGAAGCTAACTGAGTTTTTTGACAATGTTTGCATTGTATTGCTATGTTAATTTGGGAGCATTGCTATCTTAACAATTTCAGTCTTTACATCTATGAACATGGGATGTCTTTCTATTATTTTAGTTCTTTAATTTCTTTCAACAGTGTTTTGCAGTTTTTGGTGCACAATGTTTAAACTTCTCTTATTAAATGTATTCTTAAATATTTTATTATTATTATTATTTTGATGTTATTCTTTCTTCTGCCAGTTCAAATCTGCTGTTGATTCCCTCGGGTGAATTTTTCATTTCAGTTCTCATACTTCTTAGTTCTTGAATTTCTATTTGGTTTTCTAAAAAAAAATTGTTGATATTCTCTATTTTACTAGTGATAACTAGGCATATTTTACTATAATTCTTTGAACCTATTTATAATAGCTGATTTAAATCATTATCTAGTAAGTCCAATGTCTGGGCTTCTTCATCGATAGTTTCTATTAAACTGCTTTCTTTTTCTATGCACTGGCCATACTTTCCTGTTTTGGTGTGTTTTTTGTAAGCTTTTGTTGAAAACTACATTTAAAATAATGTATCTGGGGAAATCAGATGCCCTCCTCCCTGGGTTTATTGTTGCTGGCTTTTTGTTATTGTTACTGCTGCTGCTGTTTGTTTACTACCTTTCCTGGATTAATTATGTCATTCTTTGTTTAGTGAAGTCTTTGAAATCTCTGCTTACTTACTTTAGTGGGCATCTGATATTTGGACAGAGATTTACTTAGGTGCTTTGAACAGCCAGTCTCCTAGCTTTTGCTGAAAGGCTCTGTGTGTGTGTGTTAGGGGATGTTATTAACACTCCAACAGGCAGTTACAAGTCTGCCTTCACTACCTGTCTACACAGGTCAGCCAGAGGTAAAAGATTGCAGCCTCTTAGATCTTACCTGGGCATGTGCATGGTCTTATACATATGTGTGGCCTTCAAGATCCTCTTATGTTGGAACTTTTCAAAGTCTCCTGTGGACATCTTATTCTCCAGTTTTCCCTTTTAAACTTACTGTTCTGTCTCTTAGCACCAATTGATATCACCATCTCTGGTGCCTTCAGTGTTAAACAATTTTTGCTAATTATTTTTGGAAAATTTGCTCTGGCTCCTCTTATACTTGTTAGGCTTCTGGCTTTCACAGCTGCTATAGTTGCCATGCTATTGGTTTCCGGGGCTGCCATGGATTTGGGGAGAGGAGGATGAGAGAAATACAACTTCCACTACCACAAAGCTTACTCTTCTTACCAAGATTCAGATTTATTTTTCTTGAATTCACTCTCCTTACATTGTTGCAAGCCTTTGGTTAATCTTCCAGAATTTTGAAAAAGTTGACATTGAGATTTTTGCTACTGTTCTCATTTTTTGGAGGAGTGAATTTTGTAGGTTCTTACTTCATTCTTTAGGGCGGATTGCCTTTCTTTCTGTTACCTTTTTTTTTTTTTTGAGACGGAGTCTCGCTCTGTCGCCCAAACTGGAGTGCAGTGGCCGGATCTCAGCTCACTGCAAGCTCCGCCTTTTGGGTTCACGCCATTCTTCTGCCTCAGCCTCCCGAGTAGCTGGGACTACAGGCGCCCGCCACCTCGCCCGGCTAGTTTTTTTGTATTTTTTAGTAGAGACAGGGTTTCACCGTATTAGCCAGGATGGTCTCGATCTCCTGACCTCGTGATCCGCCCGTCTCGGCCTCCCAAAGTGCTGGGATTACAGGCTTGAGCCACCGCGCCCGGCCTCTTTCTGTTACCTTGCCCTCCTTTTTCACCTTGGACAGTGGTAGAGCATGATAATCCCAGCCATCCTGAACCAGTTACCTCTGTACTTTTAGCTGGAATGCAAGCTGTCTTGTACTAACCAAGACGTTAAACTAATTTTTTATACTGTTGAAGTATGTTATTTATAACAATCAGGAAATGCTTTCTCATTTTAGCTCAAGGATCTAAATTTACTTGATCGCTGTATAAAAGAAACATTAAGACTTAGACCTCCTATAATGATCATGATGAGAATGGCCAGAACTCCTCAGGTGAGTATCTTGGCTATATCTTCCCCTCTATACCCCTGGTTTTTATTTATCAAAAAGAGGAAATAGCTGGGTGTGGTGGTTCACACCTGTAATCTCAATACGTTGGGAGGCTGAGGTGGAAGGATCACTTGAGGCCAGAATTTGAGACCAGCCTGGTTTGAGACCAACATAGTGAGACCGACTTCATCTCTACAAATTTTTTTCTAAAAATTAGCTGGCCAGAATTGCACATGCTTGTGGTCCCAGCTACTCAGGAGGCTGATGTGGGTAGATTGCTTGAGCCTGGGAGGTTGAAACTGCAGTGATCCATGATCACACCACTGCACTGCTGCCTGGGCAACAGAGCAAGACCTTGTCTCAAAAAAAAGGAAAAGAGGAAGTAGAGTAGCATAAAATAGATTTTTTTTAAATTAAAAAAGTAGAATAATCATTTCTACCTAACTTCAGTTTTATATATTCTAAAAACATATTTTTAAACATAATTGTAGATAGAATACATGCTAATCTTTTTTTTCTTTTTTTTTTAAAGATGGGGTTTCTCTTGTTGCCCAGGCTGGGGTGCAATGGCGCAATCTCGGCTTACCACAACCTCCGCCTCCTGGGTTCAAGCGATTCTCCTGCCTCAGCCTCCCGAATAGCTGAGATTACAGGGGCATGCCACCACACCTGGCTGATTTTTTGTATTTTTAGTGGAGACAGGATTTCTCCATTTTGGTCAGGCTGGTCTCAAACTCCTGACCTCAGGTGATCCACCCACCTTGGCCTCCCAAAATGCTGGGATTACAGGCGTGAGCCACTGTGCCCGGCCTACATGCTAATATTTAATGCTAATCATGCTCTGCATTTTTCTTTAACAATTGGGGTTTTAAAAATGAAAGTACATATTTTTCTTGGTTTTAAAAATAACATTTTGTTGTAAAAAATTGTTAGTATGAAGTGTACTAATTGGATAGTGAAAGTCTCTCTGAAATTCAAATCCTACCTCCAAGGCATTATGGGTTTGATTTGTGTACTATGTACTTCCAACCTAACGCTGGCTCACTGGAAATCATCTTGAGTTAAAATAATTTTTACTTTGCCTATTATCTAGCCAGTTTTTAAATATATGTACAGATGGTTCTTGATTTATGGTGATTCAACTTACAATTTTTTGACTTTATGATGGATTTATCAGGATGTAAACCTATCATACGTCAAGGAGCATCTGAGTATCCATGTATATTCATGCTTTATTACACAATTATCTGATTATTTGGCAGCACATTTTAAAATTCTCTAATGAAATGTGTGGCTTTTGTTTATAGACTGTGGCAGGGTATACCATTCCTCCAGGACATCAGGTGTGTGTTTCTCCCACTGTCAATCAAAGACTTAAAGACTCATGGGTAGAACGCCTGGACTTTAATCCTGATCGCTACTTACAGGATAACCCAGCATCAGGGGAAAAGTTTGCCTATGTGCCATTTGGAGCTGGTGAGATGATTATATTTTATATTGGAAATGTTTGTTCTGATAACATAATTGTCTCTGTCACAATATTCCATATGAATTGTGTTTACAAATTATCTCTCCCTTTCCTCATTAGGGACATTTTTGCAAACTTTTATGGGAGAAGAATCTTTATAAGTTGGAGAAAAATATTTCCTTTGTACTAAGTGGAATTGTTCAATGAATCCTTATATAGTGCTTCATTACTTCCTAACCTGTCTGGTTTTATTAGGTCTAATTTTTATAGTCCACCCTTGTTTTCCCTTACAATAGTATTTAAAGCTCTTTGTGGATTTTTCTTTTAAAGAACCACTGGAGTCAGCACACCATTCAGGGAATTAATTTAAGTTAAATATAAGAGATTACTAGTATTTCACAAAAAAGCAAAGGCAGTCTTTTAAAATTAAAGCTTTTCTGGATTGTCAGTCAACATTTTTGCTCTCTGTGAATATCCTTATGAGAAAATGGTCTTTGAATCTGGGCAGGTTGTGTGTAGGCTTGCAAATTTCATTTTCAATAAGATCCTAAAATAATTTAGGTATACCGTTGTTTCTTCAGTAATTTCTCTATCCATTGCTTCTCTGTACTGATTAAACTATATTCTATGACTTGAGTCTTTCCAAAGGGATCATTTAAATGACAGATGACTTGTCATTGGTCACACTTTTTCCATGTATAAAGGAAAGTATAAAGTCCTTTGGGAACTTCGTATCTTAACTTTATGTAATAAATTTAATACCGTGGTATATAACACAATATATAAAAGAATCATAGTTTTTTTTGTTTGTTTGTTTGAGAGTCTTGCTTTGTCACCCAGGCTAGAGTGCAGTGGTGCAATCTCTCAGCTCACTACAACCTCCACCTCGGGGTTCAAGTAATTCTCGTGCCTTAGCCTCCTGAGTAGCTGGGATTACAGTTGTGTAACCACCATGCTCAGCTAATTTTTGTACTTTTAGTAGAGACTGGGTTTCGCCATGTTGGTCAGGCTGGTCTTGAATTCCTGGCCTGAAGTGATCTGCCCACCCCGGCCTCCCAAAGTGCTGGGATTACAGGCGTGAGCCACGCCACCTGGCCAAAGAATCAGATTGTTAACAGATGGGAAGAGCGTTAGTTCTGTAGCCCAAATTCTGCCCCAAAGATGAATCATTTCTAAACTAGTAATTATCTGGTTTCCACTTGAACTTCATTAGAAATGGGTTGCGGGTTATTCAGTTACCTTATGTGATAGCTCATTCCATTTTTGGACAGCTGTCATTTTTAGAGCCTTATATTAAAGCTGAAATCTGTTTCCTTTTAACATCCCATTTATAGTTGGTCCTAACCTTAGTCTCTGAACTTATATTGTATGGGAGATTTGAGTACAGATATAATGTCTCCTCAATCTTTTTTTCAATCTTTGTGTTAGTTTCCTAGGGCTTCTGTAACTAATTACCACAATATGGTGGCTTAAAACAATAGAAATTTATTCTCTCACAGTTTTGGAGGCTGAAAGTGTGAAATCAAGGTATTGGCAGGACCATGCTCCTCCTCAAGGTTCTACAGGAGAATCCTTCCTTGCATCTTTGTAGCTTCTAGTGGCTCTTGGCAATCCTTGGCTTGTAACTACATCGTTCCAATTACTACCCATCTTCAACAGGCTTTCTTCTTGTTCATGTTTCTGTATCTTCACATGGCATTCTTATAAGGACACCAGTCATTGGATCTAATGCCTACCCTAAGTCAGGGTGATCTCATCTTAAATAATTACATATATAAAGATCCTATTTTCCAATTAAGGTCACATTCTAAGGTTCTGGATGGACTTGAATTTGTGGGGGGATATATGATCTCACATTAATCTTGTTAAATATCACATTACATGTCTCTAATTTCTTTACTCATTCTTTTACTTTGTAATTGTGCTGTTTATTTATGTTGGTGCATATAGTTCATTCATTTTCATAATACTACATTTTGTGAATCATCAGAATTTATCTACTCTTTTGTTGATTCAGTTAGGATACTTCTTGCTTGTTGTGATTAAATCCTTTGACTATTCTTCCTGTAAGCCAAGCTTCTCTTTAGTTGTTATATTTGAAATATGGACCAACTTGTAAATGCTCATCTTAAATGTCACTCCTAGAAATAAGTACAGTAGGGGCCAAGCAAGCACTGTGCTAAGTACTCAGTATCAGTTTAGGTTTTTTCTTTTGATGAAAAATCTTGCAATGAAATGCCCAAATCTTAAGTCAACATTCATTGAGTTTTGACAAACGAATAATCTTTAGTTAAGTCTAATTTATCAGTCTTTTAAATCGTTATTGCTTTCTGGCCCTGTCTTGAAATTTTTGCTTAGCCCGTGTCATGAAGATATTCTCCTGTTCTTCTCTACTAAACTTTATGCTGTTAGCATCATGGTTTGTGACCCTTCTTGAATTAATATTTGATTATAGTGTGACATAGGAGTTGAATTTCATTTTTCCCCCATGTAATATCTAGTTATTCCTGGACCTTACGTTGAAAAGACTTTTTTCCTCATTGGCTTGGTGTCTTTACTGAGAATCAAACAACCATAAAAATACTCTGTTCTGGGCTCTCTGCTCTGTTCCATTTATCTATTTGTTGATCCTTACCCAGTACTACTCTGTGTTTTACCTTTAGTCTTGAAGTCAGATTTGAAATCAGTTTTATGTCCTCCAACTCAGTTCTTTTTCCAAGATTGCTTTGGATATCCTAGGTCCTTTGTATTTGCATATACATTTTAGAATCAGCTTGTCAGTTTCTACGTGGATGTGACTTTTTAGTATATGTATTATTTTGGGTTCATTAAATCTCATTTTCTTCCATAATCATTTATAATGACATTTGAGGTTTTGACTGGAAAGTTTTCATATTGACTTTTAACTAGGGCTTTCTTGGGACAGAAACAGAATATTCTACTATATTCCCAAACTAGATTACCATCTTATGATTCAAACTTTTCCATATATTTAACCCAGATATATGTTTTCAGAAAAAGTAATTGGAAAAGTTATGTGATTAGTCAAGTACTGTTTTCCTAAAATGTGATATTGAAAATCTCCTGGAATTTTTAATAATTCACACTGTTTTATGTGAAAAGAATGTCATCTTTTTATTAAACTATCTGTACATTTGCTGTTTATCTAAAATGTAGATAAAAAATATCACCTCAGGGTAAAAAGGATGAGAAAGAATTTAAACCGATTCTTGTAACTTTTTCTTTTTTTTAGGGCGTCATCGTTGTATTGGGGAAAATTTTGCCTATGTTCAAATTAAGACAATTTGGTCCACTATGCTTCGTTTATATGAATTTGATCTCATTGATGGATACTTTCCCACCGTGAATTATACAACTATGATTCACACCCCTGAAAACCCAGTTATTCGTTACAAACGAAGATCAAAATGAAAAAGGTTGCCAGGAACTAATACACGTGATCGTCACTGTAAGCCACAAAGGCGTTCGAAGAGAATGAAGTGTACAAAACAACTCTTTTAGTGTACTGTTTTTTTGAGTGTGTAATTCTAAAAGCCATTTTAACTTATGATTTAGTATTTTGTTAACTGAATGGTTCTATCAAGTATAATAGCATTTGAAACATTTTCTAATAGTTATGGTACTTATACATGTGCTTTCAGGAAGTTCATTAGTAAAACAATTGTTCAGGGGGGATCTAGGTAATTGGCAGATTCTAAATAATATAATTTCCAGGTAGTAATTTTAAGAGTACTCATAGCTCTTGCCAAATAAGTTCAGGGTATTCAAACCTTGGACTAGCCCTGCAAGGTATAAAGAATAAAGATCCCAGTGAGATACTTGGAAACCACAGGTTATTATTTATCTGGGCAATTATTGTGTGTGTGAGGGTGGAAGAGGGAATAATTGAACATCTAAAGCCTTGAATAAGAGAATACTAACTGTTTTAGTATGATGATATTCAGAAATGGAGAGGTTATAGAAAAATAAATCCTTTGGAATTTTAACTAAAATCACTGCATATAGGAAATTAAGAGATCTAGGACCATATTTGGTAAGATTTCTTAAAAATAATGTAATTATTAATGCTAAAGACTGCTCATGTATCTTGATCTAATTACTAAATAATTACATATTTACCTGATAAGTATGTATCTAATTCTACAAGGTCACATTTATGTGGAAGTCCAAAGTCAAGTCCTTAGGGGATAATTTTGTTTTGGCTCACATGTTCCCTGCTTCCTCTCTTTTTTTTTTTTTGAGATGGAGTCTAGCTCTGTTGCCCAGGCTGGAGTGCAGTGGCACGATCTTGGCTCATTGGATCCTCCGCCTCCCAGGTTCAAGCAAATCTCTGCCTCAGCCTCCCAAGTAGTTGGGATTACAGGCGCCTACCACCATGTCTGGCTAATTTTTTGTATTTTTAGTAGAGACAGAGGTTTCACTATGTTAGCCAGGTTAGTCTTGAACTCCTGACCTCGTGATCCACCCGCCTCAGCCTCCCAAAGTGCTGGGATTACAGGCGTGAGCCACCGTGCCTGGCCTTCCCTGCTTCCTCTCTAGAATCCAGTTAGGGATGTTTGTTACTACTTGTGTTAAAACAGTTAAACTAACTTTTTTCTTTTAAAAATGTGAGATCAGTGAACTCTGGCTTTAAGATAATCTGAAACAAGGTCCTTGGGAATAATATAATTGGTCACATTCTGTAAAGCACGTTCTGTTTAGGAGTCAACTTATCTTAAATTATAACTCCAGGCCTAACTATATGAGATGGCTGAAAAAATACCACATCATCTGTTTTCACTAGATGATGCCAAAATATTTTGCTTTATGTATATTATAGTTCTTTTTAAAAGGCTGGAAGACTCATGTTAAACTTTAATTGTGAAGGCAGAATCTCTGCTAATTTTTCACATTAAAATTCTCTTTGAAAAAATATAGTCTGTACTCATGAATTGTAAAGTATGTGCTTCAGTGAGCAGAGTTAGGGAATCCAGGAACTTGAGTGAGGGAAAAATTACATCTTTATTTGCACTAATTTCTAACTGCAATGTAGTATTTATTTCATTTATGAATTTGGGCAGCATTAGCAGTATCCATGATTTTGTCAATAGAAATCTCAGATATTTTCATACTACAGATGTTACAGATTTCTTGAAGTATCTAGTTACGAACCCGAGATAAGGCTAATGTTTAGTGAATAGTTTTAGACTTAACAGATTTCATTTTTAATCACAGACTAATTATTGAGGTGCATAAACAAGTGTGACTGCAGAGGCCTAATATCATAAGGAGGCTTGGTGGTCAAACAATGGCAGTAAACTCAGCTTGATCAGATCATTTGTCCATGTTTTTTTTCTCCACTGTCTCCTAGAGCAGAATGGCCTTGAATGGCAAGCCATGCTTAGCTGAAAAAGGTTTTTACCCACAACCTGCCCCTTCAACTAACTGCTTTAGAGTATGTTTGCTATTTCTAGAATTCCTCTTATTGGAACCCAGCTTCTAATGTGGAAAATTTAAGTATAGCTGGCCCCTTGTATTTGTGGGTTCTGCATACTCTGATTCAACCAACTGAAGGTTTAAAATATTAAAAATAAAACCCCACAACAATAAAAAAAAAATACAGTAGTAGCAACTATTTACATAACGTTCACATTGTATTAGGTATCAAATAATCTGGAGATGATGTGAAGTACACAGGAGGATATGTGTAGATTATTTGCAAATAGCACATTGTTTTATAAGAGACTTAAGCATTCGCAGACTGTAGTATCCACGGGGGATCCTGGAACGAATCCCCCACACATGCTGAGGGATGACTGAAATTAGAAATGTTCAAGACTGTACAACTTTCTACCATGCCTGTTTGTGTTGGTATAAATCATGGAACATCAAATAATAAGACAAAATCCTCCGGATGTAAGCATCAAATACTAGTCCTCTTGCTGTTTTTAGTGAGTTGCCATGTTATTGGGCAGGATTCCAGATGAGAAATAACATTACGATTTGTATTATCTCTGTGACAGCCTCCCAGTCTGAATTTGGCTTGGACAACAGGGATACTGTTTAATTCTGCTGCAATGTGATTAAGATCTTTTGAGTTAATGATTTCTTCATCTTTTTAGTGGGCCATGGATTTGTGAGAACACTTCTTTGGAAACAAGTAACACTAACTGTAATGCAGTAAATATTGATCAATCATGAAATACCAATATAGCTTTTAAAAAACACTATGTAGATGTAAAGTTGATACAAAGACACATGGAAAACTTTTCAATAGTATTAACTCTAAGATTAGGACAACTTTCTCTGAATCTCTCACTCCTACATATTTGACATAAGTAATGAGATGCTATGTACCAAGAACTATAGCTCAGTTAAAAATGAAGAAGGTTCAAATACAGTGTGGTGAAAATGGTGAAGTCATTTTTATTTCAGTACTTGACAAAATACCCCATAAAATTCGAAACTTCTACCATTATACAAAAATAAGTCTCTACAAGTGATATTATCTGTTTTCATCACCAGTAGAATATATTAGGCAAAACATGTAACTTCAGTAGCCTTATAAGGAAAGTGCAGGACACCTCGAGCTACACATTCAGCAGTATTGTAATGCGTAAAAGTTTAATCTTTTCACCCATTTGATAAATACACAAGGTTCATAATTTAATGTTTTAAATTAGCATTCCACAAATATACAGGTAATTCAATGATTATTGTGCATGAATACATACACAATGCTTATATATACAAATTCCAGTTTGTTTTCATGTGCTGGCAAGGGATTTGTATACAATCATAAGCTGTGTTCATATTGGTCCCACTGAATATTCACAATACAAAAGCACAAAAGAACCATTGATTTACAAAATGAAATCTGTTTAAAATCACTTCAACTAATGATGTTTCAAAGGATTATCTTCTCATGCCAGCATGAAATTGAGTAGTTGAACCTATGAGAGAAAAACAGAAATTCAACTGATTTCAAATTACATTGCTACCTGTATCAGACCCACTAGAGTTCACACAAAGGAAATTATTATTCTCCATTTTTTTAAAAGTCCTTTTTTCCTTAAAATGTCTTCATACTTAAACTGATAAACTGAGTCCCCCCTTCCCCCCCGACACCCCCCTCCGCCGAGATGGAGTCTTACTCTGTTGCCCAGGCTTGAATGCAGTGGTGTGATCTTGGTGCACTGCAACCCCCGCCTCCTGGGTTCAAGCGATTCTCCTGCCTCAGCCTCCCGAGTAGCTGGGACTATACATACGTGCCACCATGCCCAGCTATTTTTGTATTTTTAGTAGAGACGGGGTTTCACCATGTTGGCCGGGCTAGTCTCCAACTCGCTGGTCTTGAACTCCTGACCTCGTGATCCGCCCGCCTCGGCCTCCCAAAGTGCTGGGATTACAGGCATGAGCCACCGTGCCCAGCCCATATACTTAAATTGATTTTTAAGAGATTTTGAATATATATTTAAAAATCACCATGACTGACTCTATAGCAAAGTGGGTGAGACTAATAGAGTTTTTTTTAAAGTGCTCTCCAAGTTGAATGTTCTATACCTCATACATTTTTGAAAAATCTTTTGGTCTTCAAAATCTGGGTTTTGTGAAATTTGGATGCTCAAAACAAGCCAAGGCAAACCAACAAGCAAACTCAGCTATGATAATAAAAGTTTCCTAGTACTACAAGATGCTTGGGTTTAAACAAATGCTTTCTTGAAGGAAGAGATAAACTACTAAATGATTCAAAGTCTTTGAATCAGGAGTGAACTGAAGTGAGATAGGGAAAAGAGGTTTTCCTTCTATGAACAGGGAATACCACCTTTATTTTAAAGCATGAATTGCTTTTTGTTTTTGAACAAAGAAAAATAAAAGAATCCTTACAAAGTATTTTAAAATGGGATAATTTTTTCGGATAATACATAAAAGCACAATATAGTAGCAGGGAAAATGGTTACATTAAGTGCTTAAAGCAAGTGCTTCCTCCTTAACTCCACCCGATTTGCATGCCTTACCACTTTTTTTTTTCTTTGAGACAGGGTCTCACTGTGCTGCCCATGCTGGAGTGCTGCGGCATGGCCTTACCACTTTCTGCCATGCACCACTTAGGAATACGTTCTCTAGTAAGGCTCTGTAGACTCAGAGTACCTTGCACATTGGTGCTCATTGTGCATTTTGTGTCATCAGTCCGCTGAATGAAGATAGCAGGAAATCATTTTTGGGAGGAGTGGGATCTGGGGTGATAAATCATATTTTCACTTAAATTATTTAAAGTCAGTTTCTCTGCTGGTTACAAGAGTTTAAGCTTTGGCTAACGTAATAGCTCATGCGCTAAACTGGAAGCTTTGATTATCCTAATGATGAGTGTGAAAGAATTTCAAAGAAAGGGGAGCTGTGGGTCTAGCACTGTGGTGCTGCCAAGATGTGGTTAAACTTAGAGCACCTGACTGTACAGTTCCAAGTCGTCTTTGCAGTGCCTCCAGCCGGGTGATATAATCTGTTAGGGCTCTGTCAGGATCGTAATTCTGAAGCTGAGAACATGCTAAAGAACCAGGAATGAAATCAGCTGGAGTGCCTGGGTACCTAAAGGATTAAAAATATGTACATGAATCAAGTTATCCAGAAATATGCATACAAGTTACCAACCTGCCTCTACTCCCTTCCCCAAAAAGGTGGGTCACTTGTACACACATAATGTATATCCCCCAAGCTTCAGCTTTGGAGTTTGGGATGAGAAAGAGACGACTCTTCAATAAATTCAGAGATGCTACTAAGTCAACATAAGAATGTCCAATACAATGCTTGTGGCAGAGGTCTCAATAAATTGGGTATGTATAAATGCATCTTGTCATGAAGATTGTTAAGCTTTTCATAATGGTCAGAGACTATCAATTTTAGTCAATACTTTTCCCAATATCTAATCACAGCATATACCAAATAACACTTGGTCAGCTTTGTTTGCTATACCCTTGGAAATCAGTTACAAATTCAAACACTGGTGTTTACATTTTTACATTGAGCCTTACATTATGTGCATTTTTTTTTTTTTGGAAACCAAGTCTTGCTTTGTTGCCCAGGCTAGAGTGCAGTGGCACAATCTCGGCTCACTGCAACCTTTGCCTCCTCAGTTCAAGCGATTCTCCTGCCTCAGCCTCCCCAGCACCTGGGATAACAGGCACCCACCACCATGCCCGGCTAATTTTTTTGTATTTTAAGTAGAGACAGGGTTTCACCATGTTGGCCAGGCTGGTCTCGAACCAGCTGGTCTTGAACTCCTGACCTCATGATCCACCCACCTCAGCCTCCCAAAGTGCTGGGATTATAGGTGTGAGCCACCACGCCTGGTCAGATTATGTAAATTATATATAACATAGATGTCTGTCTCAATGCAAAGAAGTCAAAGCTCTAAAAATGTCCATTTTTCTCTGTTAAATATGAATACATTTAACAATTCCAGGCAGGTTTTATCAAATTCTTACCTATTCTGAAATGGTAAAGGGGACCTAATATAGTCCAGATCTGATCTTGAGCGATACGTTGTGTGTCTTGGTTCTCCATATAGCTCCAGCCCACCAGAAGAATGATAAAATGAGTCAGTCTTTTCTGCACCTACAGTAACCCAAAATATTCCTTGTAAAGAAAAATAAAATCCTAAGCCCTTAAAAAATTTCTACAAAATAGATAACTGCTCAAAAGACTATTACACTATATTATACCATCTCCTATTTATAGTCATTTCCTATTATTCTTGCTAAAGGAGAAACAGTGCAAACAAAAATTTGGCTTTCAAATGTTATTTTGTTTACTTTTGAATATGAGTATTTCTGATACCTGGAATTATGTCTCAAATAAAATTATTTAATTGGCATACTTTCTTTTTTAAAGACCTTAGCTCTAAGTAGATGAGAGGTGAGGGGTGTCTGAGTATGTGTGGTTTGTGGGAAATTATGTGGATAAAAAATATTAGACTAATGTAAACATTCCACTCTATTGACTTAAAATCAAGATTTGCTAACTTTTAATAAAACACAACTCATTATGGTACAAATTTCAGCTGTTTCAGTGTAATGATATTTCAAAATACTTTGCGTAGGGTACCAATCTATTTCCCCTCTCTCGGATGCTCCGCTCCTGGTAGAGTGTGGAAAGGTGGTTTACTGTGAATACACAGCACAGGGATGCTGTGTTCTCTGTACCTCTGTGTGCCCCCCAGATTGGGACCTCATCTTTATTGCCAGAAATGTTCAAGCCCTAGTTTGTTTCCACTTCTAGGTATAGAGAGAAGGAATTTTAGCTGTTATCATTATTATACAACCTCTTGGTAAACTCAGAAACCTGTTTGAATATTGTTAAATTATGAAAACTTCATAATTCTTCCATATGACTAACAGCAATCCTGTCTTGAACCAGTGCCTTAAATGCAGTTATGAAGAGTGTGGGCTCTGGAGCCAGACTGCCAGTGTTTGGTCCTGATTCCATCACTTCCCTACTGGCCATTCTGGGGCAAATGACATGTGTTTTCCATGCCTCAGTTTTTCATCTAAAAGTGAGAATAGTAACAACTGTACTTCTATCACAGGATTGGGAGAATACATGAAAAGAGCATGGCCTGGTGCAGACTAAGTTCTCCATGAAAATCAGCTATTATTACCCTCTTTAAAACAGTGAAGTTACCTAGTTTTGGCAGTTATAAGGGCTTTGTCTTTGGAAAACATTGTTTCCAGAATTCATTATTTGGTAAGTATTACACATGCAGTAATTCAGAGCAGCAGTCCCTAACCTTTTTGGCACCAGGGACGTATTTCATGGAAGACAATTTTTCCATGGACCCAGAGGGGTCAGAATGGTTTCTGGATGAAACTGTTCCACCCCAGATCATCGGGCATTAGTTAGATTCTCATAAGGAGCACGCAACCTAGATTCCTCACATGTGCAGTTCACAATAAGGTTTGTGCTCCTATGAGAATCTGATGCCATGGCTGATCTGCCAGGAGGTGGAGCTTGGGCAATAACGCCCGCCACTCATCTGCTGCTGTGCGGCCTTGTTCCTAACAGGCCACAGACAAGTATGGGTCCATAGCCTGGGGGTGGGGGACCTCTGATTTAGAGAGTCATAAACATAAGAAAATATGCTATTTTGACTTCACCTTGATTCAGTCCAAAGCCATCTCTGCTAATATTGATGGAACCAGAACCTGTGACTCGATGCCACCGTCGAACCAGAAATTTCATTCTAAAAAAGATTCCAAGATAAAATTTCACAGCACATCTATAATGTAAACAGTATGTATACTTCCTACAAAAATCACATCACACATTTACATATGAATATAGAACATATGTCAAATTTCACGATCGCCCAATTAAACTATGTCAATGCCCACTGTGACAAAATCAACTGGAACAAAGGAATAGGGATTCAAGATCCCCTTATCCCCTTCCCGAGAGGCATTAGAGGTCTCTTATATTGTCAGCATCAGGTTCTGGCTTGAGGGATAAATGGGGTACAAGGAGATGGAAGGCAAAAGTAGATGGGAAAAGTAGGCAAAAAAAAGGTGAGAAGTAATGAAAAGAGAATAGAGAATAAACGGCAGATGAAATAAGAAGAGAACAAAAAGACCCTTAAATTGGCAATAAGAATGTGCTGGGAATGCTGCAAGGTGGGTGAGGCTCTTGTCCCTTTGATTAGGGACAAAAAATGTTGGTTTCAAAAGGAATGGGAGTGTTAGCTTCATGAACCAGGTGCAGCAAGTTACCACCTGCCCCATTATGGCCCAAGGAGCTTTTGGAGCACCAGTTTTGTTTTATTTTGAATCAGTTCCAAGGCTCCGTCTTAGGAGGGTCAAAATATGATAAACATAATCTTGGATAAGAAAAAGCTGGGCAGAGTGAAGTTTGTCAATAACAACTTCTACATTGCTTTCATGAAGCCTCTCTAGATCCCTCTAATCAAAATTACTAGCTAACTCCTGTGACCTCCCATTTATTTATTATATTCTAAGTTCTGTGCATATTAGTCTTCCCCACTAGAAAGTGAGCTGCCTTTAGGTATTTAGGCAGGAATTATCTATTTTTTCATCAATGCATCTACCAGCACTTACCCTGGTTTACTCTATACAGGGTGATGAAGGAAATGAAAGGTGAGAAAGAGTAAATGAAACCAGGAGACTACAATATGGAATATCAGAAGCAAGGAGGCTCTGAGGCCCACACTAAGATAAAACTTGTGTTCCTGTTTCCAGGGCCAGCATGAATGAGACCTGGGAGACTGAGCTGGTTGTCCCAGCTCTATCACTACTGGCTTTGTAACCTCTCCCTGCCTCAGTTTCCTCAAGTGTGAAATGAGATTCTGGACCAGGTGATCTCAGACAGCTTCCAATTAAAAAATTGTGCCATATTTTTAGAGAAAAATAAATAAGGAAAAAGGGTAAAACTCCTTAGAGAAGCATCAGATGTGACCTGACAGAAAGAACTTTAAAAAGCAAAATTCCTTTAAGATCTGTCTGCCTCCTAAAAGGGAGGGGGATGCATGGAGAAGCCTTGGTGTTTGTATTCATACAACCAGGTCAGAAGACTGTAGTGGGCCAGGTCCTCAAAGTAGTTTGAGTCTTGGCTGCATGTCAATCACAGACAGAATGAATACCAGAGTTCTTTGCTTGGGATTACTAGAGCAAGAACAACAAAAGCACTAGCAAAAATCCAATGCCCTAAAGGCTAACCTCTGACTTGAATGCAGTTAGGAAAGGACCTTCCATATCTGGGCACCAAAACTGGGTTATCTTAGCAATGAAGAAAATGAATGTATGCCAGCCTAAGAAGTAATTTGTCAAGCACATTTTTAAATGTTATAATCTTTTATTTACATGTGTGAGCTTGTTCATGGGCTTATTCAGATTTTTTTTTTTTTTTT
>NW_012119655.1:370673-382058 GCF_000951035.1 Colobus angolensis palliatus | reverse complement strand
ATCTTCCCCCTAAATGTGGGCCTCCTAGTCTCCCCCTTGGTGCCATCTCTGCCTCCCTTCCCGTCTCATCCTAAGTCAATCCAGCAGTATATCTTGTTAGTTTCTGAAGCTGGCCACTACTACTTACTCCCTCCTCCTCACCCCACCTGGTTTGAGCCATTCTCAGTTGCCAGGATAAGGCTCTGTGTGTGTGTGTGTGTGTGTGTGTGTGTGTGTGTGTGAAAGAGAGTCTCCCCTAGGTTGGAGTGCAGTGGTGTGATCTTGGCTCACTGCAAGCTCCGCCTCCTGGGTTCATGCCATTGTCCTGCCTCAGCCTCCCAAGTAGCTGGGACTATAGGCGCACGCCACCATGCCTGGCTAATTTTTTTGTATTTTTAGTAAAGGGGTGGTTTCAGCATAGCCACAATGGTCTCGATCTCCTGACCTTGTGATCTGCCTGCCTTGGCCTCCCAAAGTGCTGGAATTACAGATGTGAGCCACCACACCAGGCCTTTTTTTTTCTTTTTCTTTTTTTTGACAGAGTCTCACTCTGAGTAGCTGGGACTACAGGCACCTGCCACTACGCCCAGCTAATTTTTTGGTTTTTTAGTAGAGACAGGGTTTCACCACGTTGGCCAGGCTGGTCTCAATCTTCTGACTTTGTGATTTGCCCGCCTTGGCTTCCCAAAGTGCTGGGATTACAGGCATGAGGCACTGCGCCCGGTCCAGATTGTTTTCTAAAAGGCAACCCTGAGTGGATAGGCCAGCTCTGAGTCACCAGCTGCCTGGACCTAGGAAGGCCCTTTTCATAGTCTACACATACCCTGCCAGTATTCCTGCTGAATGAAAACCTAGAAAAACAAAGCAGACATGCTTCAGTGATGGCACATACCGCCTACTATACAAATATAGAGCATAACCAGAAAAGAATAGAGGGAGAATTAAAAAGAACTAATCCTTTTAGAGAGTCTATTAGTAAAATGCATTTTCTTTCAAGTTCTTTACCTGGAAATTGCAATGGATACTCTGACGGCCGACCGAAACCTGGTGAAGCCCTTTGGGCGATTGGTGATCACCTCTAGATCCGTGAAAGCCGGCTGCCCCCCCATCCGGGCAAGCAGGGCCAAAGTGGCATCTTCACATTCCTGGAACCCACCCAGTAACAGCAGCAGATATTTCTTCTGGTAAATGAGAGCCTTTCGAAAACTTTCTGCCCTCAAGTATTTGCCATAAATTCTCTATATTTAAGGAAGAGAAGAACATAAAGACATTAAGAAAACATTCAACCTGCTCTCCAGGGGAAAATAACCTAGATTTTAACAAGTAGTAGTAGTAGTAGCAATGGTAGTAGTGATAAAATGGCAGGTATCCTATCACTGTTTTCTACTTTATCAGGTGAAATTTAAGATAAACTAAGCTTTACGCTTTTGCCTCTTTTAGTCAATGGAGTCTGAATACTAATAGTTAGACTTCTTTTAGGATTTAGCCCTCAATAATATTAATTGCAAATATTTTTGTCATCCCAATTTCATCTTTTTTTTTTTTAATTGTACAGAGCTATTTTCATTAGGGTCACTAATCTATTTATTTATTTATTTATTTAGAGTCACTTATTTATTTATTTATTTATTTATGAGATGGACTCTCACTCTCTCACCCAGGCTGGAGTGCAGTGGTGTGATCTCAGCTCACTGCAACCTCCGTCTCCTGGGTTCCAGCAATTCTCCTACCTCAGCCTCCTAAGTAGGTGGGATTACAGGCACCCACCACCATGCCTGGCTAGTTTTTGTATTTCTAGTAGAGATGGGATTTCACCATGTTGGCCAGGCTGATCTCAAACTCCTGACCTCAGTAATCCACCCGCCTCGGCCTCCCAAAGTGCTGGGATTACAGGTGTGAGCCACCGTGCCTGGCCTAATCTAACTTTTTAAATGTTAATGTTTTCTATCCCTTCAGAGTCATAAACCGGAATAAATGTTCCAAAAGTTTTTATGTTTTGAATTTTATGTTGACTGATTAAGGTAGTTTTAACAACATTCATTATTAGTCACTAGAGAGGCTTTCAGAGGGCTTACCATTTTACAGAGTATGATGCTCTTACATATAACATTCTTTTGGTCTATTAGGGATGAAACCAGGGAAAGTGGAACCACGAGCCCAGGATGCTGCTACTGTGACCATTAATAGAGGTTAATCTGGTCCCAGTCCTGGGCATGCCTTTCCACAACCTCTGTGACCTGCATTCATGACAAAGACTGAATAAAGAGACCTAGAGACAAAACCTGAATACCATCTATGTTTTTTTTTTCTTTTTTTTTTGAGATGGAGTCTTGCTCTGTCACCCAGGCTGGAGTGCAGCGGCGCAATCTTGGCTCACTGCAAGCTCTGCCTCCCAGGTTCATGTCATTCTCCTGCCTCAGCCTCCTGAGTAGCTGGGACTACAGGCGCCCGCCACCACACCTGGCTAATTTTTTTTTGTTTTTGTATTTTTAGTAGAGACGGGGTTTCACCATGTTAGCCAGGATAGTTTTAATCTCCTGACCTCGTGATCCACGCATCTTGGCCTCCCAAAGTTCTGGGATTACAGGCGTGAGCCACCGTGCCCGGCCCTAAATTTCTTTAGTCTATTTATTTAAGGTCAGTGAGCGATGAAAGAAGGCAAAAACGTAGAACAAACTGTGATGTTTAGATGAGAGATGTCTCCTACCTTTAAAGTGACATGTTCAGAATCAGGGCTCAGAGTTTGAAGTAAAGAGTCATTTCTTAGTTCAGCTTTCAGTTTGTATACTTCAGCCTCTGCCCTTTTCAAAGATTTCTGGAGAGTCAATTTTTCTCTGTTCCATACCTCTTTTTCAGAGGCAATGATGGCTTCAATGTTGGCACCACCATTCAATGAAAACCTGGAAGACTGCAAAGACCACAGACTACTTACATGATTTTTAAGAACAAGTCTCTGAAGAAAAGTCTGAGCTAAACATATTAAAGATAGCTCAATGATGATGCAGTCTCAACTTTCTAACCCCACCTAAAGTTCAAAGCCAATCTCAACTGACAGTATGCATATACACTAACTCTAAGTACATGGTCCTTTGCTAAATACATTAGTTTTACAACTAAAAGTCCTTGAGAAAGCCTGGCCACAGGGAAGGTTTAACAGATTAGCAGAGCTTTGAACTAAAAACTTCAAGAGACCTAACAGACCATTTGGGTCCAAATTTTGAGCCTGTGCCTGAAATAGTGTATTGGAGAAGTGGGAAAAAAGCCAGTATGTACATAATAAGTGGATTTCTATAAAAGGCACGTAAATGTGTTATCATGTATTTAACCATACAGTTGTCTTACAGGTCTTTTCTATCTTTATATTGGGTGATTATGGAAACTAGCAATTAATTTTATACCTGTTTTTAAATGGAAAAATTTTAAGTAAATTCTCAGCGTAATTTATCAGACTGAAAGACATAATTTAACAGCACCTTCTATTTGAGTCATGAACACAATAACTGGTAAGTAACAGAAGAGAACAGTCAGGATTCACATTTGAACATTTTATGTATCTGTTGTTGGTGCCTAGGTAGCAAAGTATCTGGCTTTGGAGATACATGTATCTTGGTTTGACTACAACTTCAGTTCAGTTTTCTCAGGTATAAGGTAGATGTGGATTAGACATTCTTTATGTATACAACCCAGAGTCAAGTACAGAGATGGTTTCCAATAATTATTGGAACAGTAATTATTAGTAACAGTAATAATAGTAGTAGTATTATTGTCATCCCTATAAAATTTTCTACAGATCCTACTAAGAATCAGGTATGTGATAGTTTTACATTAACAGGATTAAAACTTGAACTAGACAGCATAAATGATAAGCATGTACTAATTCTCATATATGGAGATGCTAAAAATGGACATACATTATCTCTACCAGCTCCTGTCTGTCGATACCACCTGATCTGCTCTTCCAGCTTCATAACCATGTTCCTTAAGTCATTCTTCTCTTCAGTCAGTTGACTGATATGCCCTGTCAGCTCAGCATTTTGTCTCAGTAGTCTTTCAGTCAAGGAGCCACAAGAAGTACTTGGGGACACCAAGCTGGGCTGGAAAAATAAAATGGTGTAAGGTCACTTAAGCACAAATGGATATGAATAATGCATATAAAGTGTGAATAGGCACTGAGAGCAACAAAGTTCATGAATTGGTGTTTGAGTTGAGTCTTCGGTAATAGGTAGATATTTACCAGGCAGAAAAGATAAGGGCACACTAAGCAAAAGGCACAGAGGTTTGAGCAAGTGTATATTCCTTTCGGGGTGTTGTAGGTTGCCTGTTAAGTCTAGATTGCTTTACTTTATGAATAACAGACCTAAATGTAGGCAATGGAGAGCCATGAAAGGCTTGATGCAAAAATATGACACAAAATTTATGTGTTGGAAAAATTCCTTTGGTAGTAATGTACAAAGCAGGGGAAATTAGGGAAGATATAATCTTCGTGTCAGGTAGACCTATCAGCAAGTTGTTTCAGCAGCTAGGTAAGAAAATGCTGAAAGCCTGAATGGAGGCAATGCCTAAGGAACAGAAAGTAAAGGGTGTGTGGGAGAGGTATTTAGAAGGTAAGAGGGACAGGACTTAGTGACTATCTAGACGTGCAGGTAAGGGTGAAGGAAAGTGGTCTATGGTGACTTCCAGCTTTCTAAACTGGGCGGTATCATGACTAGAAATGAGGGTCTGGAGCAGGAAGGAGAAAGGGAAGATAGTGTTCAGTTTGGAATGTGCCTGTGAGGTTCCTATAGGGTTGCTATGGGGTACATTTCCCCAAGGAAAAATGTCTAGTAACTAACTGTAAATATAAGCCTGGGCCAGGCGTGGTGGCTCACGCCTGTAATCCCAGCACTTTAGGAGGCCGAGGCGGGTGGATTATGAGGTCAGGAGATCGAGACCATCCTGGCTAACACAGTGAAACCCTGTCTCTAATAAAGAATACAAAAAATTAGCCGGGCGTAGTGGCGAATGCCTATAGTCCCAGCTATTCGGGAGGCTGAGGCAGGAGAATGGTGTGAACCCAGGAGGCGGAAGTTGCAGTGAGTTGAGATTGTGCCACTGTACTCCAGCCTGGGTGACAGAGCAAGACTCCATCTCAAAAAACAAAACAAAAAAGAAAACATATAAGCCTGGAACACAGGACAGAGGTCTAGACTAGAACCACAGTCCACTAAAGATAAGCTCCATAAGGGTGAGGTTTTAGTCAGATTTGTTCACTGTATCTCCAGAACCTATCTGGCACTTATCTGGCACAGAGTAAGTGTTCAATATAAGTATTTGTTTAATAAATAAGTCTAGTGAGAGCTCAGGGTGTTGGACTGTGTGAGCTTTCATAGTTATAGGTTACAGAAAAGAAGGAAGAGGGTAGGAAGAGGAACCATAAAGGTAACTGATGAAAGAAGCAGAAGAAATGTTAGAATACTGACATGACAGGCAAGGAAAGAGAAGGTCTTAAGAAAATAAAAGAGATCAAAAGTATCAAATGCTACAAAGACGTCAAGAAAAAGACTGAAAAGATTCACCAGATTAGTCAATTGTTTAGACACTGGTAGGCATCTAAGGGTGTTTCATGGAGTAGAGAGGATAGAAGCCAGATCACTCTTTCAGGAAGCTTGTCTCCATACAGTAAAAGGTCAACATAATTATTCAATAACAATAATGAAAGCTAACTTCCCCCACAAGCCTTCATTATCTTCTCTTGGGGGAAAGCAAGGATTATTACTCATATTTAAAATAAATGAAAAGATACAAATAAAACTCTATAAAGAGTATAAACAATATGCTGCAAGTTTCAAATGATTCAGTTTCTATTAAATCTTTGCTCTCAATGCTTCAGAAATAACTTTTAAAAAGTATTACCTCTTCACCTTGCTGGCCAGTTAATTTCTGTAGTTGTAAAATAATTTCATCAATATTTTCCTGAACCCAAATGAAATCTTCATCATCTGCTATTTCAAACTGTAGTCTTCAAGAAAAAGACAAAAAGTCAAAACATACCTTCTCAATTGAGCGTGTTTACTACCACAAACATTACAGAGCAGACAACATTCTACTTCACCTATCACTTCTCCCTTATATGCTGTGCTCTCTTCCCTGGGTCAAAGTGTTAGATAGTTATTTTCAGACATTTGAGTTCTGTTAAAGAATAGCACCTCCTAATGCAAACATGTATTACCTTTAAAATTTCAATTCCCCACCCTTGGCTAGCTGTCAAAGAGGCATGGGGTCTACCCAGCCTAAGAATGCTGCTTTCCCAAAGATTAGGCAGAAAAGTCTAACCTCTTAGAGGCTTTCTGGGCTAGAACCTGTAGTTTTGAAGCTACACATTGAAGCTTTTGTCTGATCATTTCTAATTCATGATTACAGCCGGTTCCTCCTCCATTCATTTCAATCAATTTAGCGTAGTTTGATTCCTTTGTTTCTCCTTCTATTTTCTGTTGAAGAACCCAATTTCTAGTTCGATCACTGGTTAAGCTCCACGTGGCTGGCTGGCAATTTTGGACAGAATAAGAAAACGATAATTGTAAGTGAAGAGCATATCACAGTCTACCTTAAGAGAACACAATTATTTTTTATATCCAATAAATGTCTATATATTTCATTTTTAGGTGATTTACAGTTATTTAAGTAATTTAATCCAATATCAAAATTTAATGATCAAAGGGCTGCAGTACTTTCCTTAAAAATATCTAAAACGAAACTGTCAGTTTACCTCATTAAGGTTCTGATATAGAATTCTTCTACTTTCTCGTTTTTCTTCTCGTTCTAGTTCTTGCTTCTGGAATTCCTGCATGATTCCTTGTAGTCTCTGTCCTTCAAGGTCTAACTTATAAACTTGTTGTCTTTTCTCTTCCAGCTGGCGCTGAAGATCTTCCACTTTGGACTGGAGCTCATGCATTTTTTTCTGTCCCTCAGTGTTGGCCTCTTGTTCTGTCTGCAGTGTTTTCCTATGAACCTGCCTATCTTTTTCCATTTGCTGTCGTGTTTGCAAAGAATCCAGTTTATATTTTTCAGTCTCATTTAACAGTTCTACTATGCGACTGTGTTTTTCCTCTAGCTGTTTTTGCAGCTCTTTCAGTAGGTCCTCTGAGGGCAAGGACGGCCGAGACTGCCCAGTACCATCATTGCTCTGCAGCTGTGCGTGCAATTCCCGCTCCCTATCTAGGGTACTACTCATTTCCCGAATTCGAACTTTCTCAGATTCAAGAAGTACTTGAAGCTCTAAGTTTCGACTGTGTTCTTCTGACAACTGGGCATCATACAGCATTCTCTGTGATTCTATTTTTTGCTGGGATTCGTTCAGTAGTTGTTTCTGTTGTTCCAAAAGTAGATTTAGCTGACGATTCCTTTGTTTCTGACTCTCAAGTGAAAACTTCAGATCCTGGTATAAGAAAGTCAAATTTAAGAACTTGTTAGTATTATTAAAAATACTTGGCCAGGCATGGTGGCTCACGCCTGTAATCCCAGCACTTTGGGAGGCTGAGGCGGGCAGATCACCTGAGGTCAAGCGTTCAAGACCAGCCTGGCCAATATGGTGAAACCCTGTCTCTACGTCTCTACTAAAAATACAAAAAATTAGCTGGGTGCAGTGGCACATGCCTGTAGTCCCAGCTACTTGGGAGGCTGAGGCAGGAGAATCGCTTGAACCTGGGAGGTGGAGGTTGCAGTGAGCCTAGATTGCGCCACACTGCCCTCCAGGGTGGACAACAGAGCGAGACTTTGACTCAAACAAAACAAAACAAAAAAAACCTTTATAAGTATACAACCATGCCTTTATTAATACTATGCTGATAGTATCTGTATTAGAAAATAGAACTGATTTAGTTTATTAACTTAAGTGTTCAGTAGTTAGTGCCAAATCATGAAATATAAACAAAAGAAGGGTAAAATACTTTTCTCAAAAAATCTTAACCTAAGTAATGAAGCAACGTACATTTCTTATAAGAATAACAACCTTTAAAAATATAACTGTTCCTGGAAATCTTACGTTTTGATAAGATTCCTGTGCACATTAATAAATTTGTATAAAAAATAAATGTTCCTGATATAATGTGATAGGAGTTCCTGTAAAACCTTGTGTTTTGCAGTATCAAATGCTAAACATAATAGGGCTTACAAGGAAAGCAAGGCTAGGGGCAAATAACTCAAAATATACATACACTTTTAATGGTTAAAAAATTATAATTGGTACCTAGGGATATATTATGTCCTTGCTGGGCAGAGAGTTCTCTTTGCCTGGAGGCTAACACAGTGGACATTAAAAATAAAAAACTGGGCACAAATGCTGGCAACACATTGTTTTTCAGCACAGAGTTAGTGGGAATTAGGATTAAGTGGCTAGAAGAGCTCTGAGCTAGTGAGACAACTCCATCTCTATTAAAAGTAGATACTGCATGTAGTGGTACAACCTGCCTTGAGCTGAGAGCCTTGCAAAGCAGGGGTGTGTCTCTCTGAAAGGGGCCAATGTTCACTTTAAATGTTCTTAAGCAGTGAGGGATCCAGAAAAGTATCCCTGTTCCTCTTCCCTAGGAGAAAACAGGAACCAAAACTACTTCTGTATTAAACTGACAGGATTGCCATGTTTATTTCTGTGTACCAATTCACATGACCAAAACATGTTGCAGCAGAGCAGTCTATATGCATCCTTGGATGTAGCAAAACAAACAAACAAACAAACCAATCACATTCCATTAGCATTTCCTCATAATATGGTTTAGATAACATTATGTAGTATTGAATGCCTAAGTGAGCAATTTACCGCATCTTATTAAGAAGTCTAAAGTTGACATTTTAGATGGAGGAAAGTCTCAAGACTCTCTTCTATCATTCTGGATTTTCCAGAGACATTTAAAGACAAAGATAACAGTACCTCAAGTTCTTCTTTATCCCATTCTTCACTGTGTCCCAACTTCGCTTTCTCTTTCTCCAAAGCCCACTGGAGCTCTCTTGATTTTTTCTGTTCACTTGCTAATGTGTCGTTAAGCAAATGTACTTCATCTGTCTTATCTTTAACTTCCAACCTAAGTCAGAAAGACAAATGAACTTCCATAAAGCTATGTTGACAAAGCATATAACGAGAGAGAGAAAAACAGCTTCCACTGATAAGTTGAGGCATATAATAAGCTAGCTAAGAGGAAAATATAAACTATTAAATATTCTTGACTGGGGTTCATTTCAAATTAACTCTTTCTTTTTTTGTTGTTTTGTTTTGAGACCGAGTCTTGCTCCGTTGCCAGGATGCAGTGCAGTAGCGTCATCTTGGCTCACTGCAACCTCCACCTCCCAGGTTAAACCAATTTTCCTCCCTCAGCCTCCCAAGTAGCTGGGATTACAGGCGCACACCACCATGCCCAGCTAATTTTTATATTTTCAGTAGAGATGGAGTTTCATCATGTTGGCCAGGATAGTCTCAATCTCTTGACCTCATGATCTGCCCGCCTGGGCCTCTCAAAGTGCTGGATTTACAGGCGTGAGCCACCGCATCCGGCCTTTTTTTTTTTTTTTTTGAGACAGTTTTCCTCTTGTCACCCAGGATGGTGTGCAATAGCGCAATCTTGACTCACTGCAACCTCCGCCTCCCGGGTTCAAGCGGTCCTCCTGCCTCACCCTCCCAAGTAGCTGGGATTACAGATGCAGATGTACGACAGCACACCCGGTTAATTTTTTGTATTTTTAGTAGAGATGGGGTTTCACTATGTTGGCCAGGCTGGTCTCAAATTCCTGACCTCAGGTGATCCACCCGCCTCGGCCTCCCAAAGTGCTGGGATTACATGCCTTAGTCACCACACCTGGCTTCAAATTAACTGTTTCTAGTAGTACAATTATTAGTTATTAATTATCAATGCAAACAACTATGCAATTTATTGTTACAAAATAGTATTAATAAAAATTTTGGCTGGGCATGGCGGCTCACACCTGTAATCTCTGCACTTTGGGAGGCTGAGGTGGGTGGGTCACCTGAGGTCAGGAGTTCGAGACCAGCTTGGCCAACATGGTGAAACTCAATTTCTATTGAAAATACAAAAATTAGCCGGGCATACTGGTGGGTGCCTATAATCCCAGCCACTCAGGAGGCTGAGGCAGGAGAATCGCTTGAACCCAGGTGGTGGAGCTTGCAGTGAGCTGGAATCACACCATTGCACTCCAGTCTGGGCGACAGAGCGAGACTCCGTCTCAAGACAATTAAATAAATAAAAAATAGAATAAATAAATAAAGAGTAAATAAATTGTTTGTCTTTTACTGAACATGGGAATCACCATGTCTATTTGTATGTGAAGCTAATGTTCAATATAAAAACGACTAGTTGTAATGTGTCTTTGGCAACAGAATATCGCAGTATTTGTATCAACAAATATATTCTTTTAACAAGCACTGTCTCTTCAAATATTTTGCATATTTAAGCTAACTCAATCATGAATTCTACTGCATTCATAAATATCACTTCAAATTGGCTGATGGTAAAATAAAGGTCAAAGTCAAAATTATATCTCATACAAGTCTCACACAGAACTGAAGTCACAGTAGAGAATATGTCATAAGTTCATCATTTGGAAAAATTTAGTTTTTTTTCTATTATAGTTTTTCCTTGAAAAAAACAGTTGCATGCTATTTAAACATCATGCATGTTATATTGCATGGTATTTAAATATCATGTGTGTTATATTTTTCTATATTTGCATAGTGTTTATGACAAATTACTCCCATTCCTTATTATAACATGTTTATAATAAGGAAGCCTGGCACACCTGAAAGCCTCCAATTCCTTTAGGTGTTTATGCTGTGCCTTGAGTGTTGTTTCTAGTTCCAGTTTAGTTTGTGCAAGCTCACTCTTCAGTTCTGCCACCACCATTTTCTCAGAACTCAGCTGCTCCTGCAGTTCCGTTGCTCTGTCTTTCATACTGCTGAGCTCCACTTGCATCTCCAGCATTTGAGACTGCTTCTGCTGTATATTATATTCCAAGAGTTCTACACAGAACATGATTAATATTTAAAACATAATCAAGCAACTCATATTTGGTTTATAAATATTTGTTGATAAGAACTGATTTGTAGTTTAGGAGATTACTTCAAAGGAAACATGAAAAATTATAATCCCAAGAGTTTGTAATGCAGTACAGGCACAGTGGCTCATACCTGTAATCCCAGCACTTTGGGAGGCTGAGGTGGGAGGGAGGACTGCTTAAGGCCAGGAGTTCAAGACCAGCCTGGGCAACATGGTGAAATTCTGTCTCTACTAAAAATACAAAAATTAGCTGGGTGTGCTGGCATGTGCCTGTAGTCCCATCTGCTCAGAAGGCTGAGGTGGGAGGATTGCTTGAGCTCAGGAGGTGGAGGTTGCAAGGAGCTGAGACCATGCCACTGTACTCCAGCCT
>NW_012119655.1:323391-370623 GCF_000951035.1 Colobus angolensis palliatus | reverse complement strand
TGACAGAGTGAGACCCTGTCTCAAAAAAACAAACAAAAAGAGTTGGTAATGTATAAAAATAAATTTCAGGCATGTTTTCCTTACAGTGCTATTGGCCAAGATTTCAGAACTATAAATACATAAGGATAAAAGTTTAACAGAATACATTAATGGATGCAAGATTTAAAATTTTAAAAAAACTTTAAATGGAACTCTTACTTGTACATTCAGAATTTCAACAACGTACTTTAAAAAATTCCAAAGATTTTTTGATACCCACACAAAGTACTTGCCACACAAAGTACTTGCAGGAATTTCCCAAGTAACTGACTACAATGATGAGCACTGCTTATTTCTTTTGTTCAGCACCCCTTTGCAGAGAGTCCCTCGGAACTTTAATATGACTCTGTTCCCAGAAGTGGGAAATCCAAACCCCACTTTGGATACTGTCCTTTTATCCATTAAAGGCCAACCAAACTCTTGCTACATGTTTGCTACAATAAAAACAAACTGAAAAATTTAAATCCCTCAGTACGTTAAATGAAAAAAGGCATGTTATAAAATATGTATCAGGATTCCTTTTTTATGAAAAATATAAACTTATCTATACAGGCACATTGAAAAGGTCTGGAGACATATTTACCCAGGTGTTAGGTAGTCATTATAGGATTTAGGTGATTCAAGGAATGATTTTCACTCTATTCTTTTCTGTATTTCACCATAAATATGTAATACTATACTACTCTAATAAGAAAAGGATTTTTAACTTAAAAAATACTATCAAAGTTCAACAATTCACATTACTTCGTATTAGTGATGTTAGCAGACAGAAGTAACATTAGCTTTAGATGATAATCAATCATGTTTAATTAAGGCTTCTAAAAACTTTAGAGGTTAAGGATTTACATAAATGTGAATCTGTGACATTAATTAAGCTTTCAATGGTGTTCTATTTAACCTAAGTAAAACAATATTAATTTATCTCTAAAAGGCATCTTCAATTAAGCCTACATTTAAAGTGATATGTTTATCTCATTATGACTCTTTTTTCTGAAGTAATTTTAACTTACTTTCGTTTTTTTTTTTTCCTTCTTAAACTGAGTGATAAGAATGCTTCAGCTTTTATTTTTTTGAGACACTCTTGCCCTGTAGCCCAGGCTGGAGTGCAATAGCGCAATCCCGACTCACTGCAACCTCCACCTCCCGGGTTCAAATGATTCTCCTGCCTCAACCTCCCCAGTAGCTGGGATTACAGGCACCCACCCCCATGCCCAGCTAATTTTTGTATTTTCAGTAGAGACAGGGTTTCACCATGTTGGACAGGCTGGTCTTGAACTCCTGACCTGGTGATCCTTCCACCTTGGCTTCCCAAAGTGCTGGGATTACAGGCGTGAACCACAGTGCCTGGCCTGCTTCAGCTTTTTAATGACCAATGTGAGACCATGTTGTGACTTTCAAAATTTTCAAAAGGATACATGTTTCTACCAGTACATCAAACAAAATTACTGAACACACAGCCAGTGTCCTCAGTGGAGATGATGAAAATTAGATTTCACTTTACTTTCTAATGATTTCCATCTGTAGCTCAATTTAAAAGACCAGATACTCTTATCAAAAAGTACCTAAACGAGCATATCACAAAAATAAAAATCAAACTAGCCAATTACCATATGAAAAAGGACTAAACACTTCAGAAATTAGAGAACAGCCAATTAAAACCACAATAAAAATCCACTGCACACCCAGCAGACTGGCAACAGTAGTCTGACTATACCAGCTGTTGGCAAAGATGTGAAGCAACATAACTCTCATATACTGCTAGTAAGTGTATAAACTAATATGACCATGAAGGAAAATCGTTTGAAGTTATCTAAGATAGGCATTCCATGACCCAGCAATTCTACTCTTAGTTATATACTGAGAAGAAGAATGCACACATGTAGCAGAAACACTATACAACAATGTTTATAATAGTATTGATAGTTAAACAGCTAAAAAGTAGAAACAATCCAAATGCTCAACCATATTAATAGAATGGATATATAAATTTTGGAATATCTATACAGGGAATTCTTTTTTTTTTTTTGAGACAGAGTCTTGCTCTGTCACCCAGGCTGGAGTGCAGTGGAGCAATTGCAGCTCATTGCAACCTCCACTTTCTGGGTTCAAGCAATTCTCTGCCTCAGCCTACTGAGTGACTGGTATTACAGGTGCCTGCCACCATGCCTGGCTAATTTTTGTATTTTTAGTAGAGACAGAGTTTCACCACCTTGGCCAGGCTGGTCTTGAACTCCTGACCTCGTGATCCACCCGTGTCGGCCTCCCAAAGTGCTGGGATTACAGGTGTGAGCCACTGCGCCTGGCCCTACACAGGGTTACAGAGTTATGGAGTAACAAGGATGAATGAACTAGAGATAAATGCAGTAACTTGGAAGAATGTTCTACTACTAATTTGGAAGAATGCAGTAACTTGAAAAATGCAGTAACTTGGAGGAATATTGGAAGAATGTTACAGAGAGGTGAAAGAAACAAGATAAAAAATACATACAGATTGATCAAGTTCAAGAACAGGAAAAACTTGAAACTTATATGTTTTAGGAATATATAAATAGGTAGTAAAACTAAAGAAAAATCAGAACTATGATTACCTCTAAGTTACTCAGAGGAGCATATGCTTGGGAGAAGGGGCTTTCGGGATACTGGCTATATTCACATGGGTGATGTTTCCATAGATACTCATTTAATAATGTGTCATAATGCATATTTGCAATTTGTAATTTTCTGTAAGTTATGGCTCACAATTTTTTAAAAAGGATTAAAAAAGAATTAGTTATATGCACTGTGGATTTTCCTCAAAAGAGTATTTTCTGTTTTATGACTGGAAAGACTGTTTTCTTAACATACAGCTCTAAAATAAAGAAAAAGAATGAACCCAATGGGCTTCACCTGATTAGGGGAATAGCAGTTTATTTTAAAGTCAACATAGCTGTCTACAACCAATTAGACAATCCTCTAACCCCTAGAGTAATTAATATAGATTGTATCCTCAACATTATGAGAACGAGAAGAAAATGTGACTGAGAAAATATGTTTTAACTTAATAATAAGAAAGAAAACAAAGTGAAATCTTTTCACCTATTTGTGTAACCATATGAGCTTGTCATACAACATACCTTGGCTTGATTTCTCATTCTCTTGTTCTCTTTTCAGAGTAATTTTCCTGCCATTCATTTGTGCATGCAGTGCCTGAATTTCAGATAACAAACTCCTTCTATCTGCTTTCTGCAGGTATTCCATAGCTGCTTGATATTCAACACCCTGTAACAAAGGAAGGTAAAAATCAAGTGAAGAGAGATGTAAAGGCAATACAATTAACAATCAAGAAATCTGAAGAAGAATGAATGGAACACACATACTAAAATTTTCTTTTTAAAAAATTTTTCTTATTTTTCCTTTCCAAAATGTATGAGGATATGCTGCAGACAAATGCTCCTTTACCTCTAAATACCAGAGTGTATTTCCTTAAAACAAGAACATTCTTTACATACATAACTGAAATTAGCAAAAGTAGAATTAACATGACTACAATACCATTATGTGATGTATAGAGCCCATTCAAATTTTGTGAAATGTGCTTCACAGCAAAAAGAAAAAAAGTGATATTCCTAAGTCTGTCTTTGTCTTTCATGACTTTGAATTTTTGAAGACTACAGGCTATTTTGTTATAGGTTCCTCAATTTTAAAACACTTTTTATTTTGATTAATTTAAGCTAAAGTTCCCATGTATCTGTTAGCCAGCTTTTCCCAGTGATACCATCTTGCATTACCATAGTATATTATCAAAACCAGGAAAATGGTATTAGTACAATACTAAACTATAGGGCTTATTCAGATTTCATTAGTGTTCACATGTAGTCATTAATTTTCCTGGTGTGTAATTCTACAAAATTTGATCACATGTACAAACAGGTTTGTGTAACCACCACTACCATGAGGGTACCAACTATTTTATCACCACAAAGAAACCCCTCTATAGTCATACTCTCTCCCTAACCCTAACCCCTGTCAACCACTGATCTTTTCTCTATTACTATAATTTTGTCATTTTAAGAGCATTATATAGCATACAAGTGGTTGCAGGCATAAATAGTTTGTTTCTTTTTAATTGCTGAGTAATATTTCATTGTATGGATGTACCACAGTTTGTCCATCCATTCTTCTGTCAAAGGACATTTAGGACGTTTCCAGTTTTTGGCTATTGCCCTCCCATTTTACAATCCTACCAGCAATGTATGAGACAGTTTCTTTTCTTCCTCACCAGTACTTGGTGTCACTATTTTTTATTTTGATAGATGTAGTGTTCTCAATTTGTTTTGGTCTGATATTTCCCCAAGAGTGGACTATGAATATTAATTTGACAAAAATACTGTAAAAGTGGCACTGTGCCCTTCATATTAGGAACTGTATGATGTCTATTCCATTTCTGGTAATAGTAATTCTGATCACTTGGTTAAGGTGGTATCTGCAAGGTTTCTCCACTGCAAAGTTACTGGTTTTCCCTGGTAATTAAAGAATCTTTTCTGGGGATTTACTTTGAGATTATGTAAATACAGTTTCTTATCAAACCTTTTCACAATAATTTTAGCACCCATTGCAAACTATTACTTGAATAGTGTTTAATAAAGGGTGATTTAATAATATAGTGTTTAATAAAGGGTAATTTCCTTTCATTGTTCCTTCTACATTTACTAGCTGTCATTCCATGGTAATACTATTTATTTATTTATATATTTATATATTTATTTATTTATATCAGTATGGTCTCATGAGTTCTTATTTCACTCTTTGGCTTATAATTTGTCACTATCATTTAGTATAATGTTTAAATTTTTCTAGAATTTGGCCAGTTGGAGCTCCTTCAAGCTGGCTTCTGTGACCTTTTGACATGTTCCCTTTATTCTTTGAACAATTCCTTACTTGCCAGTAAAACAAGATGTTCCAGGCTCACCTTGTACTTTCCCTGATCCATCCCTAAAATCATCAGTTCTGCAGGAAGTCCTAGTTCTTTTCAGTGGAGAATATATTAAAAAAAACAAGATCTGGGTGTTAAGTATTATAGTAGATTTTTAACTATTGATTTGATTCTGTTACTAGTAATAGGTCTTTGGAGGTTTTCTATTTCTTAATGAAAGAGTTTTCATAAGTGATTTTTTTTTTTTTTTTAGAAAATCTGTCCATTTCACCCAAGTGTTTGTTTATTCTCATAAAATTATTCATAATATTCTATCATTTTTATATCTCAAGTATATCTTTAGTTCATTCCTAACTTTAAAAATGTATGGTTTATCATTTTGCTTAACCAATTCTTCAGAAAAGTTCAAATGTCCAACTTTTAACATTTTATCTTATTGTAACAGTCTATCTATTGACGTCTTTTTCTTCATTAAAGGAAATCCTCATTATTCTGATTCCATATTTGCAGATTTGCCTTCTCACTAAAATTTATTTGTAACTCCCAAATCCATTGTTGTGTTGCTTTCATGGTCTTTCACAGAAATGCATAGAGCAGCAGAAAATTTAAATGGTCCAATGTGGATGTCCCCAGCTAACGTCAAATGTCCTTTTTACAGAGTATTTAGTGATGTTTCAAATTTTTGTGCTTTTTATTTGTGATTTCACTGTTTAGAATGGCCCCCAAAAGTAGTGCTGAAGTGCTTTATGGTGTTCCTAAGTACGAGAAGGCTGTGATGTACCTTAAGAAGAAAATATGTGTGTCAGACAAGTTTTTTTCAGGCACGAGTTATAGTGCTGTTGGTGGTGTTCAAGGTTAATCAATCAATAATATATAGTAAATAAGGTGTCTTAAAATAGAATCACATATAGACAAAGCTATGTACTGATTGATGAAAATGTTGTGACCAAAGGCTTACAGGAACCTAACCTTGTATTTCCCTCAGAAGCAATGACTGCTCAATGTTCAGAGCAACTTTATAGAACATAACCAGTGCAAATAATGAGAATTTACTCTCTCAAATTAGTTTGGGATTATTTTGTTGCTCTTTTTCTAATTTCCTAGGTTAGAAAATCAGCTCATTAACTTTCCGTCTTTCTTACTTTCTAATATGTTAAAACAGTTACAATAATTTTTTAAAAAACATTCATAGTGGATCCTATTAAAATCTTAACCTTCATACTTAAATTAAGACTCTAAAATTAATAGTCATTTCCTTATTTCTATTAAAGTGCTGTTTAAAATGAAGTTTCATTATACCTGTTCTTGTATTCTCTGTTCCAAACAGTTTAGTAAGCCAACTGCATCTGTAGTACCTAGAGCTGTCAGCTCCGTCCGAAATGCTGCTAGCAAAACACTACGCTCTTCTAAGAAAACTTGTTGAAGGGCAAGCAGTAGTTCACCTCGCCAGTCTGAGAAGCTCTCATGAGATTGAGAACTATCATAAACCTAGCAAAGTACATTTAACCAAAGTTAGTTTTCAAATAAGCATGTTTTAAAAACATTCTAAAAATATTAATCTACAAAGAAAAATAATTAAAAGTCTAAGAGCATGTGTACTTCTTTTCTTTTTTTTTCTTTTTGAGACAGAGTCTCACTTTGTTGCTCAGGCTGGAGTACAGTGGCACGATCTCAGCTCACTGCAACCTCCACCTCCCAGATTCAAGTGATTCTCCTGCCTCAGTCTCCTGAGTAGCTGGGATTACAGGCACCCACGACCACGCCTGGCTAATTTTTGTATTTTCAGTAGAGACGGGTTTCAACACGTTAGCCAGGCTGGTCTTGAACTCCTGACCTCAAGTGATCCGCCCACCTCGGCCTCCCAAAGTGCTGGGATTACAGGCGTGAGGCACTGTTCCTCGCAGAGTTTCAAGTGTGAAAATATATATAGTTATTCATGCAAAAATATGTATAAAAGATAATTTATAATGTATTATTATTGTTCAAATAATACATAAAACGATTTAGATGCGTAGTATTCTTTGGGTACCTCAGCTTCTCTTTGCAGTTGCATTTTGGTAATTAAATCCTTTAGAGATGAGATTGTACTAAGGTAAGCTTTTCTCTCTTCTAGCCAAGATTCTGAAATCTGCTGAATAGAATGGTCCTCTCCATCACTATAGGGAGACTCAGTGAGAGAAAGCACCTGCATGCCTTCATTATGGACAGCTCTCAGTAATCCCTAGAAACCAAAACCCAAAAGCCAGAATTATGACAACTTCTTCACAGACTGAAAAATTAGACATACAAAGAGAAATAAATTTTAAGCAAGATAGCTTGCAGAGAGAAAACTCCAGCTCAACATTACTCAATGCCTTCTTCCTGTGGAGAGGTAAGCCGCCTCCAGCAGATGGCCTATGACTTTCCATAGCTCTCATCTCTAAGTTCCTTCTGTTTGGCTAATGTACGCTTCCTAGGTTTACTGATAAGCTACTGATTTGACCAAAATAAATACATGGGATATAAATTCTACTCTTTAAGACTACTTTAAAAATTCTGGCAAACAAAAACATCAGGAATAAGAATTATTAAGAAAAAAGTCTTCATACATATAATCATTAAATCTCTTACTTTATTATCTGTGAAATATGGAAATAAAATAGATCTCTCAGGTTCCTTCTAGCTATGCAATTCTCTCTTCAGAAACGATCCCACCACATAACTTCTAATGAAGTGCTATGTTCAACATAGAAACAACACTGTCTGAGTTAATAAAAGGTATCTATCTTTTAGTACCTTTATTTTCTTTGGAAAGGAATCTGTTGCACTTCCACTTTCTTCTCCTTGGCCTTCTGATGCTGTGTCAAATCCTTGACTGTGTGTAAGATAAATTCCCTGACCCCAGTCTGATCCAGAATCTAAAATAAAGAAAATCATTTGCTGTTAAAAAAAAAAAAAAACCCCAGTCCCCAAAAAACCAATACTTCTTAAACAAATACTACAAACATTACAGATATTTATAAAACTTACCACTGGAGCATATTTCTCTAGTCTGGTAAGCATCAGAATGTGTTAACTCAGGAATTGTGGATCCCTAATTAGAGAAAACAAAAAAAATACATATATTTTTTGCTTTAATAAAAATAGAATACACTGAATTATTTTGCTGGTTTCTCATGCTGTAATCAAATCTGTCACACCTTTCATAATAAATGAAACTATTCATGGTTTTTTAAAACAAGTCTGTTTCTTCATGAATATTACCATAAGAAGAGATATTCATGAATTAAGGAATGATAACATGTTCCAAATCCATAAAGGAATATCATATATTATTTAACTCTACACAATGGAAAGATTTAAAAAATTTTAAAACTAAAACCTCTTTAAATTTAAAAAAGTTCAAAACTATTAAAACTGTGATAGTATCGTAAGGAAGAGACTGCCCTAAGTTTTCTCATTTTCTTTTAAAAGCACACAATGTTGGAACCAACCCAAATGCCCATCAGTGATAAACTAGATAAAGAAAATGTAGCACATATACACCATGGAATACTATGCAGCCATAAAAAAGGATGATGAGTTCATGTCATTTGCAGGGACATGGATGAAGCTGGAAACCATCATTCTCAGCAGACTAACACAAGAACAGAAAACCAAACACCACATGTTCTCACTCATAAGTGGGAGTTAAACAATGAGAACACGTGGACACAGGGAGGGGAACATCACACACCAGGGCCTGTCAGGGCATGGGGGCTAAGGGAGGGATAGCATTAGGAGAAATACTTAACGTAGATGACAGGTTGACGGGTGCAGCAAACCACCATGGCACGTGTATACCTATGTAACAAACCTGCACATCCTGCACGTGTATCTCAGAACTTAAAGTATAATAAAGAAAAATAAATAAATAAAAATTTAAAAAAAGGAATACTGTACTAGGAGTTAAAACCTTGCCTTGATAATACACCTACTTAGAAAGATCAAGTGCCTTAATGAGTTGCATTTTGGTTTGTCATCTACAAAATGAATTAATTTAAATGATTTTTTTTTTTTTAAAAAGCACACAATGTTGAAGAACACATATTATAGAAACCAAATACCTCTTTACTTCTCAGACGCTGTATCACTGCCTTCAAGGTACCACATTCCTCTTTCAGTAACTGAACAGCAACATAGTGTTCCCTCTTTAAGGTTTCAGTTTCTGAAATATGTCTGGATTCCATGTCCAAAATTTCAGCAGCATGTAGCTCTTGCATCTTCTCAATTTTTTCAGTAAACTGACTGATTATTTCAGTAACTTCTTCTGAGGAACATTCACTCTGTAAATCAATTTGTATTCCTGCATTTTTAACAAGAATTTGTGGAGTCTGATTGCTGCTATTGACCTTCAGAGTCCCATCTGTCTGGGATGCAATGCTTTTACTCAGTATTACAGGAAGTGGCTCGAACATGCAGGCCTTTTTGTTTTCTTGTACTGCAGTCTTATCTTCTTTTTCTAAAATGGACAATTTCTCTTTTGCCTCTGCGAGGTGATCCCTAACTTGGTTTAAGTCTTTCTGAAGAGATGCCATATTTGTTTCTTTTATCTAAAATGTAATAAATAGAACAGTAGGGCATTCAGTTCAAATCTTTCCATATTAAATGTAGAATTTAAAGGGGGTGGGAGGAATGTAATTCATGATTATATGTTCATTTTCCTCAGAGTAGTAGGAAAAACATTTTAGAAACACTCATAGTTTACATATATATATTTGTATGTATGTATGGTCATAGATTACTATAGAAGTGAAATAATTTTATCAGCTTCTACTTTTGATTCTCATGGGATACACAGTTCTCTTTAACAACTTTCTACTCCTTCATTAACAGAATGGAAATAAAAAGTATCCTCCTAACAAAGATTTCCAGGAAAACCAAGCAAGAAGATGTTGGTAAAGAAATTTACAACAGGCCGGGCGCGGTGGCTCAAGCCTGTAATCCCAGCACTTTGGGAGGCCGAGACGGGCGGATCACGAGGTCAGGAGATCGAGACCATCCTGGCTAACACGGTGAAACCCCGTCTCTACTAAAAATACAAAAAAAACTAGCCGGGCGAGGTGGCGGGCGCCTGTAGTCCCAGCTACTCCGAAGGCTGAGGCAGGAGAATGGCATAAACCCGAGAGGCGGAGCTTGCAGTGAGCTGAGATCCGGCCACTGCACTCCAGTCCGGGCTACAGAGCGAGACTCCGCCTCAAAAAAAAAAAAAAAAAAAAAAAAAAAAAAAAGAAATTTACAACAATGAAAGTTTTCATCAAATCCACAAAATACTTTTCATCTAGCTTTTAAGTTATGGAGCTGGATTTGCTACAGAAGAGTATATACTTTGAAATGCAATTAAGATAGGTAGAAATTAGTGAATTAGGAGGTATGTTACTTATCTTACCAAAAGCTCTCCTTGAAGTTTTTCAGTCTTTTCTTTATAACTGGTAAGTTCTGCTTTAGTAGCCACCGATTCAGCTCTAAGAGCCTCGAGTTCATTAAAAAATCCACTTTCCTCATTGCTATGAAATAGCTCAGTAGTTGTCTGAATGACAGCAGAAAACATAAGAAACACATACTTTTTAAAAAATACAGCTAAATTCAAGGCACTTATACATTCTAATAAAACTACCCAAGGAATGACTGCCTACAGATACAAGGAGTTGCAACAAATCAATGCTCTTTCCAAAAACAGAGAAGCTTTTTCAGAACCATCATCTTATATTCTTGAGATAATGATTTTCTTCTTAAGAAAAGAATGATTTTCTGGGAATAAAAGGCAAATAATGTCATTCATATACATCCTAAAAATTTATAAATTATTAGTGAAAATATTCTTTATTACCATTCAAAAAGTTCTTCATATTTATAGAACTTTCGTCAAAAGAAACCAAGTGTAACTAAGATATTTCTTAGAACTCATACATGGAAAGTATTACTATTTTAGGCCAGGCATGATGGCTCATGTTTGTAATCTCAGCACTTTGAGAGGCTGAGACAGGTAGATCACTTGAGGTCAGGAGTTCGAGGCCAGTCTACTGGCCTCAACATGGCAAAACCGTCTCTACAAAAAATACAAAAATTAGCCAGGTGTGGTAGTGCATGCCTGTAGTCCCAGCTGCTCAGGTGGGAGAGGTTGCAGTGAGTCAAGACCGTGCCACTACACTTCAGCCTGGGCAACAGAGTAAGACTCTGTCTCCAAAAAAAAAAGAAAGAGAAAGTTATATTACTATTTTAATTATTTATAACTTAGAGTAACTTAGTTCCAATGAAGGAGGAAAAAGCCAGGTAATTATTATTCTTTGCAAAATATATTATATAATTAAATAATTGTGATTTATCAGTTAATCTCCTGGTGTTTAGAGAAGACTGAAGTTCTGCTACTCAAAGTTATAAATTTATAAGGTAAGAATTTAGAGGGAAAAAAAGCTCTTGTCCTATCTGTCACAGAGAACTACGATTTCAGATTTTCACATAAGTAAACTTACAGAGGTCAACTATGCATTTTTACTTAAAACAGATAAAATCTATTATCAGGTATAAAATTTGTAAAAGTTGGCTGGGCGTGGTGGCTAACACCTGTAATCCTAGCACTTTGGGAGGCTGAGGCAGGTGGATCAGTTGAGGCCAGGAATTTGAGACCAACCTGGCTAACATGCAGAAACTTCGTCTCTACTAAAAAAAAAAAAAAAAAAAAAATACAAAAAAAATTTAGCCCGGTGTGGTGTGGCATGTCTGTAATCTCAGCCGCCTGGGAGGCTGAGGCAGGAGAATCGCTGGAAACCCAGGAGGTAGAGGCTGCAGTGAGCTGACGTCACACCACTGCACTCCAGCCTGGGCAACAGAGCGAGACTCTGTCTCAAGAAAAAAAAAAAAAAATTTGTAAAATATGTCACCCACACATTAATTCAGTAGATGTTATTAAATAATAGATTTTTTCTGTAAAGTCTGCATTCTTTGTCAATCCTAATATATTTTCATACTTATTATTACTTAAAAGGAATGATAACATAACATGCATATTAGAAGGAAATTAAGAAAAAAATCCCCACAAGTCCTAGAGGACATTTGCTAAAGTTAATGTTTCTTAGTTTCTTCTGACTGCTCCATTTAATGATGATGTTCATGAAATAAACATCACATTTGAAGACTACAAAATACAGTCTGTATCCATTATTTTAGTGATAATAATATGACTACACAATGTTAAGTTAAATTTGGCCTAAGGCTGTCTCTGTATCTTGAGTTCCTATGTAAGGAATTGCAACCTAACTTGGGAGTACGTAAGCAAACGGAAAACATTATCTTAGGAGTATAATAAACAGCTACTCTTAGCTAATGACAAGCAGTCAACTGAGCAGACCGGGTCCAAATAAGGCAAACACCTAGCTGTAACTAATCAAGCTATTTCTGTACTTTATTTGGTAGTTCTGTCTGTAAATATTCACTGGCCACTGCTGCACAGAAGAGATTCGTGAAACTCCTCTGGTTCTGAGTGCTACCCAATTCATGAATCCTTTTTTGTTCAAATAAACTCTTGTAAATTTAGTTTGTCTAGTTTTCTTTTCTTTTCTTTCTTTTTTTTTTTGAGATGGAGTCTTGCTCTGTTGCCCAGGCTGGAGTGCAGTGGCACGATCTTGGCTCACTGCAAGCTCTGCCTCCCGGGTTCACGCCATTCTCCTGCCTCAGCCTCCCGAGTAATTGGGACTACAGGCGCCCATCACCATGCCCAGCTAATTTTTTGTATTTTTAGTAGAGATGGGGTTTCACCGTGTTAGCCAGGATGGTCTCGATCTCCTGACCTCGTGATCCACCCACCTCAGCCTCCCAAAGTGCTGGGATTACAGGCGTGAGCCACCGCACCCAGCCTAGTTTTTCTTTTTAACAAGAGTGTATTTTTTATAAGTGGTATATTTTTATAAAAATCCTTTTGTATAAATTGCTAGATGTACACAGAACACCATATTTAGTAAATTAGCAATTAACTTAAGAGTATTTAAGTGAAAATAATCAAATACAAAACTAACCTTGAGAACTTCAAAATCTTGAGGGCTTCTTCTCCTTTCTTTCCCTCCCTGTTTTTTCTCATTGCCCTCCAATAGCTTCTGTAGTTCTAGCAGCTTCTTTTCTTTTTCTAAAACATTTTTTTCTGCAATTTCTACTTGTTCTTTTCCTAAAATCAAACTAGTATGCATTTCAACAAGCTGGCTTTCTAATTCTGATATTCTCAAGGTTAATGCTGATATATTTGACCCTGACTCATCTTCTCTTAGTTGATTTAAATTCTGAATATTTGTTCTTTCAGGTTCTGATGAAATTGTTTGATTATCTTGACAGAACTTTGCATATTCCTGAACTGCCTCAAGTTGGATTTGACTCACAAGAGCAGCAGCCACTTTTTCTTCAAGTATTTTCTGTAGATTTATAATCTTCTTTTGAAGCATTTCTATTTCAGACTGGCCTTGTTCTTGCATGTCTTTTATTTGTTTATAACACTGGGTAAGTTCTAAGTCCTTTGCACTAACAGTGCTCTCAAGTTGTAGCAACCTTGTTTCCAAATTAATTATGGAACCTTTGCCATTTTCTTCAAAAGATTTGAGGTATGTCTGATTTTCTAAGGATTTAAGAGCATCCTCTGTAAGGACTAATTCCAGTTCAGGTTTGTCTTTGCTCAGATCATCTATGGCCATGTTAACACTTTTCTCTGGTATACTTTCAATCTTTTCCATACTTTCACGTTCTCTCTTTAAGTTGAATAATTCCTGTGTTAGCTGATTCATTTTAAAATTGGTTTCTTTAAGTATATTTTTCGTGAAGGTCATTTCTTCATTAGTGGTTTCTACTTGCTGTTCCAAGGCCAGCTTTTCAGCTATAACCATATCCAATTGATGTTTTAAACTGTCTGCTTCTTCTGGGAGGGAATGAGCATCCACTAGTGTCTTCTGTCCAATATTTGCCAATTCCTGTTGAAGTTTTTCAATCACTGCATTGAGCTGCTCTATTTCTTCTTCTCTATTTCTCTTCACACATTCTTGATCACTCATCAAACATTCTATTTGGGTTTCAAGATCCCTTATCAGTTCATTTTTTTCTTCAATAACCTATTAATTAATGAAAAAGGTAACATACATAATATATATGTATTTATATTTTGAAAATTTTACTTTATTTTAGGGCAGTACCTCAAAGAGATGATCACACACAAAAATAATATACTACTTCTCAGACATACTACCTTAATTTCATTATAGACCAATATCTCCCCCATCATATCAAACAAGGCCCAGAAAGTTCTGTTAAGTATAAAGTAATATAAGCTTTTAGTTGCTGATTCCCTATTAGGAAAATAGTCAATATCAATACTTCTTAATGGAAAAGGATGAAGTAAGGAAATAAAGTCTACAACCGATGGGACCAAAGGTAATTACCTTACTTAACTCATATTAAATATTAGAATTTATAACAGATTTGGTTAGAATAATATGATAAAATCTAAGTCACAGAGCCTTTCTGAAAAATATTAAAATCTTATGACAATATTAGGAGGGGAGAAAAATACATATAAATTATTAAGCCAATGTGTCTTTGCTTTTCTTTTTTTTTTTCTTTTTGAGACAGGGTCTCACTCTGTTACCCAGGCTGGAGTGCAGTGGCATGATCACGGCTCACGGCAGCTGCGACTACAGGTGGTATGCCACCATGTCCAGTTAATTTTCATATTTTTTGTAGAGGTAAAGTTTCACCATGTTGCCCAGGCTGGTCTTGAACTCCTGGGCCCAAGCAATCCGCCCACCTAGGCTTCCTAAAGTATAAAGATTACAGGTGTGAGCCACTATGCCTGCCCACCAATGTATCTTAATAAATTAAAATTAATGAATTAAAAGAGAAGTGGGCCAGGTGGCTCATGCCTGTAATCCCAGCACTTTGGGAGGCTGAGGTAGGTGGATCACCTGACATCAGGAGTTAGAGACCAGCCTGGTCAACATGGTGAAACCCCATCTCTATTAAAAATACAAAAATTAGCCAGCGGGGGTGGTGGGTGCCTGTAATCCCAGCTACTCGGGAGGCTAAGGCAGGAGAATTGCTTGAACCTGGGAGGCGGAGCTTGTAGTGAGTCGAGGTTGTGCCACTGGACTTCAGCCTGGGCGACAGAGTGAGACTCCATCTCAAAATAAATGAAATAGAATAAAATAAAATTGGTTTGTTTTTTAAATTCAATGGGGAGCAACATTATAACCATTTAGCCCTTTAAAACTCTGGCTCATATTAATTTCATAATCAATTTTAAATGAGTATACCTTGTTATCTGTTGTAATTTTAAGTTGCTGCTGGAGTTTCATAATTTGTTCATTTAATTGGTCAATTTCTACCTCTTTTTCCTGTATTATTTGGGCAAATTTCCCAAATAGTACATGTTGGTCTTGAGTAGACACAGCATCAGATTCCTTTATGGCAAGTCCCAGTTTCTCCATGTCATCCTAGGAACAAAAAAAATTATCACAGTTGGAATAATCATTACATAGCATTTTCAGAACATAATTACAAAATAAAACAGAGCCTATAACGTACAAATGAATACAATCAGAGACACCATATGGTTATTGTAAATCAATATTCTTAAACTATTTTGATAAATGATCCCAAAATTTTCATTTATGATGAATTCAAATGTTCAGGTTGGGCTGAAAATAAGTTCTATGCAAATGTGTCTGCCTGTTAATGTCCCTCTGTTGAGTATTATTTAACAGCTGGATTTATCGAATGCTTAATAAAGCAATATAGGGACCAGGTGTGGTGGCTCACGCCTGTAATCCCAGCACTTTGGGAGGCCAACGCAGGCAGATCATGAGGTCAGGAGATCGAGAGCGTCCTGGCTAACATGGAGAAACCTCATCTCTACTGAAAATACAAAAATTAGCCAGGCATGGTGGCACACGCCTGTAGTCCCAGTTACTTGGGAGGCTGAGGCAGGAGAATTGCTTGAACCTGGGAGGCAGAGCTTGCAGTGAGCCGAGATCACACCATTGCACTCCAGCCTGGGTGACAGAGTGAGACTCGGTCTCAAAAAAAATAAAAAAAAATAAAAAAAAAAATAATAAAGCAATATAGGACTGAAACTATGACTTATTTACAGATAAAAGTTTTTCTAAACTAATTACCTTAAATAATTTGTTTTCTTGTTCAAGTTCTTGTAGGCGGGTAGTAGATTCCTTTTTCTGTATTTCTAATTGCATATGTAATTGTTGAACTTCTTCATTCTTATTTTCCAGTTCTTCTCTAAACTGTTCTAATTGCTCTTCTAAGTTTGTAATCTTTAATATCAAAATTATCAAAAGAGAAAAGATGTTTATACAAATGTTTATTTATCAAGATAAAATGAAGAGTGTTATATTTGCTTTACAAAGTATGCATGCTTAAAACATGAATCATAAGAATAAAAGAATGTGGTTTTTCTAAGCCAGGTATAACCTGTGTTACCTGTGTGGTTCCTAGACATGCTCAAACTGGCCACCCTTAAACTATCCTATGCAAAGCAGAGAGGAAACCTTCTGAGAAAGGATAAAAAGAGCCATTTCCTACCTAAGTATCTTCTCCTGAAGCACAAAGGAGTCATAGGAGGAAGGGAAAGAATCCACATATTAAATCTTAGTTTATGTTACATTTATTTGCTATCAAAAGGCCTAGAAAACCTGTAGAATTGTTTTGTTAGCCACCGTATAAGACTAACTGAATTTAGTCCAAAAATATCTAATTAACTCACTAAAAGGCCTGGCTGCCATGTGGCTTGTTAAGCAGAAGGAAGCCAAGATAGAAACTAAGACCAAGAGATCCTTAGGTCTGATTTACAAAAACCTTAGAGAAAATGAATTACACAATTCAGGAGAAAATTAGATAGCTCCTATAGGTAGGACAACAGAAATTTATTTAATCATTTTGAGGATGGATTATCAACAATGGTAAAGCAACTGCTTTTTTGATGGTTAGAGACTGAAATGAATGATGATTATTAAGAATTAGTTATTTGTGGGGGAAAGAGAGAGAGATCAGACTGTTACTGTGTCTATGCAGAAAGAAGAAGACATAAGAAACTCCATTTTGTTCTGTACTAAGAAAAATTCTTCTGCCTTGAGATGTTGTTAATCTGTAACCCTAGCCCCAACCCTGTGCTCGCAGAAGCATGTGCTGTGTTGACTCAAGGTTTAATGGATTTAGGGCTGTGCAGGATGTGCTTTGTTAAAAATGTGTTTGCAGGCAGTATGCTTGGTAAAACTCATTGCCATTCTCCAGTCTCGAGTACCCAGGGACACAATGCACTGCGGAAAGCTGCAGGGACCTCTGCCCAAGAAAGCCTGGGTATTGTCCAAGGTTTCTCCCCACTGAGATAGCCTGAGATATGGCCTCGTGGGAAGGGAAAGACCTGATGGTTCCCCAGCCCGACACCCATGAATGGTCTGTGCTGAGGAGGATTAGTGAAAGAGGAAGGCCTCTTTGCAGTTGAGATAAGAGGAAGGCATCTGTCTCCTGCTTGTCCCTGGGAATGGAATAAAATCCGATCATACATTCTATTTACTGAGATAGGAGAAAACCGCCTTATGGCTGGACGTGAGACATGCTGGCGGTAATACTGCTCTTTACTGCACTGAGACGCTTGTGTAAAGTCAAACATAAATCTGGCCTACATGCACATCAAGGCGCAGCACCTTTCCTTAAACTTATTTATGACACAGAGACCTTCGCTCACACGTTTTCCTGCTGACCCTCTCCCCACCATTACCCTATAGTCCTGCCACATCCCCTTCATCGAGATAGTAGAGATAGTGATCAATAAATACTAAGGGAACTCAGAGACCAGTGCCGGCGTGGGTCCTATGTATGCTGAGCGCTGGTCCCCTGGGCCCATTGTTGTTTCTCTATACTTTGTCTCTGTGTCTTATTTCTTTTCTCAGTCTCTCATCCCACCTGATGAGAAATACCCACAGGTGTGGAGGGGCTGGCCCCTTTATTTTTATGTTTAAAAATTGGTTTTGATTGAGGACAGTAACATTCATTTAGCTCACTGGTTTGTTGCTACTTAATACAAAGTGAATGAATGATTTCCAAATGTGTATTTACCTCATGATCAAAACTGCTGATCAAAAAGCAAACTAAGATGGAGGAGCATCTCTGTTATCTAAGGCAACAGAGCCTGTCCTCAGCAGCACTTAGTGACAAGTGGCTCAGAAAGCAGCCTATAAATCATTTACTGCCTTAGAAACTGAAAGAGGGCATTGCTGATTACACACTAACAAATCACATACTGAGAACCATATCTGAACAATGACAAATCCTTAAAAACCAGTTAGCTTAGCATTTCCTAAACAGTATCAGTAATAGTAGTAATAGCCATCACTTGTAAAGAGTTTACTGCTAAGCACTGTACAAAGTGCTTTATATGTATTATTTCTTAAAACCCTGTAACAACCTTATGAGATCTGTTCCCATTTCAGAGATGAGGATGGATGTCACAGAGAGGAGTAATTTGCTTTGAGGCCACATGGTGAGTATGTGGAGAAGCCAGCTTTTGAACCTGGGAGTTTATCTCTGAATCTTCCACTCTAAACTATCACTTATCCTGCTAATAACTAATGTCTAAGACTTACACTTAAAAATTTTTCTGTAACACTGGTTATTAAACTCAGTAGACACTGAAATACATTTAATGAGTCAACATAATTATCAGGTTGTTGAAAACTGTAATGATTATATCTTCTTCAAAGTGATCTAACATAGTACTTACAACTATTCCTACATTTCTGTAACTACTCTGATGACAAGGTATTATTTTAAAATCAACACATAAATAGTTATTTAAGTTCAAATTGCTGCCCTACCTCATATGAAATTTCCTTTTTTTATACAACAGTTTATGACCAAACTGTTAACTTTGTGACATGAAGCCTTCCTATTCAAAGTGTGGTCTCAAGAGCAGTAGAGTTGGCATCATGTGGGAGCATGTTGGGTGTGCAAAATGCCATGTCACACCCCAGACTTGTGTTTTATTTTTTTAACTTTTGACTCATTTTATTGTTTTACAGTAATCAGATAGGAAATGACCTCTATTATATATTCCTTTTTAATCTTTTTTAAAAAATTATACTTTAAGTTCTGGGATACATGTGCAGGATGCACAGGTTTATTACATAGGTATACACGTGCCATCGTGGTTTGCTGCACCCATCAATCTGTCATCTACATTAGGTATTTCTCCTAATGCTACCCCCCCTCCCTTAGCCCCTCACCACCTGAAAGGCCCCAGTGTCTGATGTTCCCCTCTCTCTGTCCATGTATTCTCATTGTTCAGCTCCCACTTATGAGTGAGAACATGTGGTGTTTGGTTTTCTGTTCCCATGTTAGTTTGCTGAGAATGATGGTTTCCAGCTTCATCCATGTCCCTGCAAAGGACATGAACCCATCCTTTTTTATGGCCGTATAGTATTCCATGGTGTATATGTGCCACATTTTCTTTATCCAGTCTATCATTGATGGGCATTTGGGTTGGTTCCAAGTCTTTGCTATTGTGAACAGTGCTGCAATAAACATATGTGTGCATGTGTCTTTATAGTAGAATGATTTATAATCCTTTGGGTATATACCCAGTAATGGGATTGCTGGGTCAAAAGGTATTTCTAGTTCTAGATCCTTGAGGAAGCACCACACTATCTTCCACAATGGTTAAACTAATTTACACTCCCACCAACAGTGTAAAGGCGTTCCTATTTCTCCACATCCTCTCCAGCATCTGTTGTTTCCTCTTTAATGATCGCCATTCTAACTGGCATGAGATGGTATCTCATTGTGGTTTTGAATTGCATTTCTCTAATGACCAGTGATGATGAGCTTTTCTTCATATGTTTTTTGGTCACACAAACGTCTTCTTTTGAGAAGTATCTGTTCATATCCTTTGTCCACTTTTTGATGGGGTTGTTTTTTTCTTGTAAATTTGTTTAAGTTCTTTGTAGATTCTGGATATTAGCCGTTTGTCAGATGGATAGATTGCAAAAATTCTCTCCCATTCGGTAGGTTGCCTGTTCATTCTGATGATAGTTTCTTTTGCTGTGCAGAAGCTCTTTCATTTAATTAGATCCCATTTGTCAATTTTGGCTTTTGTCGTCATTGCTTTTGGTTTTTAAGTCATGAAGTCTTTGCCCATGCCTATGTCTTGAATGGTATTGTCTAGGTTTTCTCCTAGGGTTTTTATGGTTTTAGGTCTTAGTCTTTAATCCGTCTGGAGTTAATTTTTGTATAAGACTTGTGTTTTAACAAGATCTCTGGGTGATTCGCATGTGCACTGAAGTTTGAAATGCACTGGTCTAAAGCACTAACTTTCCTATTCTAAGTAGCTGAAGTTCAGGCATCATATCAGAGACTTCAAGTCCCCCAAATGACACTATGGGACATTCTTTCCTCTTATTCAGTCAGCCTCTAGTTTAGCACCAGGAGGCTCTCTTGTTATTGAGCCTATAACCACCCACAACCAGAAGAACATTAAGATTTAAAAACAGAGGCTGGTAAATATTTGTTTTAATCTTGTTTATCTAATAATTGAAATTAATGTTTGGATTAATTTGCATCTTTTTTTTTTTTTTTTTTTTTGAGACGGAGTCTCGCTCTGTCACCCAGGCTGGAGTGCAGTGACAGGATCTTGGCTCAATGCAACCTCCACCTCCCGGGTTCAAACCATTCTCCTGCCTCAGCCTCCCGAGTAGCTGGGACTATAGGCGCCCACCACCACGCCTGGCTTTGTTTGTTTGTTTGTATTTTTAGTAGAGATGGGCTTTCACTGTGTTAGCTAGGATAGTCTCGATCTCCTGACCTAGTGATCCGCCCGCCTCAGCCTCGCAAAGTGCAGGGATTACAGACATGAGCCACCGCGCCTGGCCTGTTTTCTTTTTTAAAAAGTATTTTTATCTCTTTCAAATGTACATATGTCTCCTTAATTACACAGTAGATTCCTTGATGTCCAGTGCTGGTTTTACAACTGGATACTGGTGCTACACATACATTAAGAGCTCACTAAATGCTGAATGGCAGTCTAATACTTCTCACCAACAAGACAAAACAGGCCTCAATGCTTTGGCAGTATAGTATCACAAGGGCTTCAGACTCACAGAAATCTGAGAGGAACTCCTTTTCAACCACTTAAGGTGTGACCATGATCAAGTTATTTAACCTCTCTTAAGGCTCAGTTTACACATCTATAAAATGGAGATAACAGAGCCTGTCCTGGGGAAGAGAGTAAGTATTAATGGTAAAAGGGTATTTAAAATACTTAGTACTGTCTAATTACAGAGGCCAACAAAATTAACTATTATTATTTATTATTGCGAACTGTAAGCTAGATCTCGTTAGCTCTACAGAGAGCTAAAACCTATTGAATGTATCTTTTTCTAAAATCCTAATCCTTTCCCCATTTACTACCTCCTCCTATAATTCTAAAACTCCTTTCTTTTGCAGTTTTCTCCTCTTTTTATTCATCCTGCATTTCTAAATTTCTAATAAACTTAAAAAATGTTTTATACAAATTTAGGCTCTGAGAGTAAAGTATCTCAAATACCATGATACATAGGGACATCTTATTTTTATACTCCATCAGATATCTAAAAGCATGTGCCTAGTTTCTAGGGAAAAATTGCTTAAGAGGTTATTTCAATAAAAGACATTTTAACTCTTATATTCCTGTCTCTCAGTCTCCAGTTACCGGCAGGTGAATGGGTTTTGATAAAGTACTTGTTACTGTTATTAGGGTCAGCTGTCAGTTTAACCTCTTACTCATTGACTGCTTCTCTCCTTATCTGTAAAAAACATTAGTCAGTTGACAGATGCCCTCTAAAGTTTCTCACAGTTTTGAACAACTATGATTCTAAGTAAAAGGTAGACAGTTATTAGATACTTAATTCAAGATAGCAGTGCTATATTATATTCAAAAGATAATAAAAACATAAAATCAGTAAGGTTAATCAACTATCCACAGTCAACTATCATTGCTTTGGGTACAGTTTAGAAGGTCTGTCTTTTTAGGTAACATATAATTCTCAGTTTAAGGGAAATCTTTAAATGTTAACTCTTTGAAACACAGAAATAGTTACATATAAACAAAAGTGCTCCCCACCTCCCACAAAAAAATCAAAAATTAAAATAAATAAGAGCCTCTCAGATAAACATTACTCAGTATTATGTGATAGTGAGAAAATAATCCTTCTTATGGAAATGATTTCAACTATAGTCACTTACATAGATGCCTTTTTTCTCCTCTAATCTACAAGTTTTCTGAGCTACAGTTTTAGCTGATATCGAAATCATTCTTATATTTTTCAAAGCAGCTTAAGTTCATAACTATTTGTTAAAATATAGTAAGTGTCCTGAGGATATTAGAGACAAAAATGTAATTTAAAAAATTTTAAACCTTTTAAATGATAAGATATAGCTAGACAATGTAGAGTAGGATACGTTTTTAAAAAACTATTTGTAGACAATGGCTTAAATAAGTCATACATTAGGAAGCTGAAGTTACCACTGTTCTGAAAGTAAAGTTTTAGTTTTTTGGAAGAAGGGGCAGAGAAACAAAGGAGAACTTTATATAATTGTTTTACTATTAAAGCAATTTACTATTACTCTTTTGTTTTAAGAACATATTCTGTATATTGTAAAATAGCACTATAATCTCCCAGGGCAATACAATAATAATAATAATAAAAACACACAGCAAAGCAGCAATAATTCAGTATCTATTCTATGGTTATGAGAAAACAGATATTGCCTTTTGTCCTAACACTACTATGTCTCTCCACCCTCTACACGCCTGCTAAGTTGGCCTTCTTCCTGTTCCTCCGAACTTCGTCCTGCTTCGAGGCCTTTACACTGGCTATTCCATCTGGAGCACTCTTCTTTCCCATCAGCTTACTCACATGTTTACTGCCTTGTTCAAGGTCAATTTTGGCACTGAGCTGACAAACAGCCTCGACTGTGGTTTTAGATCATAAACTCCATTCAGTTCAAATAATATTTTCAAGGTAACTGATTTAAAATAATTCAAACCACACTGTGTCATTTAAAAATAAACTCCTTACCTCTTTTTCCTTTCTGTCTATGGCATCTCGCTCAGCCTGCAGTTGTACTTCTAGGGACAATTCTGGTTTAGCTTCTATAGCTCCAAACTGTTTTCGGTCCTCTACCTTTAAATATGTAAAAATTTTCTCATAATTTCATAAATTAAATCCTGATTATCCAGTTTTCCTTTTTCTTTTTTTTTTGAGAAGCAGCAATCCTGTTTCTCCAATTAGAAGTAGAAAGTGTACTTCTAATTAGTGAATAATTAAAAAGTTGGTCAGGTACAGTGGCTCACGCCTGTAATCCTGGCACTTGGGAAGCTGAGGCAGGTGGATCACCTGAGGTTGGGAGTTTGAGGCCAGCCTGACCAAAATGGAGAAACCCCATCTCTACTAAAAATACAAAATCAGCTGGGTGTGGTGGCTCATGCCTGTAATCCCAGCAACTTGGGAGGCTGAGGCAGAGCAATCGCTTGAACCCCGGAGGCGGAGGTAGTGGTGAGCTGAGGTTGCACCATTGCACTCCAGACTGGGCAACAAGGGTGAAACTATGTCTCAAAAAAACAAAACAACAACAACAACAAAAAAAAACTCTTTCCTTCTCAGGACGAAGACATGCAAGCAACATTTGGAAATAAGAACAAACAGAAATGGTTATGATATCAACAGAGACATAAACATATTATGTAATAATACCTATAAGAAGTTGATAATTTAAGAGCATTCTTCATTAAAACACTTAATAAAGTTAGCCCAAATAAAATGCCACACCTTTTGAAAAGTATCTGCACTCACAAGCAGTGCCTGCTCCAGTTCTCTCACTCTGAACTCCAGTTTCTCTATTTCTTCATTCCTTTCCTGTATATCCCTTTGAAGCTGCTCTTTAGAGAGCAAAAGCTCACTGCATTTGTCTGTTTTTTCTTTCAGATGATTTGTTAACTGTTCAACCTGAAATATAAGAGGCAAAAAATTTAATTAAAAAAAATTTCAGCAAGCTAGTTAGTATACGTTGAGTTACCTCTCATTTTGGATATCTACAATCCAAAATGCTACAAAATCTGAAACTTTTTTGTTTGTCTGTTTAACAAATGGAGTCTTATTATGTTGCCCAGGCTGGAATGCAGTGGCTATTTACAGGCACGATCATCATGCACTACAGCCTCAAACTCCTGGGCTCAAGCAATCTTGCATCAGCCTTCTGAGTACCTGGGACTACAGATGCACACCAACAAGCCTAGGTCAAAATCTGAAACTTTTTGAGCACTGATATCATGCTCAAAGGAAATGCTCATTGGAGCATTTTACATTTCAAATTAGGCTGCTGAATAGGTAAGTATAATGCAAATATTACAAAATTCAAAATATCTGAAATCTGAAACACTTCTCTCAAGCATTTTAAAGAATATTCAATGCATATAAAACATATCTTCATTTCAAAAACTTTTTTCCAAAAAGCATTTTAAAATGTTATGCTAATTTCACTTTGTATAAAGATAGCAACTGTTGTCTTCAACAAAGGTGACATTTTACAAGTTGAAAAAATTAAGCAACGCTAGTAGATCACAAATAATATTGCTGTCAAGTAATCCTTTTAAAAAAGTTCTTTCTCTTAAGACTAAGACTTTCTCCACCTAGGAAGAGGGGAAAAATGCATTTTTCATAAGGCTGAATTATCTAATGGCACAACCACACTAAATCCTAATAAAGATGACAAATTTGCAGAGTACTGATTTACTCTTGTATGAGATAAAATGACCTAAATAAATCTTTTATGGACTATATTTTGAAAACAGTCATTGGGAAAGCTTTTTCAATCTATACATTCCGTCAGCCCAGGAAAGAGATAAGGATGAAGGGGAGTGAGAGGGATCTGCGCATCTTGAAGGTTTCCCTAAGTGTCTCTAGTCTTCGTTTCTCCTTTAACCAAAATAATGATGTGTGCCAAGACCTATTCCCTAAGAATAATATGGAGATCCCTTCAAGTGAATGGTTCTGTGACAGAAGAATACAGGAAGGATTAGTAGTACTGTAAGGAAAGTGAGGAAGGAAAGCTTACTTTAAAAAAAGCAACATGTGATGGTAAGAAATAAAGTAATTCTACCTTTTCTTTTCAGTGAAATATTCTGAGGACATTATCTAAAAAACGATAGTTATTTCTCAGAACACTAAAAGAATGCAAGCTTAACTATAATTTCAGGTTCAAGGATGATAGCAATAAAGTCACTGATACGTGCAGTTGGTTTTAAAGAGAAAAAGGAAAAAAAAAGTTGCTGAGGAGAAACTTTAATAATAATAAGTTGATTAAGATTTGGAGTAAGATAAAAAAAGGCAACAATGTAGGTACAATAAAATGGTGCAACAGTTAGAAAAAAAAAAATCAAACATGCACATCTTTGTTAGTTTCTTAAAAGTTTCATGAGTGAAGCAGGCCAACCTTTCAAGTAAAAGAAAACGACATAATAGGAAATGACAACTTAAATATTCTTTGAACAACAATAAATGACTACTTTTTTTTTTTTTTGAGACGTAGTCTTGCTCTGTCGCCCAGGCTGGAGTGCAGTGGCTCCATCTCGGCTCACTGTAAGCTCCGCCTCCCGGGTTCACGCCATTCTCCTGCCTCAGCCTCCCAAGTAGCTGGGACTACAGGCGCCCACCACCGCGCCCGGCTTATTTTTTGTATTTTTCTAGTAGAGACAGGGTTTCACTGTGTTGGCCAGGATGGTCTCGATCTCCTGACCTTGTGATCCGCCCGCCTCGGCCTCCCAAAGTGCTGGGATTACAGGCGTGAGCCACCGCGCCCGGTCCCTAAATGACTACTTTTTAAAAGCCGAAAATATGTTTGTTAGAAATGGGGCAATAACTAGAAACTGTGGAGACTGATAACTTTTGTACTACTCTAGTAGATAACATTTTATTACAAGGAGTTGATAGGCACTCTGTACTTCTTTGGTTTTCTTTTAAGAGAAATGAAATCCACTAAACTGTTCAGAAATTACATTTGAAATAAAAATTGTTTTCAGAAATAATACTAAAGTGTTCACTATGTGCCGGCTCAACACTCCTATGATGTGGGTGCTATTATGATCTCTATTTTAGAAATGAATTAACAGAGATTTCAGAGGTTAACTGACTTAGTTATTGTCATTACCTAGTAAATGGCAGAGCCATGATACAAACTGGGATTGCCTTACCCTAAACACAATGTCTTTATCACCATGACAAGCCATCTTTAGGTATTCATACAGTGAATCCTCTCTCATTTATGTAGCATTCATTTGGTAAATGTGGAGTTTTGACTATGTTTCTATGAGGAAAATAGGTAGTTGGGGTGAAAAAGGAGAAGCAGGAGACTGGTTAAGAGGCTACCACAGTGATCCAGGCAAACAAATGACAACTGGGATTTAGGAAGATGAACAAAAGTGCAAAGAACAGAAAGATGTAGTGCAATCTGACCCATCAATGGGTTGGAAGTAGGGGTTGAGAAAAAGAGGGGAATCAAGGCTGATTCTAGTTCTCAGCAATGGGGCAGGTTAGAAGGAACAGAATTTACTGAGATGAAGAAGGAAAATGTTTTACGCTTGTCTTTCTCTGGTTGTGGCTAATTAGGAATCAAGACTCTCTTTTGGACATGTTAATTTTGAGACATCTAAGCAGAGACAGAGTAGGCACTGGATATCCAATTCTGGAGCTTAACAGAGATGTCACAGATGAAAATACAGACGTGGAGTCATTTATATATGACTGCCTGGGAAGAGGCTACAAATAGGAAATAAAAAGAGGCCCAAGTGTAAGTTTTGGGGCACTCCATCATTTATGTTGGGTAGGAAAAGGAGAAACAAAGACTAGAGGAGAGAGACGAGCGGAGTAGGTGTGTCACAGAAACCAAGAGAAGGAAGTATTTATAGCAGAAGGCTGCAATAAATGCCTCCGAATGGTTGAGTAGGATGGAGACAGAGTTGGATATTAGCTATAGCTGTCAGGCTCTGGGTCACCTTCACAAGAACAATTTAAATGGAGTAGAAGGTATAACCCTACTGAGAAACAAGGGTTGGATACTTCACTGGAGTGGACTAATAACAGAATAGGAAATGGGAAAGTAAAGAGTGAACACAGATAACTCTTTTGGTCACTTTTGTTAGGAATGGGAATAAAGAAATTATAAAACAGAGTTTATTTAATTGGAAAAGACATAAGCAGATGGAAATGATTCCAAATTTCAATACCAACAATTTTTAGGGTTAATTACCTTCTCTTGCTTAAGTAATATTAAGTTTTCTGATTTTGAAGATTTACATACAACAGAAAGAATCCACTTTTAAGTTTTTAATGATATGCATCTTATTTTACACTTGATACAAATTACTGTAAAGTGGGCAATGTCAGTAAAGTTCTTACCTCTCTAGTTTGATGCTCACTGATAGGCTGGAATCGAGGAACAACCTTAAGTTGCTGTTCTAGTTTCTGTATTTCCTGTTGGAATACGTCTCTCTCATGTTCTCTATCAATGGCTTGCTCCTAAAAGTTTAATAATAATAATAATAACAGTAGCTGAAGAAACAGTATTTATGAAGCTATTATTTCTTACTTCCCCTTTAGACACGTTAGTTTTGTTTGAAGACAAAGGACTGATGGCTATGGAATATCCCAAACCACAAAAGTTTTAAAAGATAACATTTAATTTTAATTTTAATTAATTAATTTATTTTTTGAGACAGAGTCTCGCTTTGCCGCCCAGGCTGGAGTGCAGTGGTGCAAACTTGGCTCACTGAAAGCTCTGCCTCCCGGGTTCACGCCATTCTCCTGCCTCAGCCTCCTGATGGCGCCCGCCATCACGCCCGGCTACTTTTTTTTTTGTATTTTTTAGTAGAGACGGGGTTTCACTGTGTTAGACAGGATGGTCTCAATCTCCTGACCTCATGATCCGCCTGCCTCAGCCTCCCAAAGTGCTGGGATTACAGATGTGAGCCACCGCACCCAGCCAACATTTTATTTTTTATATGCCATATAACCTATTTGGGCTCCTCAACAAAAATTCAAGTATTAATATCTAAATATTATTTGAAGTATATTTCTTTTTTTATTCAAGTAATATTAAATACAGGATGAAAAAATATTCACCTTAAAATGAATTTCCTTTTTTGGAACAAAGGAGGAATTCCACTGTTAGTTTAGCCATTAAACAAAATAAATAAAACAAATTGTTTGGTAAGTCAGTTTCTTAAATCCTAATCTAGGTTTTATGCCTAAAGTTATAAAATGAGTAAGAATCTGATTCTCTGATCCATGAAGAGAATATCAGGTTTAAGTGAAATCTCAAAGGAAAAAAAATGTGAAATTAGAGATTTAACATCTTTTTGGAAGAGAGTAATGGCAGCATGACCACTGTTCCAGGCCCATTTCCAACGGCCACACTGTCACCTGTGTGTATATTTTACAGGTGAAGCAGTGGTGGCCCATTATCTCTTTGCCTATCTTACCCTGTGGTTAAATAAAAAACTAGAATAAGCTTCTGATCTGAATTTGGAAACGTAAACTAGTGGGGCTTATAATTTTTATTATGTATAATTCAATACATAATAAAATGTACTGATTTTAATTCTGAGTGCTGTACAATAAAAATTATTGGAGTCTTAAATTGGAATAGTACTTTTTGATCAATTAGCAGAATCGATACCTAATAAAACATTGAAAAACTAATTCAACAGTATTTTCATGATTTAAAATTCATAGCCTCGTATACTAGCAAAGAACATTCTACTGAGAAAAATCAATATTCAACTTGAGAATACTTACATCTAAAAATTTTCTCATTTTTTCTAATTGCTTTTCCAATGCTTGGTTTTGCTGTCTTAAATCCATTAGTTCAGCATTTTTTTCTTGTTCCAGCTCTATAAACCTACTGACTTGTTCTTCCACATCTATTTCTAGAGCTTTCACCTGTTTTTGTAGGTCATCACGTACTTTTTCAGCTTGACATTGTACTTCTAGTTTTTCCTTCATTAATTTTTCTGTCTCCTGTAGTAATTCTGTGCATTAATACAAAGTATACTGAATTAAATCATAATTAATGATGTTATGATAATGAAATCCCTGATAACAATGTTCAAATTTTACCTTCATGAAATAAAAGGCTGAGAATAATTTTAAATACACATGAAAGTAAATATTCTCTTATGAAAATATCAAAATTATATTAAAATACTTCTATATAAGTAAACAAGCTATTAATAAAATTATACAGAATTAACAAAAATATGTCCTGTCACTAAACATAATATTTTTGTGAAAACAACATAGCAAATGACCAAAAAAAATCTATTTTTACTATTGGGTAAAGAACAAAGTCCAATTAAATTCAAGCACAGAAAAAAACTCACTGCTTTCTTCACCTCAGGCAAAAAGCAATTCATTCCAAACCCATAAAGTCAACTTTATTTGCATACACAATAAACATGAAGATCAAACACTGTAAATCTTTAACCAAGGCAAGTCTAAGAGTTACAGAAATATAAATACAGCTATAATTGAAATTTCCTGTTAGTCTTACTCCTTATTAGATCCATATTCCTGAGTTGCTTTTGCATGGTCACATGTATGTGAATCAAGGAAAAACTGACATTTATGAGAGGCAGTATGGTGTAGTGCTTAAGAACAGACTGTAGGCTCAACCTAGCTCAGCAACTTATCTCCCATGTGACAATTACGATGATGTCCTTTAGTTTCCTTATATGTAAACTGAGAATATTATTATTACTGATTTCTTAGAGTTATTCTGGCATTAAATGAGTGAATATATGTAAAGAAGAGTGTCTGAGGTATGGTAAGCACTATGTGTTAGCTATTATTATTAATATAACAGTTTATATAGTAAAAATAAAACAATCTTCTAATGAAGAAAATGGAAAGAACATATCCCTAGGGTCTTTAAATTAACTGGTATGCCAATATTGTACTCAGGACTAGGAATCTCTAGAAAACAGCTTTCCTTTTAAAACAATACTAATATTAGATGTTAATACAAAAATAAATCAACCAGAAAGTCTCTTATTAAATTTTATTGATCTTTTGCTACCATCATCTTACATACTTCCTGATTTAGAAGGAACATTTTAAAAACTCATAGATTGAAAGAGTTTAATATATTTATTAAATGTTTTCTTAAAAAAATCAAACTGACTGGGTACGGTGGCTCACACCTGTAATCCCAACACTTTGGGAGGCCGAGGTGGGCAGATCACCTGAGGCCAGGAGATGGAGACCAGCCTGGCCAACATGGTGAAACCCCGTCTCTACTAAAAGTACAAAAAATTAGCCAGGCGTGGTGGCTCCCACCTGTAGTCTCAGTTACTCAGGAGGCTGAGGTGGATGTGAGCTGAGATCACACCACTGAACTCTAGCCTGGGCAACTGAGCAAGACTCCATCTCAAAAACAAACAAACAAAAAAAATCAAAATGGTTTTAAGCTCTATGCAAAAACAGACATCATAAGATGATGGTCAATATGAATCTCAGATGTTAATTTCAATGAAAATTTGTACTTTTATCGTAAGAAAAGTTTTTTTGTTGTTAAAAACTGTAAGTATGAAACAACAGCAACACTGCAAAACTAGAGATGTTAGTTGGTTGAAAATCCAGAGGTCACCCACATTTTGGAGTTTCAAGTCTACCACCCAAACACTGGCCATGCAATTGTATACACACACCTGCTCCCGCTGCTGCATCGACTGCAGCATCTACTAGTCCTAGGAGAATAGAGAAAAACAACAAAAAAGACACAACAAAAGTATAATTTATATGTCTCCCACTTCCTAAAATGGGACAATGCACATGCACACACACGTATCAAAAGCAAGAGTTGAAGACACTGATTATCACTGGTAATATTTTGAGAAGTTCCAGTATTTCTTGAATATTTTGCATGACATATACTTTCCACATTAAAAATTCCAAACTAAACCTGTTTAATTAATTTGAGCAGCCGGAAGAAACTTAACTATATTACAAAAATGTATGCTGTATTTCTAAACTGAAAAAATGAAATAAGTGAAAAATTAAAACATTTAAAAATCCAACTGCATGTGTAACATAAAAGAGGACATGGTAAACAGGATTTAAAGTTCCATCGTTACAAAGACTGACATTTACCGCTAAACAAACTTTCACTTCAAGATATTACTTAATTTCTTATTTAATGAAAAATGAAAGGTTACTTATACATTTAAGTATTATTTGAATTCCTACTTAGATTAAACTAGATGTCAGCCTACCAGCCACTGACCTTTTTAAATCTACTCTGCTTGCAAGTCAAAAATCCCCTCCACCTGCTCATTACTAGTGCTAGATCAGTGCTTTTAGATATTTAATCCAAGTATACATTTTTGCTGCCTCTCTGCTATTAGAACTAAACCTTATACAATTTTAAAAATATCCTGCCTCATTATTTGCAGCTTTCTCTTGAAGCAGAAGTCTGAGGATAAATGAAGAACTATCTTTTCCTGTTAACATCTGCCTAAGGAAAAAGAAAAAGACAAAGGAAAAAAAAACAAACCTAATTACACATGATTGGCTAATGAGACATTTATCTATAAGGTAGATTTGCTTATAATTTTTCAAATCTCTCCATAAAATATATGAATAATGGCACTGAAAGAGGAAAAAAGCCACCTTAAGCCTTTGAAGAATATAAATAAAATCAGAGGAATGTTTCATACAAATTCTGAAAATACATACTTTGTTCAACTGGGCCTGCCTCTGCTTTCATAGCTTCTTTTTGTCTGAACAGCAATTCTCTTTCTTCTTGGATCTGCTGTTGCTCTGCCTCCAATTCTTGCAATCTGTTACTTGCACATAACAACTCCTGCTCAAGACGATCTATTATATCAGTTTTTTCCTGAATTTGCCTTTCAAAAAGAGTTTTTTCATCTGCATAGCCATCAATGACACCTATAAAATAAAATTAACAGAAAATAGAACTATTATTCATTTCAGATTCAACCACTAGGTTTTAATATTAACAACAAAAGGTGTACTGTTAGCAAAACTTTCCATCATTCCAACCTATTAAAAGTCTTGAATGAATTTGCTGCTCATCACAACAACTATCAACCTTTAATAGGGTATGGTCAATGCAGACATTTCCTTGTTTACCATTGTGCATAAACATGAAATTTCTCTGAATTTTCTAATACTTTGCCATACTAAAGTATCACATCACGTAGGTGTAACTCACTTTATTAAACAGATATAAACAATAAGTTTCTGAAAAGCTTAATACAAATTAGATGCTTGTGAACTGAATCACATTTTGAAAATTAGAAAGTTGGTATTTTAAGTAATTTCAGAAGGCCAACACCCATAACAGCAGAGAAGAATTAAAAAGAGCATAGGGCTTTAGAGATTCAAAGCCTGGAATCACCATTTAATGGTAATGGTGCCCTTTAACAATTTAATAACATCTTTTAGCTTCAGTTTGCTCATCTTTAAATTACAAAGGTTGTCTTAAGATGGTGTGATTATGGTAACAAGTCACCACCATCCTTTTTGGTATTTTCTGAAATTATTAATATTTTCTGTAACTCTATACATTCTTTTTATAATTAAATATATATATATATATATATATATATATATATATATAGCTTGGAGGAACTTTGAAGATAAACCACAAGTACTTTTTAATGGTCACTCTAGATTAGATTGATGGCTTCCAAACCTGGCTATGCATCAAAAGTCTCTATTTTAAGACTGAAATTTCTGTACCCTTAGTTGTCAATGGCAAATTGCTCACCCTCAGCCTTACTGAGCTCCACAGCTAGCTGTTCTCTGGCCCTGGACTCCTCATGAAGGCGCTCTCGAAGTTCCTCTTGGCACTTAAGGGACTCTGTTGCTTCTTGTTTCTGTCTAAATGACTCACGCATCAACTCTGTCTGTGTAACTTTCGCATGTTCAAGCTAAACAAAGAGGGAAACAATACATAAAAGAAAATAAAGTGTGGAAATACTAGTTTCGTTCCCCATTAAAGCTGGAAAAAAGGGGGATTTTAAAATAAAGATATACTACTGAATTATAGTCATTTAGATATTGCCAGTGCATGCTAGGATTAGCAGGCAGGATAAATCAGAGGAGACATGTATATTGGCTGTGCACAACTTTCTGTAAAGTGACATATTCTAGCTTTACTGAACAAAAGAATATGCTTCTTTTGGATATAAACCACTTTAAATCAATGGCTGTGTAGTTTATCATATAAAAGAAGATATAAAATTAACAAAGCACAGGCATTTATTGTATTTGCCAAAGAATTTTATATAGCTATATGGTCTATGATAAACTTTCTTTTACATTTAGTATTTATGGATTGTGACTCCTACAGTATCTGTTGTATACTGTGGGGGACTAATAATACACGATTAATACAGTGGCATCAATTAACAAAACCATAGTGGCACAACAAAATGAAATTATATTTATAATCCACGTACTTATTAACTAAAAGCTTTGTATTTCTGTCCATTTATGAAACATCTAAAGCTCCTATGAATATTCAGCTTATTTTCAAAACCTTACAATACAGAGACACTAACCATAAACACAGATTCCTTAAAATACTACCAATAGCACATACTGATTATATTCTTAAACAATTTTTTAAGATGATAGGAGGCTTAAGGCCAAAGCTCTCTTGATCACTGCTAGTAAATGAGCTGTGTGAAATTGCAGAAAAGTACTGTCTCTGCCTTAGTTTTCTGAGCTTTTGAATATCAGTACCTGCTTATCTGTTATTACTGAAACAATTACATGGGAAAAAATTGATCTCAAATGTTTCTAGTATTTAGTCCAAAAATTTTAACAAAAAATCATCACATATATTAATAACAGGCTCACAGTAAAGTCATAAGAATTTGTAAATTTATATATAAAGTACTTTGTGCATTAAAAAAATATTACTACATTTTAAGCTTAAAATATGATCAAATGTAGTGGTTTCTAATTTATAGACACTTATCGAAAATGTATTACAAAATCATGATAATATTAAATAATACTTTATTGTTAAAGACTTCTGCTTTTCACATCTGAGCAGCATTTGTCATAGCAAATGGATTTTAGAGTAACTATAGCTTTTGGTGGCCACTCTAAATCAATTTCCAAAATATCCAGTATGTGATTATTCTTGTTTTAATAGGATATTTCAAATATCACTTACAACATATTTAAAATTAATATGAATACACATACAAGACTCAGAAAATTAATCATACATTCTAAATTATAAATTATTTCCTAAAATACCCATAATATGTTATCTCAAAAGGAATATTTTTACTTTTAGTTGGCAAGAGTTTTTCCCTTTAAGCGTGGATAACTAATATCATTAATTTTTATTATAAAGACACATAATAAAGTATGAACTAATTTATATACAACTACTTCCTGAATTTACAGTCACAATCCGTATTTTAAAAACATATCAATTGCTTTTATATACACGTATGTCATTTTTTTCTGTTCATTACATAATGACTATCTAGTAAATACACATGACTAAAAAGGATATGCATTTTTTTTCCTTTTTCAAATTTACTATAGGGATACAACAAAGGATTTACAACAAAATAAATGCTTGCTTTAGGTAAGTAAATTAAATAAGTTTTTGCTTCTATGTTCTACTTCTTGACAAGATTTAACCAGGCTTATAATCCATTTAAATATTTATCATAAAACCACAAGAAAAACTTCAGTTTTATAAAATAAAACAAAAAAGTTGGAACAATCAAATATAGTAAATCTAGCAAAAAAATTTCATTTATTACAGCAGATAAGATTTATACTTTGTCGGGAGATAAGAGACACCCTTCAAATGTTCATCCAAATACTTAATATTTAAAGAATCTTCTTCCATTCAGTTAAGAGTATGTTTATTTCTAATATCTATAACAATATGAAGTATATAAAATTTAATATTCAATATTTCCAAAATATTTAAGAAACTTATAATTACATTAAAAGTACATGTAAAGTATCAGTTAATATTCTGTCACTTTAATATAAAAGTTGCAAAAGAGGTAACAAAACTATTCTGAAAACCATTTGGCTTGTTAAATATTAAATAGTACAGGATAAAGCTATAAAAGTCATAAAAAGTGCTGAATAACTTTTAGTTATACTGAATAACTTGTAGTGAACCTGAAATACTAAATATTCAAGCCTCTTTATGCTAAACACTTATCCTTAACAATGTTTATAAAATATATTTCCTATAAAAAGCAGAAAGGGGTCTTGTTCCACAAGATTAGGAGGCATATTAAAAACAAAAAGCAAGTTCGTTAGGTTGTTAAGAATATTAAAATTAGAACCCAAGCTTCCTTTTTTCCTTGTCTGGAACAGTCAATATATCATGATTGTAAATATTTCCTAATTGCTCAATGACAATTCACTTAGCTGTTTTATAAGTATCACAATACCCAGTCTCTCAAATATAATGATCTTTTTAAACAACCTGCCTGGCATTGGAGAAATGTAATATTATCTCATTCTGCTTTCTGTAATTAAAAACATAGCCAAGTTGGAACTCAGACCAAATTTAGCCCTTAAATACATCTAGGATGAATGAACAGTAACACATCAAACAAGGTTCTATCCCATTTAGCATTAATATTATAGACACTGAAAATTTAATTTCTCACTATAGTGTTTAAATGAATATTTTTTATACTTACTGAATAAGGAGGGGTAGGCAGTGAAATTTTAGAAATAAGCTTTAATATATGCCCGTTTCTTTTATGAATAAAATGGAAAATAGAAGTATTAACAATTACTGAGTTATTTTCATCCAAATGTTCACATAGAGGAAAAGGATGTGGTAAAGGCACGCGAGACTCAACCTCATAAATGTCTTCATCTTGCTCTTCTAACCATGAACCACTGAGTTTGACAGTTGCCAAATAGGTGCTGTAAGAATCCATCTCAGAAGATACAGCTGCCAAGCTTCCTAATTTGCTTTCTCAGTTTTCTAGTACATTAAAAAGTTCTTTTTAGTTTATCAAGATCTGTCATAGCAGTATAAAAATTTCCTTTTTTAGCACTACCAAATAAACATTATAAAATTAATTCATACAACTGCACAATAAAAGGAAGGGAAAGTCCAGGAAAAAAAACTAAAAATCTAAAAAAACTTAGGTCTCTTATCAATCTTCATCCCCCCACTCAAAAAAACCCAAACTAAAACAAAAACCAAAAAACAAAAAGCACGCAAACAAAAGCACCTTTTAAACTAGCATAATTAAGTCCTTGAAGAGAAGAATAAAAATATAAACATCTAATTAGATGAGCAATAAAACTGCTTTTAGTATCAACGATGTCTGTAGGTAAGCCTTCAAAGTAGAACCTGGCAGGGAAGTTCAAGTTTGAAATCTCCATAGTAGCAGTCTTGAGAAATCCAGTTGCAACATTATTTCCCTTGCTCTTGCTGCTTCACTCTATTCAAAAGGAAAAGCTCTTTTGAACTGAGCTATTCAAGTAGCCTCTCATGCTGAGCCAAAGGATTCTAGTCAGTGTCCCCTGAGGAAAAGGTCAGAACAGAGGGTGTGGTTTAATGTCTTTACCTATAGGTACACTGACAGGTGGAATGTGAATTAATACGCCCACAAAAAAGCCTGCCAGACAGGATCCAAGTTCCACGTCACGGCTTTGAAAGGGCATTTAGACAAGTTTATAATGTCTGTAAGATAAGTTGGTGTTTTTCCGTTCCATTAAAAAATTGCTTTAATTTAAAAATGTGAAATTAATTATGTTGGAGTCCACATTAGTAGTAATAAGTTATTCAAGTATATAAAATAATCATAATTATTTCTGGAAAATTAAAAACTTACTTTCGCTATTTCCTTAGAAATATTACTCATCTTTCAAGCAGTCACTAAAACTAAATATAGACATTTCAGTTATAACCTATTTTCATATTGTTTATGGAGTACATGTTAAGGAAAAAAATCTTTTTAAAGCTACACTGTATAAAATAGTTGAAAACTATACCACTTAAGGTGTCCTATGAACCCTGACTAAACTTTAAAAGCCCAAGTTATATATAATAGCCTCTGGGTAGCTCCAGAAACCTGGGCAATGGTGAATAAGTAAGCCACTCAGAATTTTAGATCAACAACTTGCTTTTTAATATTAAAAGATTTTCAATGATGAAAGTTGTTGTAAAGAAAGGAAAAAGCCCTCATTTTGGTGTTTTTCTATCCAGTAACTAAATATCCTAAATCCACAAAGCCTTTATTTAAATGGAAAAACGCATGCTAAAGAAGGCAGGTAATACCAACACAAATCCATTCTACTGTGACTCACACTATAAAGTTGTGTAAGCCAGTACTCAAACTATTTCACGGTAGGTAGGCTAATAATCAGGGCAGAGAAAATTACATTTTCTACAGAAAGCCGGAATTTACAGGGAAATGGATTGTATTTCCTGTGGAGGGGCAGTTGCCTCTTACAAGTCTGGACTAGGCAATAAAAATTTTTTATTAGGCTTTCTTACCCGACCCTTCAGTTAGTCTGTGAAGGTGTCTTAACAAAGCACGTTCACAGGCTAACTGGAGGGTTGCATAAGAAACCCTAATAAATACCTATACAAGATAGAGGACTAATCTTATCACTGCTGCAGTTAAATGTGACTTTAGTGGGACTTTGGCAGGTAGAAGTTGTCAATATCCCAGCTGCTCAGCTTTATGAATTGTGGGGACCCATGCTTAGCCTATCAAATACCTCTTAAAATACTCTTTCCCTGCTCCCTCTGCAAACTACAGTTTGTTTTGATAATCTGATATCCAATTTCTCTTATTTGAAGCAAAAACAAAATCTGTAAGTAAGAAACAGCCCTTCATAAACAGTAACATTTAGGTCAGGATAAGAACTAACTACAAAGATATGAGACAGAAATTACTGAGAAAAATGGACTAAAAAAAGTAACAGATTAAGATGATTACAGTATAGGGCAAACAGTCGTCGTAACAGTATATTAACTGATGGAATATTATATTAATTCATGTTCATAAAGATGGCCTGGAATTAAAATAATTGAAATTATAGTCTATTGTTTCACCCATTTTTGGAAGCATGTAAAACTTGCTTCCATCCATGTAAAACAAAAACCTGTAAGTCAGTAGTTATATTAGGAACACAGGTCAAGGTAAGAAGCTTACACAAAGAAAATAGAGTAAAATTAGGGCAAAAAAGACTCAAAAAAGCCGTATTAAATAGAGATGATTCAGGATAGTGGCATACAGCCCTTGTAACAACAGTAATATTAACTGATGATACATTAATTGATGTTCAGAAAGGTGACTGAATTAGAATAATTCAAATTATATTCTATCTTGCTTCCCCTCTGTCTTAGAAAGCATATAAAAAACTTCTTGCAATCAAAAATAGTTATAATATGACTTAGAAGAACACACTTTTAATTATCCAGACTAGCTTATTATCCCCGGGTTTCAGATAATCAAGATTTTAATGTATATTTGAAGGCTATTAATTTGCAGCATAGAGTTGTTTCCTAAACAAAATAGCTTTACTTAAATCAAATAATGTCAAACCATTTAACCACCTTTCTTCATAAATTATTTTCTTCAAACTGTAAAACACTTTTGTTGCTCTCTTTTGGACTTTGATTTGTTCACCTATTTCTCTAAGTTATTTCACAGAGGGCCTATAACCTGTAAACATTACCCTGACGGAGCCTGGACCAATGCTGAGCATACTAGGGATAATACTTGAAGGCAAAATGTGTTTCAGTATTTTGATTACAGTTATGTCTCAAACACAACAATGACAAAACAAAATCTTAAGTTATACTACTGTTTCATCCTCAGATTCTTTTTCTTGAGAAAATATAGAAGCATGTAGCTTTGATGTTGTAATTCTTAAAAACAAGTATTAGGAAGCCCATGAAAATTTCTTATAGTGAAAATCATACCATGGGAATAAATTACATATCCATTAATTTCTTCCAAGGCCTAGGGAAATCTCTTGGTAAATAACCTCCTATGGCTCTAAATAATACTTCTGGATTCTGGAAAACTTTAATTGCTGAAAAACTATTCCCAAAGAAGAGAACACTGGAAATCATGGAAATTGTAAGGTCTTTTAAAACAGCATTGCAACCAAACAAATAAAATATGCAAATATAGGATATAATATTATTCAATAACCAAGCAAAAGAATGAGAAATGTTATGCTAACAGGAATTTGCAGAAATTGATTATTTGGGTAATTCAGTATTTTTTTCTTTGATATGGTTTTGATTTCTATCTGATCCAGGAGTCTAGAATCTGTGAAACTATACTCTCAAAGATAACATTTCCGCAGAACCACAAAGAGACTACTGAATAAGGATTGTGTTAAAGAGATTATCTCTCTAAGGGCCTTACGGCAGTCTCTTAAGCATTCTTTTTAATACTATCATGAAAGCTATCCCAACCAGTAGGAACCTAACAATAAAGTAAACATAAGCCTGATTGTATGGTAGCCTGTCCAAGCAAAACAGAGGTAAAACTATTGCAATAAATGTATTATAATATGGACTTGGACATACCACTGGGCAAGTTATCCGTCACATAAAATATCTAAAGTAAATAACTCCTATAATACACGTTATGAAATCACCCAATCAGCCTATAAGGCAGATTCTTGTCCAGTGCCCTGATATTCAAAAATTTTGCCATTGAATGACTCATCTTAAGCATCAAGTCCCATAGTAAACTTTACTTGGTCCCCAGTATACTCTAATATGTCAGACGCTGCACTCTTCTCTGGTATCAGAGTATCCTGTACAAAGCTATTTTCCTGAATTTCTCTTTCACTGAAAACACAAAGATATCACAGCATGCCTCCCAGCTGTTTTACATTTTGTTATAATAAGTGAAAAAAAAAAAAAAGAAAAGTTAAAGGGAAGTATACTATTATAAAGTAGAACCAAATAATGACATGTTGAAAAGGAAAGTGGAATATAAGTTATTTCACAAAGATATGACACATTATTCTGTGTCAATCTGTTAAAAATATTCGTCAGGTTCAAGATAATTTTAGTTATTAATTAATGAGACTATTCTGAAGAAATCAATGGCTTTAAGCATCTATCCATGGAAGATTAAAAACTGAACTGAAATTAGTTCAAAAGAAAGTTTTTAAAAACTCCTATTCGAAAAGCTGAAAAACATTATTCAATTAAGAAATACCTTAAACTTTATTAAAAAAACCTTTATAACTTATAAAAAAAACCTTTATAACTTATTATACCTAATGTCAACAATTAGCTTAACATTTTATATAAAAGATGTTAGCAGAGTACTTCAAAATTAAGCCAGAGAACAATGTGAACATTATACTAATAATCCACAGATTAGTGGTTCTCAAACTTTAGTATGAATCAGAATCATATAAAGGACTTATTAAAAACACAGGTTGCTGGGCCCCCAATTTCAGTAGGTCTGGGGTGGGGCCTAAGAATTTATATATTGAACATATCACCAGGTGATGTTGATATTGCTGGTTAAGGGCTGCACTTTGAAAAGTCTCTGCCGTAGGGTTACTGCTCTACACAAAGCTTTTGTGATCCATTCAGTGATATTTAAAGTACAACAATACAGTAGAAGCTAAATAACACAGTGTGGATTTAGTATTTAACAAATTGGGAAAAATCTGGAAAATGCCATGGTCAGACTCCTACTGTACTTCACTACCTGGTCACATAAGCAGACAGCTGCTATGAGCTGTGGTCTTGGCCTGGGGAAGTGAATGTTTCAGGCGGAGCCCACACGCTTGACTACTGGCAGCATTAACAAATTTTGGAGAAGTTTCTCTCTAATAGCCTGTTAAAAACAAGTAGCCTATTGGAACCACTGACCATTTTTGATTTATTTAACATTTTTCACGTTGCTCCTCAAAAGACAAATACTATGTTGCATTAACTAAATTGCTCATAATTTACAATGGTATCAAGTAGTAGCAACAGCATTAATACTGGCCAAGATCCAGGTCAAAAGTACTTAATAGTGGTTAAGAAACAAAAAGTATTAACAGTTGTTTTCATATATGAAAGTACAAATCACAAAAATTAAATACTAATATACCTGAAATAAGCAAAAACCAAAACAAAACAAAAGCAGGACCATGTAGGAATTCAGTGTAGAATCATTTCTACTATACAACTTTCGTACAACCAAAGAGATAATTAGGATGCATATGCATTCAAGCTTTGAAAATGCCGAACAGAAATCCATGAAAATACGAAATTAGCTCAGTCGAGAGAGTGGGATACCACACTGTACTTCAAACTCAGTACATACTAGCAATATAAGGAGGTTACCTGACTGCTAGTTTCACTTATGGCTTCTAGGAGTTTTTCAACTGCTGCTTGTAGTCGAGAACTAATGTTCAGCACAAGTTCTTCATTTTCAGGGTCTATTTCAGTTCCAGCAAAACCACTTCTCACGAGTCGTTGTGACAGCTCTGTTCCTTCCTCAGTCACTTTTGACCACATGTTAATGTCATTTCTTGGCATATCACTTCCAGAATAAGAGGGAATGGATTCATCTGTAACTAGAATAACAGTATTTTAAAGGCATAAATTAATTATAATAATCATACTTTTTTAAAGTTATAAAACAAAATCAAAGTAACACTGGAAATCATGGAAACTGTAAGGTCTTTTAAAACAGCATTGCAACCAAACAAATAAAATATGCAAATATAGGATATAATATTATTCAATAACCAAGCAAAAGAATGAGAAATGTTATGCTAACAGGAATTTGCAGAAATTGATTATTTGGGTAATTCAGTATTTTTTTCTTTGATAAAAACTTCTGAGATACCTTTCAACAGAAATTCACTACATGCCCACCGTGCAGAGTTTGCTAAGTAATAGGGACATATAGGTGGACAAGATCTGGCTCCAACCCTTGACGACTTTACAATGTAATGAGGAAACACATAAACTATCACAAGAAAAGAGAAGCATTGTGCAGTAGGCCGTTCCAAGTGTACAGAGGGATAGAAATAAGTGCTTGAATTTGTCGGAAGCAGACTGACTTTTGAGCCTACATTGGGATTACAGGATAGAAATAAGTGCTTGAATTTGGTGATGACTAACTTTTGAGCCGACACTGGGCAATATAATCTGCTTTAGCTACACAGTAAAAGGAACTAAGATCATTTTGTTGCTTGCTACTTTTTAAAGAGGAATACTGGGATAAGATTAGGCTGACAAGCAGTTCTAATTTAATTATGGACATTGTTATCTACGTTACCCACACTATTCTTATTTCTTATGTAAAAAAAAAAAATGAGTTCGCATAGGTAGAAGATAAGCTTTCCAAGTGTTTTCTCTAAGCTATAATAAAAGCACAGGCTATTCACCACTGACATTAAATACTCACTTGTGGCACATGTTACAACCCAACAGTGAAGTTTCCTGAAGAGGCATTACCTATTCTTTTATTACATGTAGTACATATTTGTTATCAGTAAGTGTACAAAGTTAACAAATTAAAGCAGAGGAAATCTTCAGGTACCAAGTGCTTGGAATAAGCATTCAGTTTGACACATTAGCTCTCAACAACAAGCAGCAGTTGAAAAACTCCTAGAAGCCGTAAGTGAAAGTAGCAGTCAGGCAACCTCCTTATATTGCTAATATGTACTGAGTTTGAAGTACAATGTGCTATCCCACTCTCTCGACTGAGCTAATTTCGATATTTTCATGGGTTGCTGTTTGGCATTTTCAAAGCTTGAATGCATGTGCATCTTAATTATCCCTTTGGTTGTATGAAAGTTGTATAGTAGAAATGATTCTATGCTGAATTCCTACATGATCCTGCTTTTGTTTTGTTTTGTTTTTTGCTTATTTCAGGTATATTAGTATTTATTTGTACTTTCATATATGAAAACAACTGTTAATATTTTTGTTTCTTAACCACTATTAAGTACTTTTGACCTGTTCTACTTATTAGAACTTGTCTTGCTAAAGTAGCTAGTGCCATACTGAGTTTTCTTAATCTATGTAGTAATGACATCAGATACAGCTTCAGACGCCAGATCTGAATTCAGCACGATTCAATATTCACTAAGCATGTCCTCTTTATAAGTCACTGGCTGTAGAGCCCAAAGTTGCATTTTAGGGCATGATTTTAAATGTTTGCCATTATATATAGGTTTATCTAATTCTCAAGGTAAGAGTAAATACAGCTTTCACTTTGTGTTTTTATTCCCCAAAGTAAAAAACACATCAGCTATACTGTTACTTAGTTATAGTACTCCATGTGCTCAAAATTGAATGCCTTGAAAATATTTAGAAGTGCAAGATAATTTTGGAATTTATAGCATCTTTATGTGAAAAATTAAATGCATTCTAGTAACATTTTCTTTCTCATGGGTACAGAAATGTGAGGCAAAGGGAACAGTGTGATATGATGGGAACTCTAGGCTTTTTAGGGCAAAGGGACATGGTGAAGTGGTGGTGAGGTAGGTGAGAGACCTAAAAGAAGGTAGCTGGAAAGTAAGCTGGATTCAAGTTGTAAATGGTCTTAAATTTTATAGGAACCTTAGGGGTTTTGCTATAAACAAATGGAAAGAGTAAATCATATTTTGAACAAGAAGATAATATCAAATATGTGAATCAGGAAGCAAACTGCAGCAATGCAGAGGTAAGTTAAAGAAGGAGAAAAAATTGGTTACAGGCTATTTCAATTGTCCAGATGAGAAGGGATAAAGACATGAACTAAGATGATGGGTGGCGGGGGGTGGTGTTGAGAAAGAGCACAGGTTGGAGAAGACAATGTAGAAGAAGACAAGGAAAGAAGATTATGTATAAGATGACTCTGGGCTTCCAGCTTAGATGATTCTTAGGTGACAGAGAAATCATTAAGAAAAATACTAAGAAATCAGGAGAGAGTATACAGAGTAGGGATGAAAAATGATTAGTCTGAAGTGTTAATGGGATTTGTGGAGATGAGTCAACTGTTAGAATTTTGGGTCTGCAATGACTTAGGAGTTATTTGTAGAAAGGTGAGAGTTGAAACCTTGGAAGTAGATACAACTGTCTTAGGAGTAATATTTAGTGAGAGAAGGAAGGCAAAGTTGAAGCCTCTGTATATCATAATCCAACAAAAGAACCTGTGTTAAAAAATATCAGAGAGAGGCAGGAGAAAGATGTTCCAGCAGACAAAAAGGGACAGCTTCAAGACACTTTAGTAACATTATTTATCTAAAAAGACAAACAGGACAAGGACTTAGAAAATGCTATGGAGACTCCTGTGTTCACCAGCCTTGATTTCTATTCCTGCAGTACCAAAGCTGCTCTCTCAAAGGACAACACTGACCTCCCAGTTGTCATATCATCTGGGCGCGGTGGCTCATGCCTATAATCCCAGCACTTTGGGAGGCCGAAGCAGGCGAATAACGAGGTCAGGAGTTCAACACCAGCCTGACCAATATGACCAAACTCCATCTCTACTAAAAAATACAAAAATTAGCTGTGCATGGTGGCACGTGAGGTGGAGGTTGCAGTAAGCCAAGATTGCACCACTGCATTCCCACCTGGGCAACAGAGCAAATTTCCGTCTCAAAAAAAAAAAAAAGAAAAAGAAAAGTTTGCTGAAATTTACCTTGAGCAGGGAAAAAAGGTGAGAAAAATCCAACACTTCTTACAGTTTTAAGGCAGTATGAAGATAGTCTAATGTTTTGGGCTATAGAGAAGGAATCAACATGAGGAAAAGACTGAAGGTATTGTGTATTAGATGGGAGCAAATCTCAACCACAAAATACAGAGGGTGCATGAGAGCAACTTATAAAAGGTCTCTGAATGTTAGTTTCTTGAAATGGCTAATTTTTAAAAATAGACATTAAAGTACCTAGAAAAGGTGAAGATGTCAACTAGCTTAAGGTATTTTCTTAATAACATTTTGAAGGTATAAACCATCTGAAATAATCTGAATATGTTCCAAGAAAAAAGTGAATTTAAAAAAATCCTATAAAATAGAAAAAACAGAAAGACTTTAACAACTAGTCTTGGAGGGAAAAATTCAGAGGATAATATAGATTAGCAGGGGAATGTCACAAGATGCCAATAACAATCTTAGAACGTCCACTTTGGTAAACAGAATCATTTCAAAGTGGTGAACCTCTTGGATTTATGTCTTAAACATAGTAAATGATGGTTATTAAAGTCCTTTAGTTATTAACTTTATGAATTATATCATATTCATTCCCTGACAGATAACAATAAACTCCTTAGGTTAAAGCAGGATAGGCAATTTAATAAAGCCTTCTCTGCCCCAAAGGCTCTCTTCTATGGCTCCAATGGAAACCACTAGGCTTTAGTCTGACCCTGGTATCTGACAGTTGAGAAAACTGTACTGAAGCCCTGGGAGACTTAACAGGTTTGCCCAGTATCACAGTGGGCTAGAAAAGAAACAAGGCTTTCTGATTAGTGCAGTGGTGTGATCTCGGCTCACTGCAACCTCCACCCCCTGGGTTCAAGCATTCTCCTGCTTCAGCCTCACGAGTAGTTGGGATTACAGGTGTGTGCCGCCACACCTGGCTAATTTCCATATTTTAAGCAGAGATGGGGGTTTCACCCTGTTGGCCAGGCTGGTCTTGAACTCCTGACTTCAGATCATCTGCCCGCGTTGGCCTCCCAAAGTGTTGGGATTACCGGCGTGAGCCATGACTCTCAGCCCCTAGCATTCTTTCTGTAAGAACTAATTTCTCCAAAAGGAGGCAGCAGCGAATAAGATTCCATCCCTGGCCTCCTATGGTAGAGGTGAGCATAAAACCACTGAATCATCACAGCGAAGACCTGAAGGAAATTTTTTTTCAACACAACCTGGGGAATTCATTTTTATGAACTGATCTAATATTCATTCAGGTTTAAGTGATTTTATGTTAGCTGAAAATTTCCCTTTAATTTCATAAAGCAGGTTACTCTTATGAGGAAGCAAATATTAGCAACTTTGTTATTCAATTTTTTGAGTGTTAACAAGTCCATACATGTTTAAAATCAAAACATGTTCAGACTTAAAGGCTGAAAATACATCACAAGTGTTACAACAAAAAGTCATATATGAAAACTGAAAAGCAAAAGTTGCTTTGCAATTAGATTGATTTAAATTTTTGTTATACTAAAAAACATAAAATAAATCTTTCAAAAGTGTATTTCATTTTAAAAAATAATGCTTCCATTATATTTATGAAGGAATGTCAGAAAAAATTCTTACATATGGAGCACAGTGATATTTTAAAGCCAGTATTTTCTTTCAAGTTTATATAAAAAGTTTTAAATTATAAATTCTAATAATTCAACATATCCTCAAAGATGCAAGATAGATCCATTAAGTGTCCCCCAGTGATATCAGTGGTTACTCTAATTTTATTAGTAAGACACTGCTGCTAAACATAAAGACAGTAAGATGGAGTTAACTAAATGGAAAGTAAATATAACCAATGATACTAATCCTAGCAAAATTATCTCTGCTACAATATTCTATACACTATATTTCTTAACTCTGGATTTAGTTTTTCCTCTTATCTCAACATTATTCTTTCAGAATTGGTCAACAGTTAACTAAAATTTTAAAGGGTGTAGTTAATTCAAATATATGTAGTGGTTTTAAGCAAAATATTAAGTATTATGACTCTATTTTGCTTTGAATCAGAATAGCAATGACTTCCTCATTAGACTATGAATTGCTGTAAAGATGAAAGCATAGAGAAATAGTTCAGCAAATGTCTGTAGAATTAAACTCATAAAATTGCTTATAATTGTAAACTATGGTCAGTTGCAGTGGCTCACATCTGTAATTCTAGCACTTTGGGAGGTCGAGGCTGGTGGATCACTTGAGGTCAGGAGTTCGAAACCAGCCTGGCCAAAACAGTAAAACCCTGTCTCTACTAAAAATACAAAAATATTAGCCAGGCATGGCGGCAGGCACCTGTAATCCCAGCTACTTGGGAGGCTGCGGCAGGAGAATCACTTGAACCCGGAGGTGGAGGTTGCAGTGAGCAAACATTGAGCCACTGCTCTCCAGCCTAGGCGACACAGAGAGACTCAAAAGAAAAAAGAAAAAAAGAGGCCGGGCGTGGTGGCTCAAGCCTGTAATCCCAGCACTTTGGGAGGCCGAGATGGGCGGATCACGAGGT